>NC_091977.1:212487646-212796107 GCF_044704955.1 Pristiophorus japonicus | reverse complement strand
TGCAGCCTTTTAGCATCCTCCTCACAGCTCACACCGCCACCCAGCTAAGTATCATCCGCAAACTTGGAGATATTACACTCAATTCCTTCATCTAAATCATTAATATATATTGTAAATAGCTGGGGTCCTAGCACTGAGCCCTGCAGCACCCCACTAGTCACTACCTGCCATTCTGAAAAGGACCCATTTATCGCAACTCTTTGTTATGTAGAGGACCAAACTTTACAGAAATGTTGGTATCTACTTAGATCTTCATCCACATACAACTCATTGGAAACCCTATGAATGTTAGGCCTCTGCCCTGTATCAGCTGTCCCCACACCAAACACCACCACTCTTAACTTTCACACAGGAATTCACCACTCTTGGGACAGGGCCAATGAAAGAGATATGGGCACTTCACCAATTGTCCTTGATAGAAGGGCTGTGTGTAGGCAAATTTAAAGGATTGTTACAAGTTTAGGGTCTTGCCTTAGTTGAAACTGGACTGAAATTCGGTGAGACAAAGCCATATATGAATTGTGGAGTTGCTTTATTTCAGAGAGCAAGAGATCATTCAGGGTAACAGTCAAAGTGAGTAACACTTGGCTCAGTCTTGCTTCTCTCCTCAAAAATGAGAAAAATAATAATATCTTTACGTGGGCTAACCTGTTTTTGGCATTACATTTCTTTCGGGCGGCTTATAACAGCAAAAACTGACATTCTGCATTTTAGCTTTTAGCTCCAAGACCAGGACTGTGTCTTTCAGTCTTCATTTCATAACCTGTCTGCCCAGTATGGGGCTTTGTTTCTATATTGTCAGCCAGAGTGATGGTGAAGGTGCTGATTTTCTCCCTGTCATGATTTACCGGTAGGCCTGTAAATAAAACCACATTCCCCTCAGAATGTGAGTTTAAAGAGAATATCTCCTGCAGGACCACGTCAACTCTGCTAGTCCTAATTTTTCTCAGTCAAACCTACTCTAGAATCATCCACTAACAGCCATATCCTTAAACCCCTCTCCCTTGCCCCCTCCGACTTCACCTCTTTTTCTAAAAAAAAAAATGCGAGAGGAGCTCATGGAATTCTTTGTCACCAAGATAAAGGGCATCCATTCAACTGTCTGCTGCTTCCCCTCCTTCCCTTTGCTTTCCAAGCCAAATCCCCCACAGGCTGCTCCCTGCCCTAGCCCTGAACCCCGTCTATGTCTAGTTTCTCTACTATCTCCCCTCAATGACATCTCCGCATCTCCGAGCTCATCACATCCATGACACCCACCTCCTGCTGTCTTGACCCGATTACCACGATTCTGACTACTCCACTTTTCTACCTGACCCTCATGCTAGCTGACATTGTAAATCGTACCCTCACATCAGACACTCCCTTTCAAAACAGCTGACATCGCCCCCACCTCAAAAAAACCACTCTTGTTTCCTCTGTCCTTACAAACTGATGCCCTATCTCCAACCTCCCTTTCCTCCCTAAAATGTGGTCGCCTCCCAAATCTGTGCCCATCTTTCCCGCAATTCCCGTTTTGAATCTTTCCAGTTGGATTTCCGCCCCACCTAGAGCACCACAAGGGCCCTAACTGAATCTGCAAACTACATACTCTTGACTGTGATGTTGGTGCATTAACCCTCATCATCCATCTCTTCTTCTCTAGCCTTTGACATGGACAACAGCACCGTCCTCGAGATCTTTGCTGCTTTTTCCAGCTTGGTTGGACTGCCATAGTTTGACAGTCCAAGAAAACAGGCAGTAGTAGACTTTCCAATGTCCAGTGAAATTTTTGCATCAAATTCCAAGAGACAGCCATGGTCAACTATAACACTCTTCAAAAAAATGTTTATATTTAGTTATGAAAATTGGGAGGAGTATTTCCAGCGATGTTCTGGCCCAACTTTCCACTTTTGAGTCAAAATGGGCGAAAGCAGGCTGTTTTGGGCGATATATGGGCACTAGGCCAGCGATGTGAAGTGGAAAGTCTAGCCCATTGGAACTGGTTAAAGTTCACAAACAAAAAATGATGTTGCATGTCAAAGTTGAAAACTTGCTGAAATTTCTGGGATAAGCGTGGGTTATGAATTCTAAAAGTTGTGGATAATCGGAAAGCATTGATTACTACTGATGTTTTCTTACTATGACCAGAGATTGCCTGGCAAATAGCAATAGTGTATGTGGAAGAGGAGTTGAACGTTCAAGAGCATACAGAGCTCACCAAGCACTATACTTATATTTAGCATTACAGGTCATAATATTGCCCATGCAGATCAGGGGGACCTGTGGTGATGCCCACCACCAATTGCATGTATGGAGTTGCACAGGGGCAGTTGACTCACCCACGTGGTAGCAGCAGTTTAGTGCCGTCATTTAACCCTAGTGACGGAAGGTGCTACCTCTGAAAATAGAGTTCAAATCATCAGAAATACCTGGCAGTAATCCAGTTCCTTTGGGGTTAGATACTGGCATAGGTAGCAGGCCTTCTGCATCCTTCATACTTCATAGTTAGGAATAGGGCCATCTGCCACTGCTGCTCATTCAACTATGGGGGCATGGGGTTTCTGCATATCCATACTCGGCGCGAAGAAATTCCCAACATAGAAAGAACAAGCGCAACAGCAATACATAGATACTATCAGCACCATATTTCTCAATAAAGTGATTTCACTGTCACTATTATCATGCAGTCCTTTTTTGTGCAGAAAATAAAGCTTTAAGTCGAAAAGATAAAGTGGCAAAACATACAGGGGGTCATTTTCAACTTCACCACCTGGGAAGTAACCTGGTGGGACTGATTCCCTGCTTGTTGTAGGACCCACTTGATTTCAATGGGATACTAATTGTAACCAGGTTAATGCCTGGGTAGAGAGGTTGAAAATGACCCCATACAATAAGCATAAAAAAGTAAATTAACATGATAAATAGCCATTCTATGAAGGGTATATTTTTGATTGGGGCGGAGGAGCAGTGAGAGATCGGGGCCCAGGAGCATCGTGATCGGGGCCCAAGAGAGGCGAGGGTTCGGGTCCCAGAAGAGCCGAGGGCCCAGGAGCAGCACGGGCCAGCCCATACTGCGATATGGATAGTAGGAGCATGTGTGCGCAGTAGGTCCGTGCAGCAGAGCTTGGTCTCCAGTCGTTTTGGTTAACCCTTGCCACTGGAGCAAGACCTAGCTCTATCAAGCCCGTGTGGTGGCTGGTGTGCAACGGCCACCCCACGTTAAAGTAATCCACGCACAGGCATCTTCCATGCTTCATGATGTAGTTCGGGATCTAGAATGTCAGGTCCCTCATTGAAACACCTGTGAACTCATCCCTTTTTGGTGTAGAAGCGGGTCATCTTCAATAGGAGGGACTGCCTAATACTACTAATATATAGAAGTGTGGCAAAGTCGTTTTGAGCCAGTCCTACATTCTTCATTTCACTCTCCTCCACATTCACTGCTACCGTATTTCAGGCAACAGTGATATGTGTGCGCACTAGGTCTCTGCAGCAGAGCTGGTCTCCAGTTGTCTTGGGTAATCCTTGCCACAGGACCAAGACCGAGCTCTGTCAAGCCCGTGTGGTGGCTGGTGTGCAACGGCCACCACACATTAAAAAAATCCACGCACAGGCATCTTCCACCCTTGAGGATGTAGTTCGGGTCCTTCATTGAAACACCTGTGAACTCGTCCCTTTTTGGCGTGGAAGCAAGTCATCCTCGATAAAGGGACCGCCTATGATGATTTCAGGCAATCAGTGGTCATAGTCACGGTCAGGAACGATCAGTAATAATCACTGCTTGTGTGCAATTTGCAAATCTTTGCATCTCATAATCCTCACTTCTTCAAAAATATTTGTCAATTACTACATTTCGGTTGAACTGCAAATTGCAAGTTCATGCACTTTAACTATATCTTAACCAGTTAAAAGATTATTTTTTTCCAATTTCGCACAAGCATTTCTATCTTGTTTTTGAGGGATAGGAATGCTTAAAATCAGTTGTTTCCTACCATCATCCCACAACTCTTCAAGCATGACTACTTTTTTGTAAAGCATTGTGAACACAGGATTTTTCCCCATAATTCTTCAGCATTTTTTAACGATCTACTTAGCAGTCAAATTGGTGTTTAAATAAATGATGGTTTATTTACTGCAATACCTGTAATGCATCCTGTTGTTTTTTTTGGTTGACTATGTGTTGTAGTATTTAAGTGTTTTAAGTCAAAACAACGAAAGACTATAAAGTTTCATGATTCCCGGCATGACTGATGGTTTACAAAAAGCCGGCTGTGGAATGGGTCAAGTCTCACTGAGACATCTTTATAGTGGCAGTTGAGGGTCACCTGAGTTGAATTGTGATGGTTTTGTTTATTCCATAAGCACAGTATTTCCCTGTCTAAAACTAGTCACTGAACTTTGAGGTTGCTACATCAGAAGGAGATTTTCAAATTCACGGAGGATACTCTGCACTGTTGGATTAAAGGAAAATAATGGCTGACCTTAAATGAATGAGGCCCCTATCTCCTGATGCTTTCTCTCAGACTCAGCTGCCAGATTGCTGCATTTCACAAAGGGTTTGCTGCTACCTTCTGTGACACCATTTCACCTTCCTTCCTCTCGCATCGCTGTCACTCTCAGACACGGAAACAATCATGTAATTTAACAAAATAGTCAGAGCAGTGGCTTGCTGCAGAACTCATGGTGATTTTTGAGGTGTTTAAAAAGCAAGAAAGGCTTACATATATATAGCACACTTCACGACCACTGGACGCCTCAAAGCGCTTTACAGCCAATGAAGTATTTTTTGGAGTGTAGTCACTGTTGTAATGTGGGAAATGTTGCAGCCAAGTTGCACACAGCAAACTCCCACAAACAGCAGTGTGATAATGACCAGATAATCTGTTTATGTTGATTGAGGGATAAATATTGGCCAGGACACTGGGGATAATTCCCCTGCCCTTCTTTGAAATAGTGCCATGGGATCTTTTACGTCCACCTGAGAGAGAAGACGGCGCCTCGGTTTAACGTCTCATCCGAAAGGCAGCACCTCCGACAGTGCAGCACTCCATCAGCAATGCACTGTAGTGTCAGCCTAGATTTTTATGAGCTCAGGTCCTTGGAGTGAGCTGCCCAATAACTGAGATAAATGAAATGTTTCCACTAAACCTCTGGCCCATTGAATGTGCAAACTTGCTGTCTTATGCATCAGATTGTAAGAGGAAAGCTTTGCACTTCTGCTGACCCTTATCAAATGTAACCTCAACTCGTCATTTAGTAGAAATTGGAATATTTGTTATACACTGGCGTAAATGTGCATTGTAAAGGTTAAGAAGTGAGAGAGTAACTCTTGCTAATCTGTCAGTTTGTTTTCTTGCAGATTGCTTGTGCAGTATTTGCTGCTTTGCTTCACTTCTTCTTCCTGGCTGCTTTCACATGGATGTTCCTGGAGGGTGTTCAGCTCTACATTATGTTGGTGGAAGTCTTTGAAAGCGAGCACTCCCGCAGAAAGTACTTCTATCTAGTTGGATATGGAGTACCTGCACTTATTGTCGCTGTTTCAGCTGCCGTGGACTACCGAAGTTATGGAACAACAACGGCGTGAGTTTGCTGTTTTCCTTTGAAAATCCCCGACCAGGAGCACTGATTACTTCTGTCTGATGAATTCATAAACACAGGGGTTCAAAGCAATTTATTTTGAATAATTTAACTACCTTTTATCACACTACGACTACAGCTTGGCATGAGGAATACAGATGGAGGCGAGTACATACCGAGATAGGTCATTTTGCTGAACACTAGCTGTGTTAAAGTAAAAGCAGCTGGTTGAAAATTCTGTTTCATAATGGGAGTTACTATACAAGCCATTAAACATCTGTACTATAATTACAATCGTATTCACTAGATAGGAAATATGTTTTTGCGGAGGAAAACTGAGGAAATTGATGGAATTGTTTGTAAAAGAAAATCTTCAGATGGAGAACGTGGTCTTTAGTGCGAGCGGTAAGGAGTTTCAGTGCCTGAGATTGCTTGTAGAAAAGCGTTTCACTGATGTTCTCTGGGAAATAAATAAGAATTGTTTATAGATTTGATACTTCAGGATTGGTTAACGTGAGCGAGCCGTCTGAAAGTGGAACTGCTAAATGGTGCAAAATTTTTATGCAAATGATTACAGAAATAACATATTTCCCAGCTGTACAAACTGCCCTCTGATGCAGTGCTTTTTGAAACTCTGTATAATGAGCGACTTGCCTGCTCTGTGGTTATTATAGTGCTATCGACGCCCAACAGAAATAGCCTGTTAAGGAATTTTTATGTGCCTTAGTGTACTCATGTGACCCATAATATCATCCCTTCGCATTTTAAATCCATGTGCCAGGACCTTGGCATAATTTTTTTCAAGTATATCGTTCTATTCAAATGTCAGATTCATTCTGTCCATCTGTCACGTAAATGAAACTGGAAAAAGAGGGTAATTTTCAAGGCGACCTACAATTTGATCCTGTTGAATGTAACGGAAATTACGTGATAATTTAGTTGAAGGCCATAAATTTGTCTGAACACTCTGCAATGTTTTCAAGCCAGGAATTATTCCTGATAATGGGATATAGTTTTAACAACCTGAAAGGTTGATCACCTCAGCTCATCAAAGTTCAAACTTTTTTTTAATACTTTGGATAAGGCTTTGCTTTGATCTGCACTAAAGCCAAAAGCTAGCTCTGTTAGATAAATGATTGACAGGTTATAGTCAGTCAGTCGGGAGGAGAGGAAGCTTAGAGCTGGAAGCTGTAATGGCTGTGTTAAGTTTTTATTTCCCTGTGATGATTGTCTGACAGCTGAGGAAGATGCTGGCACACAAGTGCTGTCAACAGGCCTTGTGCCATTTTTCTGCTTTCTTGTCCAAGAGTTAATTATCTTCCTCCATCAATGGTGCTGTCAGAAATTGGGCCTATAATTCAGCATTTAAATGAACAACGGTGTAATAATTCCTGGCTCTCAGTGGCCTGTTTTGCAGAGTGCATTCCTCTCTGTCAGTCCACTGTTGTTGATGTATGTCCTGCACTCAGTCCTTGAATGCTGTTGTCCCCTGCGTTTCATTACAGATGTTGGTTGAGGCTCGACACCTACTTCATTTGGAGCTTTATAGGCCCTGCAACCTTGATTATTATGGTAAGTACTGCTAATTAACACACCACCTCCAAGGCATAAAACAGGACTTTCACTGGACCTTCGCTGTACACCCTTAATTTATAGGCATTTATTTTAAAATGGAATGTTCCTCCCTGACCCACTTATAAATCACAAGCAATTATAGGCCTTCAGTGTGCAAAAGGAATATGAAGGTGATTTCTGTATTAGTGGATTCAAAAAGAATAACTACAATTACTAATCAATTAAGAATTGTAAAGTATAGATGTCTTAATATTTGGTACCTTAAATCTATGAAAATACATAATAGTGTAGCTCATTGTAATCTGTGCCAGATCCATTTAAAGCCATTTTTTTGCTCCTAATTACAGCCGTGTAAATTTTTAACAACAAACCCAATTCTGAGGCGTTCTAGAGTTCTAATTATTATACATCTGAAGCAGTAAGTGAGCCGTGACTCGGATGGGCTGATGGCGCTGAATACTAGTATAACCGTGCTCTAGGAACATAGGAACTGTGTAGGTCATTAAGCTTGTCAATGCACTGTGGATCAATAGTGTGCAGTTTCTTTCCTGCAGTTCCCCACGTGGTAAGCACGTGATCTCAGACTCGGGGGGGGGGGGGGGAGGAAAGGGAGGAGTAAAGGGGATAGGAATGGTGCTGAACAGAAGTTTCTCACTTGCTCACTAAGGAAAGTCACCTAGCCATGGTGCTCTCAACTCTCCAGATGTCTGGGTAAAAACTCTCTGGGCTAGATGTTCTATTATTTTTGCATGCACACTGCCCACTTAACGTCTATCTTAACGTTGAAATGAGATATAACGCCATTTAGCTACAAAATGGAAACTAACAACCATTTCTCAGTCACTTATCGGCGAGCGTTACTTTGGGCATGAACATAACACAGATAAGAAATAATACCGCCCGCCCACCTTTTTTGGGCGGAAAGATCAGAATGAGCGAAACCAACGCCCGTAATATTGCCCAGCTTTACTTTCGGCACGTAACTAACGCTGAGATTTAATAATACTGCCCGACCACTTTCTTTTGTCGTAAAGATCACATTTGCTGAAACTGACGCCGAGAAAATCACCCCGTGTTACTTTCGCCACCTCGCATGCATCTCGCCGACAATATCGCTTGCCGAAAAAAACGCTGTGAAAATGTTGCTCTCTCCTGAACTAATCACAGCGGTATGGACACCATGTTCTAAGTCACAGGTCGCATCATTTAAAAGGCTGCTTCAACTTCGGGGGAGTTTGGATGTACTCTGGAGTTCTTTTAAGGCGATGTGAACATCTGACCAAACATCTTATCACACTATGGACAATTGGAATTTACTTTAGGTGTCTTAGTGGGGACATTTATTGTTTGTGAACAATCGGTGTAATAATGATAGTTATTGGAATGGGGTCTGTCATTTCTCAGCCTGTCTTGATGACCACACACATGCTGCAGACTAGAGATGGCAGAAGATATATTCGACAGAATTATGTGCCCAATCTAAGACGTATCAGACTGATGAGGAGGACCAGACCTTACATTCCCTGCACTTACAGGGAGAAGCAGTCTTACCTCAACTTGTCCGATAAAACCTGCCTTAGGAGACTGTGCTTCCACAAGGAGGTTATCAGTGAGATATGTCAGCTCATCAGGGGAGATCTGCAGCCTGCCAGCACCATCAGGACCGCACTGTCCGTCAAGGTCACCGTGACACTTTTGTTCTATGTGTCGGGTTCCTTTCAGGCCTCACCTGGCGATATTTGTGGTATATCTCAGCATGCCACACATTGCTGCATTAGACAGGTCACTGAAAAAGCCCTTTACGCACGCAGGATGGACTTTATCAGCTTCCCTATGACCAAGGAGGCTCAGACTGAAGTGGAGTTTATGATTCTACCGAATTGCTAACATCTCCAAGGTGCAAGGAGCAATAGACTATATGCACGTCGCGATGCGGGCACCTTTTCAGGATGCAGAGGTTTTTAGGAATCTCAAGGGATTCCACTCCCTGAATGTGTCGACCACCAGCAAATAATTATGGCAGTGAATGCCAAATTTCCAGGCAGCATCTATGATGCTCACAGCCTGCGTGAGAGCACTGTATCTGACATGTTTACCAGTCAACCACAAGGTCAATGCTGGATGCTTGGTGAAAAAGGATATGGCCTTGCCCACCTAGCTGATGACCCCCCCACCTACGTGACACCCAAACCGAAGCCAAGAAGCAATACAACGATAGCCACAGAGCCACTCACAGTATTGTTGAGAAAACCATTGGAGTGCTTAAGCAGTGCTTTAGATGCATGGACCACTCGGGAGGAGAGCTCCAATACCACCCTGAGCAGGTAGCTCAATTTGTGGTGGTGTGCTCAATGCTATCAGGAGGGGACAAGAATTGCCAGAAAGAACTGATGGTCCACCTCAGGAGAGAGAGAAGATGAGGAGGTGGACGCTGACCTCAGGCCAGACAATCAGGCTGATGCTGAAACCCAGGCCCCCACCCCCCTCTAGACCGCAGGAAAGGGCCCGTGGTGGCTACATAGCTGCAAGACTCTTACGTCAGCAGCTCATAAATGAACGCTTTGTTTGAAAGAACGTTGTTATTTACAAAGCAGCAACACTGCTGGGTGTGCAGGTCATACATCAATGGTGTGCATCACCTTGGTGAAGGTTAAAGTTTAAGTTGATTCAAGTTAAGTGTAACTATACCCTTTCATGTTAAGGAATCACCAGTGTGTAACGGTGCAGCTATCTGAGACAATGCGCAACAAGGTTATGTTAAATAAAAAACATTTAATCTGACCATTTGTGTGAACTCATAATTATAACTGTAAAAAAAATCCCGCCCCACCCCACAACAAATTTATCACATTTACATAATTCGATTGGTCACCCTTTCCAGCAACACAGAACACAAATGCAAACCAGCAAGGTAACCCCCTCGCCCGTTCCCCTGACCCTCCCACCAAAATAGCATCAACAACATAAAAATATGCCCAAGACAACATCTGCAGCCATGCACCTCACTTTCCTTTCCCCCCTGCTTCTCCTCCCCACCTCTATCCCTTCCCCTTCCCCTCCTGACTCCAAGCCGGCTGGCTGAGGAGCTCCTCAGGCGCTGCTTCATTTGGGGGGGGAGGGTGACGACAGAACCGCTACTTGGAAGGATACGGGAGAGGACGGTCCCGAGGTGGGAACGTCCTCTGGGCCAGAAACAAGATCTTTCTCCTGGATCTTGTGTCGTTGGCAGTAGGGGTGCGGCACCTTGGCGTGCAGTGCCATGCTCCGGGATCACTGGGAGGCCTCTGCTATCATTGTTCCAGGCTATCAGCTCCAGGGCCTCCGCCATCCGCGGCATGTGCTCCGTCATGGTGGCGGACATGCTGGCCAACTGGAGAGATATGCCCCCATTGTCTGTTGGATCTGCTGACATATGTCAACACTCCTCCTGGACAAGTCTACCTGTCCCCGCTCAGATCTGCCACTCGTGGAACAGACCTGCCGCGTCGAACCAACCTCCGCTTGGCCAGCACCATCCTGGAGATATCTGAGGTGCCCTGTGGCAAGGTGCTTGGGCATGGTACCTCCATGGTGGAGGTGGAAATGGCTGCAGGAGCACTAGATGTCATCAATGTCGAATGGATCATGGAAGTTGGGGATGCAGGCTCCTCGAAGTCAGCACTATCATCCGTTGAGAAGGGACCCAGCAGATCCACGGCCGAGAATCGGTGCTCATCAGCACCAGATGGAGGAGATTCTGGTGAGTCCATCCCACGCCCTCACCTTCTGGCCTCTCTGGTCTTGCATGGGGCCGTGCTGCTGGCTGAGCTGCAAAACATAAATGAGGTTATTAGAGGAGAAGGAGGTGCTAGTTTCACAAGGTGAGTCCAGCGCTATACACAGAATATGCATGATCAAAGCACCACTGCTATCAAGATCATCACAGACATCACATTTCATAACCATCACCAAATTCTGCATTGCAATGATTCTCATGAGGACATCATTATTTAGCGAAGAATTTTATGATTCATTTATCGTATAATATTGGTCAGATATGAAAGGGTGTGGCATCGATTGACTTTACATCACGCAATGGTGTATACTTTACTCACGTGGCATCACATCAGGTTCTGCTGCTGCTTGCGGGGCCGACCCGGGGGTGGCTCCCCACTAGTGCCAGCACCTGCTTCTCGATGTCGGTGAGGTCGATGATGACTGGTGGCCCCCCCACCCGTTCGCCTCTGCTTGGCCCTATTTCTCGAATGCTTCTTCTGTAAAAAGTAACAACAGCATGACATGGCATGAGATCATTGTGTGATATCATTGCTCGGTACTGTCACAGAGACTGATACAACACATAACCGACCGACAGATGTAATCATGATTATAATGAAAATTATCATTATTTACCTAAAGATGTACACCGTGACCGCAGGCTTTGAGTACAATCTTCCTGGTATAAGTGCAAGACATCACACCTAATTTTAATCACTCATTACACTTGCAATTCCAATTATATAAATATATAAGTACATGTAAATAAATGTTAAACTTACTCTGGTGGATCCAACAAGGTCGTTCCATCGCTTGCGGCATTGGTTGCCCCCATGCACCTCGTTGGTCGCCGACGAAACCACCTCGGCTATCTCGGCCCATATCTTCTGGTACGCCTTTGGGGTGGGCTTCCTATGCCCTCCCTCGATCAATTGACCCCAGCTTGACTCGACCTCCTGCATGAGGGAGGCATTTGCCTCGTCTGAGAACCTTCTCGCTCTTTTGCATCCTCCCAATTGTTCTTCTCCCAGCTCACTGCTTTCGCCAGCGTCCTCAGTCTCCACAGCATGCTGGGTCGCCTCCTCCATCCCTTCCATGTTAAATATTATTTTTTCCACAACAACTTGGTGCCAACTACCTTCTTTGTGCTTAGTAGGCTTTTTGCTGCTGGTGAATCTCCCTCGTGACTCCCACAACAGCCAAAGAAGCACACACCATACCTACACATGCTTTCAGTCCCTCTCTGTCATCTCTTATATGCATGTAATGATGACCCCTGACATCCTGAAATGCGGGAAACGAGCGTTGCCATGCTGTTGCTATGGTCGGCGACACTTTACGGCAGAAGGTCAAAAAAATTTAACGCTAATGCCCATTTCAGATCGCTCGCTGTAATGCCCATTTTCAATAATGGAAAGTTAGGGTTTTGAAAATGGCCGATAATCCGCCGATCTCGAAACCCATTTTTACTGCCCACGCTGGAAATAACGCCCATTTTTGGGCAATCCGCACAAAAGTGGAAAGTCTAGCCCTCTGTCTATGTGAGGAATAGTGTGTGGAATGGGAAGGACCCTAAAAGAGGGGACATTTTAAAATTTAAATAAAGAAACAATTTAATTTTCTTTTCTTAATCTTGCAGTTAAATGTGATATTTCTTGGGATTGCCCTTTACAAGATGTTCCATCATACAACTGTGTTGAAGCCAGAATCCAGCTGTTTGGACAACATCAAGTAAGTTTCTGCTGTCAGCATCTATGAGCATTTTCTTCTTTGAGGAACCTGTTGTTAATTTGAGATATAAAAATGGGATAGTTCCCAGATTTTCACCTGTTTTGCATTGCTTAATAGTTGAACACTGCATTATCTTTTGAACTTCGTTTACTAGCCAGAAAGGATCGTAGATGTAACTTGCAACTGTTTAACCAGATTGGATCTCCCTTTGAGATTTTATCAACTCACACACACTTCCTTAAATAGATAATGGTATTTCTGAAATAGCCAGAATAATTTTCAAACTCCAATAATATATTATAAAACAGTGGACCAGCTGTCTATTCTTCAGCTGCAACATCACCATGGATCACATTTTCAGGTAGGGTCGTAAATGGAATGGTCTGAGTTTTGCTTGCTCTTAAGAAGTCCGCATCTCTTTTCTATCTCATCGAAGACTCTCTTCCTTCTCTTTTCTCCCCCCACCCTGCCCAGCCCCTCCATTAAAACAAGTTGTAAATTTTTTTTTAATCCTTCCATGATTCCCTTACCACATGCATAAACTGTGAAGAAGATTGGCTGCTGTGCTTCAGGTCTCTACCTACATTGCTGTTTAAGGAGCTGCTTGGCAGTCCAGTGAGATGGAGCTTCAACCCACTGATCCAGCAGGCAATCAGCTCTAATTATATTAAAGGGACTAAATGCTGTAAATGTAAATCTGTGGCTTTTTTGCAACAAGTTTTTATGCAGATAGCAAACTAGCAAGCTATTGTCTGATATTTAACCACTGCTCCAGGACAGGTTAACAGGACCACACTGCAAGTAGGGAGTGCTGTTTGCATGGTGGTCGGGTGCAGTTTTTCTTTTAATTTTGAGACATCCTGTGGTCTTAATTGTTTCAACACGTGTGGCTCTAAACAGCCAAATCCAATATCAAATCCATCAGTGTTTTTTTTTTTACAAAAGCCCAGCATGATTTTTCCATTGCTTAATGTTTTGAAGAATAGCCACCAATTCCCTGGATAGCTCAGCTGGTTAGGGCTGTGCACAGCTGAGCCTAAAGATAGGAAATGAGAATTTGGGCCATTGCAGTTAATCTCTCCAGTGCATCAACTCTCCCATCATTGCATTTGGAGCAACTAATTTTGTTTTGTCTCTATTATGTTGATTGGCAGATCATTGCAAACAAGGAGTCCAAAAATATTTCCCAAAGCTTCCCTAAATTTATTTTTCACTATTTTTACTCATGCCTTCTGATCCAATTTTTCTGACTTACCCTTTCAAATAATAAGCTGGGTTTGCCTTATCTATACCATCTAATATATACTTTGATGAGGTTTTCAACCTTCCTAAGCTCCTGTATTAGATGAGAAAGCCCAACGGTAGCTAATAGACCATATATAGGGAATAATAATCAGCAGAAGTAAAACTGTCAGCCTGATTTCATGAGTGACTATTTAGATTAATAATGAATACATTTGTTCAATCTTCATTTGCAGACCCTTTTAATCTTCCTTTCCCCCACCACTATTTCCAACATTTTGCATTATGAGGTTATTATTAAATTAAGTATTAAGTTAAATTCAAAACTAATCTGAAGAAACATTATTTGAGTAAGCGAACGATCACTCTATGGAACAGCCTCCCTAAGGAGATGGTGGGAGCAAATAGTATTGATTCATTCAAATGCACATTCGATAGCTTTCTTTCAGAAAATATTATTTTGGGATTCAACATATGAATAATCTGGGATATGACGTGGTAAGTGTAGCATATTGGGAGGAACATATGACTGGTTCCCAAAGTATTTATCGCCTCATGTCTGGGTCTGTTGTAGACTAATTGATAGAGATTAATTGATTGCTATAATTATTTAATAACCTCATTATAATTGTATCGTGTGGCTACCAGGAAGTTGGAAGGTGAGCGTGATGAACTTTGGTCTTTTTTCATCTTGCAATTCCTGTGTTCCTTCCTGTGAAGAGAATTGCTCCAAAATACTAAGCTATATTTGGGGCTATGCTGGGAAACCTTCTGGGGCCCCTCACGCTCTGTTGCCATAACTTCACAGAAATGGCATTTATGCCTGTAAACAGAGCTTCCGCCAATTTATTCTGAAGGTGAGCAAAAACAATCTCGTCAAAATATACGGATGATGCTGACTACGTCTCAGTGAATTGCAAAACAATAGGCCAGTCAGTTTTAGATCACTTGACAAGCTATAAAGATGGAGTTTGAAATAGTGTGTAATAGAAACATAGAAACATAGAAAATAGGTGCAGGAGTAGGCCATTCGGCCCTTCTAGCCTGCACCGCCATTCAATGAGTTCATGGCTGAACATTCAACTTCAGTACCCCATTCCTGCTTTCTCGCCTTACCCCTTGATCCCCCTAGTAGTAAGGACCTCATCTAACTCCTTTTTGAATATATTTAGTGAATTGGCCTCAACAACTTTCTGTGGTAGAGAATTCCACAGGTTCACCACTCTCTGGGTGAAGAAGTTCCTCCGCATCTCGGTCCTAAATGGCTTACCCCTTATCCTTAGACTGTGACCTCTGGTTCTGGACTTCCCCAACATTGGGAACATTCTTCCTGCATCTAACCTGTCTAACCCCGTCAGAATTTTAAATGCTTCTATGAGGTCCCCTCTCATTCATCTGAACTCCAGTGAATACAAGCCCAGTTGATCCAGTCTTTCTTGATAGATCAGTCCCGCCATCCCGGGAATCAGTCTGGTGAACCTTCGCTGCACTCCCTCAATAGCAAGAATGTCCTTCCTCAGGTTAGGAGACCAAAACTGTACACAATACTCCAGGTGTGGCCTCACCAATGCCCTGTACAACTGTAGCAACACCTCCCTGCCCCTGTACTCAAATCCCCTCGCTATGAAGGCCAACATGCCATTTGCTTTCTTAACCGCCTGCTGCACCTGCATGCCAACCTTCAATGACTGATGTACCACGACACCCAGGTCTCTTTGCACCTCCCCTTTTCCTAATCTGTCACCATTCAGATAATAGTCTGTCTCTCTGTTTTTACCACCAAAGTGGATAACCTCACATTTATCCACATTATACTTCATTTGCCATGCATTTGCCCACTCACCTAACCTATCCAAGTCGCTCTGCAGCCTCACAGCATCCTCCTCGCAGCTCACACTGCCACCCAACTTAGTGTCATCCGCAAATTTGGAGATACTACATTTAATCCCCTCATCTAAATCATTAATGTACAGTGTAAACAGCTGGGGTCCCAGCACAGAACCTTGCGGTACCCCACTAGTCACTGCCTGCCATTCTGAAAAGTACCCATTTACTCCTACTCTTTGCTTCCTGTCTGACAACCAGTTCTCAATCCATGTCAGCACACTATCCCCAATCCCATGTGCTCTAACTTTGCACATCAATCTCTTGTGTGGGACCTTGTCGAACGCCTTCTGAAATATACCACATCAACTGGTTCTCCCTTGTCCACTCTACTGGAAACATCCTCAAAAAATTCCAGAAGATTTGTCAAGCATGATTTCCCTTTCACAAATCCATGCTGACTTGGACCTATCATGTCACCTCTTGGGAGTTGCATCATCATACCCTTGATAGGCCACATGGCATCAGGTGACATGGTTTTGTTCTACCATTTTACAGAAGTATTTATTGTCTTGTGAATATTTTTGTGAATTATTGCGGTATTTTACAATCGGCATAAGCCACATTGATCTTAATCAAGTCCTACAGAAACTCCCATATCAGTAGGACTGTGTAACTGAAACTTGATTTACTGCAATAGGTAGTATTTTACTATTCTATTCAATTATCATGAAATCTGAATGTGTCAAAAAAAATTTAAGTAATTAATTTTTGAGTCCATATTTCTTCAGAATGTTGAACATCCTTCCATGCCCTGATCTTATTCTCCTGTAAAATTAAATTAATGCCTGATGCCTCTGAGAATCAAATTAACATCCAGCTCTTGTATGGTGCACGATAGTCTGTGATGCGTGATCTGTGTTCTCTATCAAACAAACTGCAGCGTTGTATGCTGAATATGCCTGCAGTTGTGTGGTAAACATACTGAATGCGGTTATTCAGTATACATCGGCAATTTTGTTCCCTTTAATGCATCAATTTTTGGTTGATAAATTTTGTTTTAATCAGCGAGATATGCATAGTTTCCCATTTGCAACTTCCTGTCAGTGTCATTACATAGAATTATATAGAAATTGCAACATGGAAACAGTCCATTCATCGCCCACGGTCCGTGTTGGTGTTTCTCCTCCGAGTGAGCAGTAATGGTAATCCCATGTAGCTATTCTGTTCCTTATTCCTTCTTCCCTTTTCCATTAGCAGCTATCTAATCTATTCTTAAATGTTGACAAGGTTTCTGCTTCAATCACTAACTCAAGTAACGCATTCCACAGCCTCTGAGTTCTCCAGCTCTCTACTCTAAATCTCTGACATTTAATCTTGTCCCCTTGTTCTAGATTCCTCAATCACTGGTCAAGTATAGAACAGCCAACTACAGAGCCAAGAAGCCTTCCTTCTAACGGCTAGATTCTAGGCCAACAATATGCTTTAATCTCTATCTCTGAAAAGTGCCCTCCCTGCACCAGTATGATAGTTTCCATTTCCCATGCTAGCTATCCTGTGGCCTGTTTGAATTCAATTGATAATTAAGTGGTGTTTTGCACTGTGAGCTATGTGGCTATGAGACACTGGGTTCCTATTGTCCAAGCTCATTTCACAGAGGACCCTTAAAGTCAATAGAATAAGTTCTCTCCATCTATCAGTTCAGCCTGGATTCAAGCCCCAGAGCTGAAAGGCCAGTATCTAATCCACATGTGCCTGCACCAATACAGTTACAAAACTAGAGTGAGGTGCTTCTAAGTAGCTTATAATAAAAGCTGTCAGAAATGTTTCAAATGGTTTATAATAGCAGTATAAAAAGAAAACACATTATGCAAGGTGCTAGGTTGAGAAATATTGCAAGCGTGTGAGCGAGCACATGCGCATGTTCCTTCTACATTTTTGTATTTCATTTAAAACACCAATAAAATCTGAATGGTGGAGCAAATTTCTTTCAGGCCTGTAGTTAGTCTTGCCTTCTAATACAAATGGAGGATCAGATAGGATTCTTGACATGTAATTTGGAGCATTTAATCATCTCTTAGCATTCTGGAAATTGCCAAAAGGAGACCATTTTTCAGCTGTTCAGAAAAATACAGTGCTTGACTCCAGTATTAAAATTGACAGCTTTTATGTTTAAATTGTTTTCACTTCAATCCCCAGGACCCATCCAGGATAAGTAATAAAATACTTTTCTAGTGTAGTTTATAAAGGGTCACTACAGGGATGGCGAAACACAATTAAATGATTTTGGCCTGTTTGCTTTGTCAACCAATAATTTCGAAAAACAAATAAAGGTGGGGAAGAGGTTTTTGTTTTATTGGTTTGTCTGACCCACACTGAAACCCTTTGAATTAACACATGCTCTCTGATTCCTTCAGTGGGGATCCTAATGATTGACATTAATAGTGATGTATCTGTCTTTCAAGTCTCATTTTTCTTTCCTTTTCTTAATTTAATTGGTTATAGAACAGAAACATAGAACTTTCAAATGTAATAAAATATTTATGACATAAGAAAGAACAAGTCATTCGAACTATTGAGCTGCTCCTTCCACAGATAATGTATAATTTGACTGGCTGCTATAAGTGGCAGTTTACTATTCTGTTGTACCCCACCGATTTTAAACTTTTGAGGGAAGGTTTTGTGCAAGTACGCTCGGAACCGCAAAACTATCAGAATTCGTCTCTTAAGTTACAGGGAAACTAACTGGCTGTTTACTGGTAACAAATTTCCTGAACCATCTAGAAAATGGGTCACCTTCAAGAATGAAATGATGGAAAAAAAACATTGTATGCACATGTGTGCACATGGCTCATTTTTCTGATTGCAGAATGTTCCTTGTTGAACACAGCCTCTTGAGGCTTTCCATTTTAAGCATTTAGCCCTTTGTGGTAGTCATAGATCTGTGACACTAGGATCACGCATCCGTGTGCTGCTAAATGATGTAATCATTGTCCCTGTTTTTTTGTTCTGATCTTATTGGTAGTAATATTGATTTGATTAAATGTGTCCTCTGAGAGTCCATGTATTTGAATCATTACTGTAACTGGAAGGTAACCGATTGAGTATGGATGCCTGGGGCAGGGGGTTGAAAATTATTCTTTGATTAATAATTGGCCAAGGTCTGTAATCCATTTGAGAGAATAGAAAGCAGTCTGCTTTAATGCAATTGGACATAACCACATTGACAATTGCACTGAGATGCCTCAGGAATGCAGGCTGTGTTTTCTTTGTTCGGCATTATTCCTTATGTTCTTTCAAATATATCCAATTTATGGTCACACACCAGCTGGACGTTGAGAGAGTGGAATCCCTTTCGGTTCTGCTATAGGGCAGAGTTGACCTGTGGTGGCCCCAAAGCGATATGCATGAGGTCACTAGCACCCTGCACCTTGGGGATGCCTGCAATCCATGTGCTAGCTCCGCCTGCATGTCTCTGGCAAGAAGGAAGGCAATGTAGTCAGCTCTCTTCAAATAGAGAACCTCGGTGATCTCTCTTGCGCAACAGTGGATGGCAAACTGCGAGATGTTGCAAATATCTCTAGCTCCAGCCTGGAAGGGGTCAGACACACAAAAGTTCATTGCCACAGTTACCTTCATAGCCACTGGCAATGCGGTCTTCACCCTGCACTGAGATTGCAGCTGTGGCTGCAGCAGGTGGCAGATTTCAGTGAGGAGGTGCTTACTGAAGCTCAGACATCTCGCACAATGGCCCGGAGTTTGCAGTTAGCAGCGAAGTGAAGGCATTCGCTGCTAGCTCCAAAGTATGTTTCGCACAAGACTCTCACAATCCCCATGTCGAGAACTTCAGGTCTTCAAACCTTCAGTTCAAGTCAATGAAGTATAGTGGGGATCCCCCAGTGCGAACTCCTGTGTCATCAAGAGGCTGTCTAAGCAGCCAATCAAAATGCAGAATTCTCAGACAGCAAAAAAGGAAGTGAGTAAGCTCATAAAATTTTAACTTTTTTAAAAACGTTAGAGCAAAACAAAGATTGGGGCTCTCGCATAGGGAAAAGGCAAACCTGAAATAAGATGGACAAACTTTTTAAAAAATTCTAAATTAAAAACATTTTTTTTATTTCAATTTTAATTAAAATGGACAAATTTCACAGTGCACAAATTTTCCAGCCCCTTTACATTTGATAAGCTGAAATAACGCTGTTGAAACCGAAATTACGCCTCGTCCCTTTGGGTCTAACTTTTAGTGGGGAGTTTAACAGCATACTTAGTGGGGAATTTAACAGCATACTTAGTGAGGAATTTAACAAGATACTTACTGTGGAAGAGTCAAAGTTTTCGGCAGTTTCCCTGATTTGGCTGATTACACAGATTGCCGGTGGTGTGGGTGTGAGTGAGGGTGGGGCAGGGGGAGGGTTAGCACAACCTGTTTTGTAGCTGTCAATGACAATTCGATACTTCAGGATCCCGAAGTTGCAGTCAGTTTCAAATAATAACAACTTGTATTTATCTAGTGCCTTTAATGCAGTAAAACGTTCCAACATGCTTCACAGGAGTATTATAAACCAAAAAATGTGATACTGAGCCACATGAGGAGAAATTAGGGCAGGTGACCAAAAGCTTCGTCCAAGAGGTAGATTCTAAGGAGCGTCTTAAAGGAGGAAAGAGAGGTGGAAAGATTTAGATGGACAAATTCCAGAGCTTAGGGCCTAGGCAGCTGAAGGCACCACCAGTTGTTGAACAGTTATAATCAGGGATGCTCAAGATTTCAGGTCAAAATTAGACTGGTACAGATGTAAATCCAGTACAAGATTCAAAGCACAATGGGCTTGAAGATCCCTTTAAATTATTCCATCAATATGCCTGAATCCCATACTGAGGAAAATAAATTTTCTACTTTCCAGATCAGCTATCCTGATGTTCTCTGGGGTGAGACAGAGGAATCAGTCCCAAATTTATAGAGTTGTTCATCTGCACTCACTAAGACAGTGGTCTGTTTACTGCAGCTGTAGCTGACTGAAACATGGGCTCCCTGTAGCATTACTGTGACTTCCTTTTTAGCCCTACAAGTGGTGGTAGGAAGAATGGAATGTTGGCCCTTTCCATAGTGACAGATGTGTAGAACTACCACTGGAACTTGGAAAAGAGGAACATGGGTAGTGATTCTATGGCATATAGTTTTTGGCCACAATGCGGCATTACACACTATTTGCATATCACCAGCACGCTCTGTGATCCTAGATAGTAAATTTGGGTGACTTTGCTCAAAATGGCAACGTTTTATACTGCCAATCTTGTTTGAATTTCCATATTTTTAATGGTGTGCATCAATATATTATCTTCCATTTTGTTGATGCCTTTAAATGTTAATCGGTGCAGATTGACACAAAATGTCTTGACTGAGTTGATAAATTTTGTTTCATATTTGCAGCTTTCAATCCAACTTCTTGTCACTGTGCAGGCTCTTCAAGTCCAAGGAATTCCATTGTTCTATTTGGAAATTACTATCTTAGCTCCATTTTTATTTAGTTGTCTATAACTAACAGATGTAGTTTTGATTTGGATTTTTTCAAATCCACAAAATGAATAACCTCACAGACGTAAAGGGCTTTGAAAAGAATTAAAACATAAAATCAGTCACTGTTTCTCCAAGTTGCCCTTGTTTAACCTTTTCTCTTTTTCCCCCGATGGTTCAGTTTTTTGTTCCATTTAAATTTTACACTGTCTGGTAATGGGCAACAATTCACTAGGAATCAATGTGAACAAATCTGTTCTATTTTGTGTTTTTTTTTGCTTGTTTCAGCTATCGATTTTACGATGGCTGCTTTAATGTGGAATGGCGAGGGTAAGAGCTGGTATCCTGTTGAAGAGGGTTGAAATGACAATCATCAGTATTTAAATAATCATTGATTTGTGATTACTGACTATATTGGTTCTCTAAGAGCTTGCAGAGATACTATTTAGAGAGATTAATGATTGCTCTAGCACCATTAACAATAGCCTTAAGCATCTGCTCAGCAAGTCACCTTGCAGTCCCCTGCTAGAAGTAGCCAAATCCTAATCAACTCATTACACTATCTGAAGACAATGAATAAAAATGGCTAACGTCTTTATATTGTAATTTAAAAAAAAATAGTTTATCACAAGATCTTCCCCGGGGAGGGATCGAGCAGCTATTGGCAATCCTGCTCTCACACCAGCAGTTAGCAGGGCACACAAGTTGGAAATCCTTGGCAGAGTCACCGCTTTCCTGTTCTGGATGTGCTGTGCCACAGCACACCTTTGGGAAAAAATACTGCTTGCTGCATTTGGAATGCATGTACGAAGCTTCAAATCCTTTATTGAATTGATCGATATCCCTGGACTCTTTCAACATGTTTCTGATGAGGAATGCATCATAATACAGTGCCAGGAAAAGCTGAGGATTTACAATATTGATGTGAACCTAACTAATAGGACTGTAATAGACTGCGAGAGTGTGTCTGTAGTATCGGGCACTTTATAAATCCAAATGCTTTTATCTATACACAGTGCCACTGTACTGCTTTACCCTCTACTAGCTGATTGGCCAATTGTCACTGAAATTTAGTTACAGAAAGGCACATAATGCATATTATGACTAGTCATTATTTTATGAACGTATTGTAAAAGGACATTCTTCCAAATCACTGAACAAAGAAGGGGATTAATCTTTCAATTCCTCGTAACAGTGGTCGGTATGTTCAAAGTAACTGCTGGTGTTTAAAAGATGTCATTCCAACCCTAGTTCAGAGTTTATAGTTAGTGTGCTGTTCATTTTGTCAATGTAGCAGAATTTCTTTAGTTCTGTCGCAAATTGGCTTTCTTCCTCACAGCTAGAGTGTACAACTGCATATTGATGCTGTTTGATTCATTCCTTCCTTTCACCCTCTCCAAGACAGTTGAAAGGCAATTACTGCTCAGCATCAACTAATACCCCTTTTGTTAACCTTCTTGGGGTAGTTTAACTCTATGAAAAGACCTATCTAAAAGAGGAAAATTGTTTTGCAGATGCTGTCTAAAACCATTAGTTGGCTGGCAAAATCACTAATGATGTACGTGGCAACACTTCTGTTCACAAATGATTGACTAAAAATATAAAGACAATCTAATGCGTACTTTTTAAATGTACCTTATTCTCTTGATCTTTCCCCCACTCCACCATAAAGTGCGCTACTTTGCCATGGGAGGTGGAGCAGTTAGAGCAACACATTCTCACCCAACTGGGTGCACTGGTGTATTTCTCTCAATACCTTGCCTGCAGTGACTGTGAAGCACCCTTACAGTGTTGTTACAAGGCCAACATATTGTTTTGGTGCTACTATGGGGAAAAAACTAAAGTGTTTATGATGCCATTAATTCAACACAGCAAATTGCTTATTCATCATAACCAGAGTGACACCTTTGTGTTGGCTCAACGTGCTCTCCAGGCAACAGCTTAACTTTGGAAGGATAGAAGCTGTATTTATGCTGGTTGGTGCTTTTCACCGTTCAAGTCACCACAGTATAAAAATTTGACATACTGATCATTATGCCCTACTGAAACCCTAATCAGCAACAGTGGCCTGGATTATGTGCACTGAGAATGATCTTAAAAGATCTTCTTCAGCGTAATAACAGTAAAGGGAATACTTTAATTTTTATAAACATTGCTTCTGCACCACCTCTAAATCAGTCAAATGTGTAATTGGATAATGTTATTCCTTCTAATTTTATCCCCAAATTGCATAAGGTTTATTTGCAGCAGCCCTGTTTAGTTATTTTGTCACACATGTCAAAGTCCCCTATAATTTAAAACAAGATGAAAGTACAGTTGAAGCTGCAGAAATTCGATTTACTTCAAGGGTTCCATGAAATATTTCCTGACCAGAAATTTGTCAGTCAAGTTTGACTGTTTTATGTGTGACTTGTTGAAGATGAGTTGTGAAGTGTTGGAAACGCTTTATTCTGTCCCTTTGTAGCATGTCATGTGCCTATCACTGACTCTGCTCCTGTCTTCCAGAGATTGCTGCCTGCGGTGCTCAGCGCACAATCAACTTGGGAATATTTTTTTAACAGTTCACAATCCATTAACCCTTTACTGCAAACTACTGCTTCTGGCCAATGTCACAGTGGGCCTAGACAGCTCTAAGTGCCAGTTTGACATTCTGCTGATTTGGGGAGTGAGTCAATTGACTTCATAGAGAACATGGTTTCCTAAATCTGATTTTGTTCAGTTTAGTTTGATGAATTATGGGACTGAGCTTGAAAAAACAGTAACATTTATACCACTTTTTATTAAAATGAAAAGTAAGTCTATGATTTTTCCCATTAACAAAAACATTACTGATCCTTTCAACATTACTGATGCTAGAGTAATAATGGGGAAATACTTGTACTGTACTTGGGAACTGATGGCGGGCAGGCTGAATTCCACCTATGTATATTCTCCCCCATAATTCCTTTGCTGGCCACAGTTTCTTGTGGGATGTGGGCATCGCGGGCAAGGCCAGCATTTATTGTCCATCCCTAGTTTCCCTGAGAAGGTATTGGCCAGCTGCCGCCTTGAAGTGATTTGATGCAACTGCGTGACTTGATGAGCCACTTTGGAGGGCAGTTAAGAGTCGACCATATTTGGTGTGTGACTGGAGTCACTTGTAGGCCAGACTGGGTAAGGATGGCAGGTTTCCTTCCTTCGAAGGACATTAATGAACCAGTTGTTTTTATGACAGTCTGCAAGCTTTGTGATCATTTAAGTCTACCAGCTTTTTTTTTTACTGCAAGTGACTGTTTTGCTGTCAATGATGCACATAGCTTTTCATAGAGAACCTTCCATTGCTGCTGATAACATGCTGAAGAGAGAATTTGACATTGCCCAGCTATGTGTTGGAGCATTGTGGCCAATTGGAACAGTTAATTTTGATCAAAGCTCAGGTAATGTTGAAGACGGTCCAAGATGCAATTAGTTGAAATAAAAGAAATTGCTCGATGAAGTTCAATTGCACCATGCTACAGTTGTTGTTGTATCTTCACACACTTCCCTTGAGAATAGTGTGAACTAATGGAAGTTGATTAACAGTCCGATCGACCATAACATGAACGTCCTTCGTTCTTTCTATCATGCATGTACATTCTGTTTGTAGCCACCAGATGGCGTCATTGTTGGAGGCCACTGAGCAGCACGCACATGGTGCTGTTCAGGTATAAAAGGCCAGCCATTTTGAGAGTCAGGCACTTTGGGCCAAAATAAAGCAGAGCCAAGGTTGTACCTTGCTTAGTTAAACAGTACTCAGCATGAACCTTTATTGCATACGTAACATTTGCCGACGAGAATACAAGAAGCTTTGTTTGCAAAATGAGCACAGTTGGATTTTTAGAACGATTCGTGGAGGGAGAAGATTGAGCAGACTTTGTGAGCTGTTTGAATCAGTACTTCGTGGTCAAGAAAATGAAGGGGGTCGACGATGCATATCGGTGCCGGGCCTTGTTCCTCACTGTGTGCAGTTCAAAGATCTACGGTCTGATAAAGAATCTACTCATGCCTAGTGATCCAACAGAGAAAACGTACGAGGAGTTGTGTACATTGGTACGGGAGCACCTCAAGCCAGATGACGGCATCATCATCTCGAGATACAGGTTTAATACACACGTTCGATCGGAGGGCCAGAGCCCGGTGGAATTCGTTGCCGACCTGAGACGTCTAGCGGGACTGTGCAAGTTCAGGATGGTGTTGGCAGACATGCTGCGGGACTTCTTTGTTATCGGCATCAACCATGAGGTGACCTTCACAAACTTCTGGTGGTGAAGGAGTTGGATTTAAAAAGGGCCATCCAGATCGCTCAATCATGTATGACGACGGACAGGAGTCTAAAACAAATAGCAGTGAAGAACCCAACCTCGGCAAGTACTGTAAATGCGATTGGTTCGGCAGAGTGGCACATGGCAGGGCCTATCCGGCTGCATTCGCGAAACCTGTGGCTGCCCAAAGTCCGCCAGCGGGACTGTATCCGACTTCTCCATGTCGGCGTTGTGGGGGAAATCATCGGCACCAGCAGTGCCGATTTAAGCAATATAGTTGCAAAGGCTGTCTGAGAGTAGGGCACCTCCAGCGCAAGTGTCCGCAGATGAGCAAGCGAGTTGCGACACACCACGTGGAGGATGAGAATCAGACTAGCGCGGATCCGGATACGCAATCTGACTCACCAGAGGAGCAAGTGTATGGATTGTACTCCTTCATAACCAAGAGTAAATCAATTTTGATTAACGTGAAGTTTAAAGGGATACCGGTATTGATGGAACTGGACACGGGGGCGGGTCAATCGATCATGAACGAGAGGGCATTTAATAAGCTGTGGGATACTTAGACTGTGAGGCCCAGGCTGAGCCCTGTTAACGCCAAGCTGCGCACGTGCACCAAAGAACTCATAATGGTGATTGGCAGTGCACAAATTAATGTGTCATATAAAGGTGCGGTTCACGAGTTACCGCTGTGGATTGTTCCAGGCAATGGCCCAATGCTGCTCGTCAGGAGTTGTTTGGAGAAAATCAGATGCGACTGGAACAACATAAAGGCGTTGTCATCGGAGGAAGATACATATGACCAAGTATTGAACAAGTTCCCCTTGCTGTTCGAACCGGGTATTGGCAAAGTCACGGGAGCCAAGGTGCAGATCCACGTGGACTCCGATGTAAGACCCGTCCATCATAAAGCTCGGGCAGTGTCGTATATGCTGAGGGATAAGGTTGAAATTGAACTGGACATACTCCAGCTTGAAGGGATCATATCACCGGTCGAATTTAATGAATGGGCCAGCCTCATTTGTTCCTCTGCTGAAAAGTGATGGCACAGTCAGAATCTGTGGAGACGACAAGGGTTTTGCAACAAGATCAGTATCCGTTACCGAAGGCTGATGACTTGTTTGCGATGCTAGCCGGAGGGAAGTCGTTCACAAAACTGGACTTGACGTCGGCCTATATGAGAAAGGAGTTGGTCGAGATGTCGAAGAGACTTACATGCATTAACACGCACAAAGGACTGTTTGTTTACCTTTCGGTGCTCTTTCGGAATTCGCTCGGCTGCAGCAATATTCCAGAGGAAAATGGAAGGTCTACTGAAGTCCGTTCCCAGAACTGTCGTGTTCCAAGATGACATCCTGATCACCGGTTGTGACTCCAAGGAACATCTGAATAACCCAGAAGAGGTTCTACTGCATTTGGATAGAGTGGGATTCGAACTGAAACACTCGAAGTGCGTCTTCATGGCACCGGAGATCGAATTCCTCGGGAGGAAAATCGCTGCTGATGGCATCAGACCTACTGACGTGAAAACCAAGGCCATCAAGAATGCACCCAAGCCGCAGAATGTGAGGGAGCTGCATTCGTTCCTGGGTCTACTCAACTACTTTTGTAAATTCTTATCTAAATTGAGCACCTTACTAGAACTACTGCACATGCTATTGAGAAAAGGCGACAACTGGGCGTGGGGCGCATCGCAAGACAGAGCTTTCGAGAAAACCACCGATCTGCTTTGCTCGAATAAGCTGCTGGTACACTATGACCCATGTAAATGTTTAGTTTTGGCCTGTGATGTATCGTCATGTGGAATTGGTTGCGTACTCCAACAAGCCAATGAGTCGGGTAAACTTCAACTTGTTGCGTATGCATCCAAAAGTTTGTCTAAAGCAGAAAGAGCCTACAGTATGGTAGAAAAAGAAGCTTTAGCGTGTGTGTATGGTGTTAAAAAGATGCATCAATACCTGTTCGTTCTGAGGTTCGAATTAGAGACTTATCACAAGCCGCTCATTTCATTGTTTTCCGAGAGCAAAGGTATCAATACCAACGCTTCATCCCACATCTAAAGGTGGGCGCTGACATTATCTGCCTATGATTGTCAGTCGCCACAGATCTGGCACAGAGAATTGTGCTGATGCTTTGAGCCAGTTGCCGTTGCCCACACCGGAGGTGGAAACGCCACAACTGGTGAATAATGTTAATCATGGATGCTTTTGAAAGTGAAGGAACCCCTGTCACGGCTCAACAAGTTAAAACCTGGACCAGCCAGGACCCGATTATATCGGTGGTAAAGGGTTGCATCCTCAAAGGGGATTGGTTTGCCATACCTAAGCAAATGTGCGAGGAGGCCAAACCGTACATTCATCGCAAGGACGAACTGTCTATTCAAGCAGATTGCATATTGTGGGGCAATTGCGTTGTAATGCCCAAGAAAGGGAGAGAGAAGTTCATGCGTGAGTAACACAGCACACATCCTGGTATAGCGATGATGAAGGCCATCGCCAGGTCCCACGTATGGTGGCCAGGAATTGATTCTGAGCTTAGAAGCATGCGTGCATCAATGCAACACTTGCATGCAGCTCAGCAAAGCACCAGCGGAATTGCCACTGAGTCTGTGGTCGTGGCCATCCAAACCTTGGTCCAGGATCTATGTTGATTTTGCAGGTCCCTTCCTGGGCAAGATGTTTTTAGTGGTGGTGGACACTTGTTCGAAATGGATAGAATGCATAATCATGTCATCCAGCACGTCCACGGCAACCATAGAGAATCTCAATGTCATGTTCATGACACATGGTCTGCCTGACATAGTGGTGAGCGACAATGGGTCGTGCTTCACCAGTCAGGAGTTTCAGGACTTGTGAAACTTAATGGCATAAAACATGTAAGGTCAACACCATTCTAGCCTGCGTCCAATGGGCAAGCAGAACGTGCAGTACAAATTATCAAGCAAAGCATGAGGAGAGTAACCCAAGGGTGACTGCAGACCCGCTTGTCCTGCATACTGCTGAGTTACAGGACCCCACACACTCTCAGGGGTCTCGCCTGCTGAACTCATAGAAACATAGAAATTAGGTGCAGGAGTAGGCCATTCCATCCTTCGAACCTGCACCACCATTCAATAAGATCATGGCTGAACGTTCAACCTTAGTACCCCTTTCCTGCTTTCTCTCCCTACCCCTTGATCCCTATAGCCGTAAGGGCCATATCTAACTCCCTTTTGAATATATCTAACGAACTGGCCTCAACAACTTTCTGCAGTAGAGAATTCCACAGGTTAACAACTCTCTTGAGTGAAGAAGTTTCTCCTCATCTCGGTCCTAAATGGCTTACCACTTATCCTTATACTGTGACCCTTGGTTCTGGACTTCCCCAGCATCGGGAACATTCTTCATGATGAAAAGAGGTCTTAAGACCAAGCTATCTCTGGTACACCTGGATTTAAATAATCATGTTGAGTACAGAAGACAAAGTCAACAAGGGTACCATGATCGCACAATGGTGTCACGTGAGATTTCTGTTAATGATCCTGTATATGTGTTGAACTATGGTCAGTGTCCCAAATGGTTTGCTGGTACGGTTATGGCCAAGGAGGGCAACAGAGTATTCGTTATTAAGCTCAAGAATGGGCAAACTTGCTGGAAATACATGGATCAGATAAAGCCGAGGCACACAGATGAGCCAGAACAATCGGACAAAGAAACCATTGACGACCAACCAACCTACCAGCAGTCTTCAGTGGACTCGAGGGTCATCAGTGAACCCGGAATTTCCATCTTGGACCTGTTCAATAAAAATGGACTTGCAATTCCTGACATGGCCACTGCCACCCCCAACAAGTCAGTGATCCAGCCATCAGCCACAACAGACCCCGCACACTCACCCAAGGCTGTAATTAAACTGAGACGGTCAACCCTGGAGCGCTAAGCACCGGACCGTCTCAACCTATGAAAGACTGTGATAAGATCTCAGAGAGGGGTATCGTCATGTATGTATACTTTGTTGTAACCACCAGATGGCGTCATTGTTGGAGGCCACTGAGCAGCACGCACATGGTGCTGCTCAGGTATAAAAGGCCAGCCATTTTGAGAGCCAGGCACTTTGGGCCTAAATAAAGCAGAGCCAAGTTTGTACCTTGCTTAAATAAGCAGTACTCAGTTTGAACCTTTAATGCATACATAACACTTTCCATGGCTGTAACCATCTTTTATACCAGCCAACAGAATGGTTAATCCTATATGCAGGAGAGTTTTTTGGGCTCCCACAACCCATCTGATGAAGGGAGCTTTCCACACCCACCAGACGCGAATCTGCCAACCCAGAATTTAGAGTTCCACTCACTGGGACTCTCTGGAGCGGGGTTCGAACCCTGCACCTTCTGACTCAGGCAAGACTTCCAAGACTAAAGCAAAATCATTAACTGGCAGTAGTTGAACCATGTGAATACCAAAGCTGAAAGAGATTGAATGAGTTTGCTTGCTGGAATCAGATAATTAAATGCCATTGCTTGAAATACTTTGAAACAGCTCAGTCTCATAATCCATTTTACAAGCCTGCCCACAATATTTTGCCTGTGGAGAAGCGGATGGGAAACTCAGTAATGTGCTGGTGATTGTATTCCTCACTAATAGTGAAGAGGAATTACTTTCTGAAACTGTGTGCCAATTTGCTTTGGGTGGTGCAGAGCAGTTGGAAAGAGTTTTATTCTGGTGGTTTAATTTCCATTTATTTTTTATTGTTTTATTATTTGCAGCTGAAACCATTGTTTTCTAATGTTGGTGTTTTTGTCTTTGCATCCATGCATTCTTTAGCTATGAGGATAACAGACCCTTCATCAAGTAAGAATGATCTGAATGGCTTACAAACGTCATGTTGTGTGGCCTTTTGAGATGTACTGAAAGCTGGCCCCATCCATAATATTTTCTTCAATGTAGCTTCCGTCATTTGCATAGAGACGGAAGAGCAAACTGTGTAGAGAACCAGCAAATTTATTGAAGTATTCACATTTGCTGAGCTGCTTAGTAACCCAAGGTTGATTCAGCAGAGTTGCTTTCCAACATATTCATACAAGATCTATTGCTTTTCTCAAGAAAATGAGTGTTAAGGATGTACTGTAAATGGCATCAGGGAATCACATCCAAATACCTTCAGAGATCCATTGATAATGTCTGCATTTCAATGGGGGAAGAAGAGATTGACAACTTAGGGTTTCCTACCTCTTGCTACCTTTTGATATCTCCTAATGTAGACCGAGTTATGGTGTCATTATAAAACCAGTAAAGCGTTTTGAGCTGCTTGTAATTACTATCGAGCATGATGCTAAACAACAAATTACTTAAAATCTTTGTGAAAGTGCTATGTTTTGTTTGGGTGCAGCTCAGAAACATGCATTTTGCTGTGCTTAGTTACATTGCATAATTGAATCACAACGAAGAAGATGCATTTAAAGTAAGCGGGTACTTTTTTGAACAGTAATTAAATGTGAAAAATTGAAGGATTACAAAATCAGTGACTGCGTTTGCAATTTTTTCAATCAACATCGAGACACTAGATCAATGACATGCTCAAAGCAAGTGGCTAGTTTCCTCAAAGTGAGCAGCTTGTGGAAGAAGCAGCAATGTTCCAGAGAATGTTGACTGGATTAATTATTTCAGTTTGTTCTTCTGGTGAAGAGTCTTCTCCGTTGACTGTTGTTATCCCCATCCCACAGCAGGAATGATCCTTATTCGCTGTGTTGCTGTGACATTTTTGCTTTTACTGTTGACAATAGGCTAACTTGCTTATTTATTTTTTCTTATGTTGTTTCTCTGGCCCTTTTAGTTTTGTTGTGTTTTTTCTGTCTTGTATTTCTGGGGGTGGGGGGGAGGGTGGTAGGAAGAAGAGAGCCTGTAGAATGTGTCTCCTGATGGCATTGTTGCAACTTACAAACCCTGATCTAAATTCATGGAACCATGTTCAACTGATGATTTCATTACCTTGAAAGCTACTCTTAAAAGGTGATTCATCTGCCACAAAAGACGTTACTACTTATTACTGTGCTGCCTGAATTTATTGGTGCCATTTTGTTTTAGACCTGTAACATCCAAAATCGAAGTCGTTTATACTTCAGTTCTTTAAGTCTTATACAATTGTGTATGGAAATAATCGATTCTGGGTCAGTAAATACAAATCTGAGTCATGGTTAAATGATCTACCTACAATTAAACAAAAACATTCAGAAGAATGTATATATACCAGACTATGAAATGTAATTTGAAAACTTCCTATTTAATTGGGAGGTCGAAAGAATAAAATAACCAAACTTGATGAGAGTAGCCATTTCTTAGAAAGGAAAAATGTGCAACCATGTTGAATGACTTGTTTTTTTTCCATTCTTTGCAGATCATGGGTCATAGGGGCCATAGCTCTCCTTTGCCTCCTTGGACTAACTTGGGCTTTTGGACTTATGTTCATTAATGAAAGCACTGTTATTATGGCATATCTCTTCACCATTTTCAACTCACTGCAGGGAATGTTTATATTCATTTTCCACTGTGTCCTACAGAAGAAGGTTAGTTTTGTATGTCAAAGGAACATGTTTCTAACTCTTGTGTATTGAGGCAGGGGAATGCGACATCTGGTCACTTCCCTTGATCTTTGCAGTAATGGTACTACTGATATGTGCGCGCTCTAGGTGCAGCAGAGCAGGTCTCCAGTTGTCTTGGGTAATCCTTGCCACTGGACCAAGACCTAGCTCTGTCAGGCCCGTGTGGTGGCTGGTGTGAAACGGCCACCACACATTAAAAAAATCCACGCACAGGCATCTTCCTTGAGGATGTACTTCGGGTTCTTCATTTGAAACACCTGTGAACTCATCCTTTTTTTGGCATGAAAGCAAGTCATCCTCGTTTCGAGGGACCGCTGACGATGATGATGACTACTATGTTATCATAATATGCAAAGTCAATTACTTTATTGCTCAGCAAGGAAACCAGAAAAGGCTTGTCAGAGTTCATTCATTTTTCTGTAGGCATTAACCTTTACCATTTTTTATCTATCCTTAATTGAGTTTTCAGATTTGAGTGTTTATTGTTTAAACTCTGACCTTCCAAAATCAGGAAATAGTAATTTCAGAGTAATCAATTTTCTATTAATGGTTTAATATGTATGCATCAGCAAAAAGAATGTCTGCTCCGAAATATTTTGTAATCTATAATGAGATCATTAAGATGAGAGGTTGTTGTCATCGAGCATTGTTTTTTTTGCAAAGATAGTATGAGGAGGTGGGAATTCGAAATTAAACTGAGCTTAGAAGATTCCTTTCTACACCAATAGACCTGAGAAATCTAGGACATTTTATGTTTTTGGATATTGAATCTATCTTCTATATGATACACTAAAATCTTTGTTTGATATCAAATGCATCCAATACTTTAAAATCAATGGATACTATGGTAACAATAATTCTTGTTGAATTTATTTGCTCCAGAGGTGGTGCTGTAACCTCTCTTAATGTGTTGTAACAAACACCGCTAAAAGACGTAGGGGCCAGGAGTTTCCACTGGGGATGGAATAGATAAAATGCAGCTGGAATGTGCTGGCCACTGTGCCAGTTTTGCAGAGGTAGAAATGCACCCAAGTGTCCACTCAAACTCATGAGCATAAGCCCAGACATAAAATCTCCCATGAATCAGCGCAATCAAGCTGAGTTATCGATCGTCATCGATCATTGACTGGAACATGACCAAAGGGGCCTCAAGAGCTACTGAATTTAAAGTAATTTAAACTGAAAATTTGTTCAAATAATTGCTGCAGCTGGAGAAACAGGCCAATCAATGGTTTCAATTGGCTGCTGGTCATAGGTCTTATGTACCAAGGGCAGATCAATTGACTGAATTTGAACTTAATTTAAACTGAATTTAAAATAATGTAAAGTAATTGTAGCATCAGTATAAGCAACAGAACTGAGTAAGGCCTCATTAACATTGGATGAATGTGACCATGGGTACCTGTGCACCCGAGAATCTGGGTGCAATGTGATAAACACCCCTGAACGGGCGCAATTGGCAGAAACTTCCCATTCAGCCCAGGATTGTGGCTAGCTTTGTGAGCAGGGATTGCTTCGGGCGAATGGACCTTTGAACCAGCATAAACGAGTACAGAAAGTCAAAGTGGTTATGGGCGTAACTCACTAACACTTAAAATTCTATGATCTTTTGCTCTACGTCATTTAATTCCACCCAGATTACACTGTTACCTGGGTGCAAATCATGCAGAAACTCTGGGCCACCCTTTCCTCAGCTGAACTGAGCGGCACCACAGATGGTTCACTAATAATATATTCCTTATAGCGCACACTTTCTGTGAGTGTCATACTTCCTATCACATTTTAGCATATCCTCCTACTACTCTTGCATGTACTACAGGAGATTTTCTAGTAATCTTTAAATCTGTACTGTTAATTGGCAGGTGTAATGATTTCTTTATTAAAGAGAACACATCGCCCCCATATGATACATGCTATTTACATTTATGCAAAAAAAAAATTACCCACAGGTCTATAACACCTGTTTTTAAAAAAAAAAGTGCCCCTTGGGAAAGAAATAGCCATTTTAATGCAAATTATGTTCAAATTCTTCTTGCTCACCGCTAAAAATAAATTGCTCTTAAAATTCCCTTTAGGAGAAATGGATGTACGGCACATGCCCAAAACAACAAACGGTCATTTCTCCTATGCACAGTCCAGTGCTGGCACGACTGCGCATTACTCAATTCAAGTAATAATTATGCTTTGTGTTCTAATTGTTGTTTATGAAAATAAACCACTCATATATTTTAATATTTAAAAATACTTGACAGGTTTCTCAATGGTGAATCATTTAGAATATCATAAGTTTCACCTGTCATAATCTGATCAATAATTGGATAACTTCTCATGACAATAGAAATGCGCCCATGTATTATTTGAAAGGTTAGCGAATGTAACTATCCTGTCTGCCTCAGTTGATTTCATTTCAACTCAACAGAGCATCCTTGGCTATGTAACCCATTATTTACATAAACATTAAGGCAATCAAATGAAATGAAACAAAATGGGGAAGAAATAACAGTATATTTCAAAAAGAAGCTAGATGCTGCCTTTTTCATCTACAAGCTAAAAGATAATCACACATTTGCCCCCATGTATGCAACTTGAACCTTTTGCAAGTATTCTACAAATGTTGGACGATTTCTTATTATGATAGTCATTCTTCAATGAGGACCTATTCAACGTACTGGGCTTTCAGTTCTTGGACTACAGGAGGTATGATATAATAATCAGAATCCAGTTCATTCCCCGTATTCTTCTAAACATAAAACTGCCCTGGGAATTGTCACAGTTTATATTGTGTTCACCTTGTTTTCTCTCCATCTCCTGAAGGCACTGAGTCAAGTAGGAGTATGGTTTCATGGGTCGTATCTTGCACAAGAGGTCATTTTTCATTTGTAAATAGGAAGCATTAGCAGCCTCCAGTCCCCTCACCAGTCAACTCCCCAGTCCATACACAAGAACAATGCTAATGGCAATCGAGCTTGAATAACTGTCTTGGGTCCATTGAGCCCAGTGGCTCCAAAGTGGGCTGCAAGGTCTTCAGCAACAAGAACTGACCACTGGGAGGTAACCAATGGTTTAATTAAAGGTCAAATGTGTCAGAATATTAGGAGACAAACAGAGTGTGGAGTCAGTAGCTTTATTTGGCATATTCATACTAAAGTACTTCATTTTCTGCCTCAATATGCTCCCTGTGTGATACTTTTAAGTTATCACTTCAAATTGCTCTCACTAAAGTAGTAGACTTTTAAGTGACAGTGCTTTACCCTGATATATATAGCTGAAAATGCTTTTGTTTAGACACGACCCAAGTTTGGAAAGATCAAATCTATAATGCAGTTGCACTGTTGAATGTTTTACACCGTTAAGGTGAAAATAGTATGGAGATTTCCTACATTCATCAATTTGCTTTGCTAAGACCTATTGACCAGCAGAAAGTAGAATTAGCATTTGCATGTAGCTACACTGAGCTTGGCTTCAGATTTAGATTCGGGAAGTTTCAGCACTGAAGCAGTACTTTCATTAGTTTTACACAAGATTGGGGACAACCTTTATCCTTGTAACAAAGTTAAATATTTTCCATTTGTACTAATGCGTTTGAGTGGTAGGCTAAAAAACATGAATGTGTAAAGTGTGAGGCAAAGATTAAGAGATATAAGCAGGATCTCACTTCCAGTGGATTTGTAACTATATAAATGAAAGGAAAGGAAAACAGTTCTCATCAGGTTAAACTTCTAATCTGAAAAAGTTTCAGATGAGACCAAGGAAAAAGTTTGTAATAATGAGAGGATTTGCATTGATAAATTTTGTTGTCATACTTGGCGAAAACAGTTTAATTCCATTTCTCAGTCCTTTCCCCACATTGTTTTTTGAATAATTATCATCTTCAATTTTTTAAGTGATATAGCAATTTATAAACCATTCCATATTCCAGTAATACTCAGTGTGTAAATACTTCTGATCTTTCAGAGCACCAGTATCCACGTCAAGGCTTTGCAAGTTCAAGGCACTAACTCTAGTACTGTCCTAATAATCTATAATCGTTGATCTGTGTTCACAGATCTCTGCTGGGGTACGAGTAGAGATAGTATGGGGAAAGGAGTCACCTGCATAACACCCTCCCTAGCCTTGCACATGAAGAATGGCCACTTGAGTGAGGTACAGTCCTGCACCCATAACTCTACCCCAACATGAGGAGAAACCTAGAGAGCATGTGAATGCAAAAATGATTTGATTACATTAAATCAGAAGTTACTCTTATAGTGGCTTCATCATTTAAATCATGAAAACTGGAACATAGTTTTCTCAGTGCTAAGTGATTGGAACTCTGTATTGAATATACCAATGAAGCTCACTCCAGTAGGCATGTTGCAGGCAGTGTTTAAATCTGGCAATCACTGGGCTTTCTGTTATTTTGATGTCAGCTATGAAATAACTAACCTGGGAGAAAATGTTGAGACGATATTTCAATTGTAGGATCAGGTGCTGTCACTTTCACACTTTGTAAATGTCCTCTGAGATTCAATTGTAACCTTTAACCAACACCCAGTTGTTGTTCATTTGTATAAGAAGTAGTTGGTAATTCAAAAGAAAATCCTGCAATTTGGTTGGATTCATTTACTTTAGGAAGAAAAGTTGTGATGGGTTTGACATAGACCTAAGGTTATTCCTTATTATAATATACCCAAATTATAACATTGCTGAACAGGTACTGTAATAATTGATCATTTCCACAGTGGTTTACAATGTGCATCGTAGCCTGGAATTCTGAGTAAACATTTGAAAATCACATCTTCGTAATCCTGCATCACTGATGCCACAGTCGTGTGTAAGCATCATTGTGTTTTCAGGGTGTGGAGCACACTGGTCATTGATCACTAACGCTGGCACAAGAACTGACATGAACACAAAATTGAAATGAAACAATAGAATTATAAGAAGCTAACTGTGAGTGAACTCAAGCCTGTAATCTTGGAATTCAGATAATGATGAACTGGGACAACCAATTTCAGAAAAATCCTTCAGTTAGACTGCTGTCTCAGAACAACCAACGGTTGGTTTAAATATTGTACGTAAGGCAATAGGGGTGTGTGTTTTAATGACACAAGAGGAAATTCATCATAAAGTGTGTGTCACACAGCACCTTCAAACCAATGTAGCTCCACAAAGATGAGGAAATAATTGTAAGGAAAGTTCAGTACTATGTACATATTAAGTAATGTCTAAAACTCAGGGTTTCGATAATCAATATAAATTCCTTATGATGATTTATGTTATAACTGGGACAAATTATGGGACAGTTAAGTTATAACTGTTGCTTAATATGTGTGTATTTTTTTCGACTCTTGACCCAACAGCAACTGTTCCCTTCAGATAGTTCTTTTTTTGGTAAAGGACAAAGAAACACTGTTTAAATTCAAGACAAGTAGTAATGAATAATAATATGAAGGAAACTGTTGATGGATTAAATAGTCCTGCAAAACTTGGTGAGCTGTTTGAGAGATGAGACTGCCTTTTATGTAAGTTACTATTTCATTGCCTAGGTGAGGAAAGAATATGGCAAATGCTTCCGTACCCATTGCTGCAGTAGAAGGAGCACAGACAGCTCCCTTGGTTCAGCAAAGACATCTGGTGCTCGAACTCCTGGGCGATATTCTACAGGCTCTCAAGTAAGCGATTAACTTGTAAAACAGGAGTTTTTTTCATTTGGGATTTCTTGAAATGTAGTAACTGCTGAACAATATCCAGCTAGGATCTTCTGTTATTGCCCAAAGCTGTTCTCCCTTCATATTTTCTGGAAAGTATACCCTGTTTAACATTTGTCGGAAAGAAAAGTTACAATTCCTCCAGCATTTGATATATATTCACCAGTTCACATGATGCCCTGTAGGTGTTAATCTCTTGTTGCCTTCACCTGTGCCAAATCGTCATGTTTCCCAGAGAAAATAAGTGAGGATCGGGGAGAAGGGTGAAAGTGTGTATATTCTACAAATGGGCAGCAGAGGAACTGGATGGTTACAGAAAGGGTGTGGATCATTAGCATTTTTGGCCTGTTGATGCTTTGTCAAAATCTACTGAAAACTGCAGGTGTCCCTGTAATTGACCCCTGACTATCTTAATATTCTGTTTATTTATATTGACCAATGAAGTGTTCAGCTGTGCCATACTTTCCTTTCATTTCTCCAGCCCACCCAGCACGTGTTATCCCCGAGTCAGAGAGCCAAAGGGGTGATCTGTTGGGCGATAATGATGTCCAGATGAGTGCTGGAAGTCCCTGCAGTAGGCTAGAAATGATCACCCAGAAACATTTCTCAGGATTCAATGCCGGTTGTTTTGCTCATTTCCGTGTGGATGGTTAAAGAATAACCGAGGCTTGGGAGCAGCTCATCCTAGGCTAAGGATTCATGTGTGACTTGTGTATTGAGATGAGGGTTGGGAAATGAAAGTAGAAATATAACAGCTTAACATCTCATTGGTTTACATAATGTTAAGAAATGAATGCCAGGCACATATGCAGTTCTGAATTAATTTTGCCAACTTGTGCACAGAGGACCCCTAACAAGAGATTCCCTCTCCCTCCATACTTGAAGAAATCCTCTGCTGTTTATCTGTTATTTTGCACAAGACAGTTTATCTCTCTAACTTGTTGAGAATTGGCTACACACAGTCACTGTGGATAATAAAATATGTATATGATACCATGGAGCCCGATGAACAATGGATCTTTTTGATTTCTGGACTTAGTTTCAAGCACTGTAGTAATGCTGATTACAGCAAAAGATGGCCATGATGATAATTAATTTTCTCAATGTAATTCTAATTGGCATTTAGTTATTCTTTAATGGCATTCTTTTGCTGAATATCATATTCACCTTCATATTGCAAGCTAAACAGAAGTATTGAATCGTTAATGTAGATTGAAACTTTAATGTCATCCTACTCCAAGATGGATGGAACACCCTTTCTGTGCTGGGCTGCATGTTCTCAGCAGCATTAGTCTGCTCTGATTATGCAACAAAACAGCCTTAATAATCATCTGCCTGTGATCAATCTGATAATGCTCTCCATGGGCCTGCCACAATTAGACTAATGTGTGCTGTCCCTTTGGTAACTGATCTGCATTGATGGTCATAGTTAAAGCCCAATTAAGCTGGCAGGGCAAACTTAAGCTTCTAAAATCCAGCAGTCTCAATCTTAATGTTAGCTGTCTCACAACACAATCTGCAGCTTAAAAATTAATTTAAAATCCAAGTCAGCGTGCAGAATTTAAATGAAGAAAAGTCATTAAAAAAAAAAATCAATACCTGTAAATTGTCCTGGCAACCTAATATTGCTTCAACTTCAGCTTCACTGCAAAGTACAAAACATTTGTATACATGCACAGACCGCTGTTTATTTCTCCCAAATTTTGTTTTATAAGACCTTAAATTTATCTATCAGGCACTATGAGGAAAAAAAAACCAAAAGGAAAGGTTCATGGGGCAATGTAAAACCATTATATTTCCTCGTTGATTTGACCTTGTGTAATCAAAACAAAGCAGCACTGTTCTGCCACATCTCCACCTGCATAAAGGGAAGAGTTGGGAGCAGTTTGAGATTTATCCTGGGGAGTAAATACTAGTTCACGTCCTCTCTCTAATTGAAAGTAAAATCCAAACATGATATGTCACATTCTTATGTTCTGGTTGAAACTTTCCTCCCATGCTGAAAATTACTACCTCCAGAGAGAAGCACCATGGTTTAGCAACAAACTGTTGCAAAGTACTATGTTGACCATTTAACTTCACAGTGAGTGCCTGATCTCAACCTGACTGTTAGGGCCCTGTTTGGTTCTGATGTGGTTTTCCCTGCATGGCTCCTGCTATGGATTGGTATATAGTGACCTGTGCTGGGATGTGCACTTGTGGACATGGGCAGAGGATAGCATCAGGTTCAGCTGTAATAGCCTACAGATACTCACCAGTGGGAGTCACATCTGAAAGAAGGCCCCTTGGGCGAGATAGCAGCGGGTTACCACCACCCTTGGAACCAAACCATAAAACATGAATCAGTGACTTCAGGAAAGGAAGAGGTGTGTGTGTGGGGGTGAAGGGTATTGTGGCTGGGGAGAGGAGGAAAAACACCTATGGAAAGAAAGCTCTTGGAAATTTCTCTGAAAATTAAAGGATATTAATCTGACATTACAGTGCTTTACAACTCTGACATTTTTTTGTATCTGCTTGGACAGCTGCCTGGCTGATGAAAGGATCAGTTTTTTAATTAGTTCATTGTGCTTGTGCTATCTGAAGGGATGTTAACACTCCTGTTTAAAAGTGGTTTCATTTTATTGCTTGTAGGATAATTTTTTTTTTAAATGCTTCCGTTTTATTTGTGTTTTCAAAACTTCAGGGAAGAGGGAGTTAGCAGCACCATAATGTGAGATGGCATGGTGTCTCTGAGCTCTTGTGTTTGAGTGATATGTGTGGCGGTATATGGAGGACTTTGGAATTGCTTTGTTTTGTGCAATGTCTGTGCTGGACTGTAATCATTAACTCATTTGCCATTGCGTTGTGGTTTCTTCCAGAGCCGAATTCGAAGGATGTGGAATGACACAGTTCGAAAACAGTCTGAGTCTTCCTTTATCACGGGAGATATCAACAGTTCAGCGTCACTGAACAGAGGTTAGTCAAAACAAGGAAACCTTTCAGTTGTTTTTGCATCAGTCGGTAATAACTTTGCTGATGTCCAAATGATTTGTAGCCATTTAGTGACTTCAGCACATCCTTGTAAAGGGCAAGGATACTATCTGAACAGTTACTTAGACTTGCATGAAATCATTGAACCATGATTGTTGTGATAAAATGTGACAGAATATCATTGCATGCTTATATGATTAAAAATGTTTATTTCAAGAACTGTAATGAAATTCAGTGATTAAAGGATAAGTTCAGAAATTTTAAAAATGAAATATCTAATTAGTTCATCAACCAGAGGTTATACTAATCCCCAGTAAGCAGACATATGCATCTTGTTCTAAATTTATTCAGGGCTTAAGTTTCCACTGGCTTGCCTCCATCTCTGCCTTTTTTTCATAATGTGTTTACGTTCTGCAGAGCATCCAATGTTGCCCGATTAGTTGTCTATATGAATTAGTAAAAATAAGTATTATCATCAATCAACCACACTAGATATATTTAAAACTAGTCTGTATATCCAACATTATGTAATTAAAAAAAAAAAGAGCTGCTTCTTTCTTATTTATTGAATATAATACAATCTCTTATAATAAATAAATAGGCTATCAGCTGAACCAAAGACCAGTGTGGGACATTGTCCATTTAACAGCTAGGTGCAGTATTGACTGTTTTTTGAAAATCCTTTAGCATAAAAAATCTTATTGTGCTATATCTTGCTATATACCTTCTTTCGTTTTCTCCTTTCATCAACATTAAATCATTTGTTTTGTCAAAAAATTGTAAAGTTCATACTCTGATTACTTTCTGCGCATTTCGGCATGCATTTTGGTCCTTTTTTTGGTCAAAGTTTTGCTGATTTTTTGACTTCGCAACTCATCATCAACCAGTCTCAAGTTTTGCTGTTTTCATATTTTGGTTGATTGAAGGAAGCCTTATCAAATAACATTCCCTTGATCTATATATGTGCACATGAATCACCTGCCTTGTTTCAAGATATGTCCATCTTGCCATAGATCTTTCCAACTGACCCAAACACACACTATTTGTATTTGTGCTGGTTCCTCTTATCACTCAACTTTCGGAGGTGCACAGTCTGTTCCAGATCAATCAACAGGATTCATCAAGACATGTAGTTCACTGGAAGAAGATCTTTTGAGATAGGGTCACTTGCCCCTATAGCTCCATGATGAAAATAAACCTCAGGTTCCACAAAAAATGTACAACTGAAGGACAGACTGTCAATGAAGAGTTGGTTGGAGCTGCTCCTGGAAATGGTCTTGCATAATGGCACTGACTGAATTGCATTTTATGTAATCTGAGAAGATTGTGGAGGTGTTGAGGTCTGCCAGGGCTCACGCAACATCTTCCAGCATAACCTGTAAAGTTTTGTAGTCCACTGGCTTTGTAGACACTTCAGTAAACCTGGCACTGGAAAGAGAAGACACAAGTGAATATTGCATCAATGTTGATCTAGTCTTCTGTTTCAGGAACATCAGCTGATGGCCTGAGGTGAACCTTGACAGCTGTACTGGTTATGAGCAATAACACACCAGCCAATGCTGTACAGCTTTGGAGAGTATACCAACACCAATGAATAGCCAAATGTGCTCTTTGTAGCAACAAGCAGGAAATTCTACTGACTCCAGTTCCCACTGATGCCACTCTCAAAAACGAAAGCTGTGAGAGATGAATTTGATCACTGAGATGAATATGAATTCTAAGTCATAGAAAGAAACACAGAAATCAGGTTTTTACATCCATGAGAACCTTCATTTAAACCATAACTCTTCTGAATCCAATATATTTACCAATTTTACATTTTTCAGATTTTTCTCCTCAAAACCATTATCAGCACCGACCAAATATGTTTTGGAAAAATCTAGGCAGGCCTGACAAATTATATTTGGGCTCCCAGCTATGTAAGAAGCCTTTGTGATTCCACCTGTGGCTGATCCAGTAGTTATAGTCCATGAACAAATGTATTATACTTGGGATACAGATTATTGCAGCTTAAGGCATGACACCACCAGAAGCAATTCTACTGCACAAACCCACTTGGTTGGGAAATGTCTATGGAGAGAAGGTAAGGGAAGGAGTGATGCTGAAGAGTTTTGAGAAACACAAACAGAGCCTCAATCAATCCCCTGCACAGTACTAACTTAGCGGGACACACAACTTTTAGAGGAAAGGCAGATTTTTTTTCAGTCCATTCGAAAGAGCCAAAAAGGGAGCCCAGAAATAAAGTTCTCTCCCATCATACTCCAAAAGTGATTCAATGTTACTACTTCTCCTTGTACTGCCAGTAGTTGATTGACTGAGTGAAAGCGAGTGACGGGGAAAGCTGCATCCAAGAGTTGCCGTGGGTTTCCTTGATCTTGTACATTTTTCTTGCAACAGGCAGAAAGCTATCCTACTAAGGAATCAGTTGACACAATAGATACCCATGTGACCTTAGCTGAGAAAAAGATGAGGATTTGCTCTGCCTATTTTTTTTTATCTGCAAATGGATGAAGTTATCAACTATTTCTGTATTTCAAGGTATTCATTTTCATTCTGAAGGAAACATTCCAGATGGTTATGTTTATGCAGATAATTTAAGTAATGCATCCAGGTAACTGATGGATAAAAACTCCATATGCACATTCACAACGGTATAGTATAATCTGACAAAAAGTGGTCAAGTCTCTTAAGTCTTTTTAAGTGACCTTATGATACTGGCTTTCAAAACTGTTATGCTGCTCACTTAAACCACAGTGCATAATTTTGGCAAGCTTCATGTTCTAGTGCAGGATCCAGATGGTACTTTCTGGCATTCAGATAAGGCACTCCCAAGACCACAGGTGAACTTTAAACCCAACAATCTTGAGTTTCATTTCTCTCAGTATGATCTTCTCAGAGTTTACCAATCAATACATGTCTACTCATTCAGGAAAGTAATGCCATTTTGTTGGTGGTTTCTCAGCTTTAGTTTTTTCATGGCTAAAAACAAGTACTTTTGATCTACGCAGGTAACTTTGTAAATCTATCACGAAATAGTATCTAGCTATCTAGAATGGATTGGACTATGCCGTTTTTGAGCCAATTGTTAGGAAACTTGAAAAGCTTATTCTCTCATAGGGCCCAAGTTTCCACATGATTTGCGCCTGATTTTTAGGAGCAACTGGTGGAGAACGGACTATCTTAGAAATCGCAATTCTCCACATTTTTTTTTCTGCAGTTCTAGTCAGGTAGAACAGTTCTACTTTGGAACAGAATTTTTTCTTCAAAAGGGGGCATGTCCGGCCACTGACGCCTGATTTGAAAGTTTCCACAGTGAAAACGTACTCCAAACTCAAGTAGAATGAAGCAAGTGAAGATTTTTGTAGAACTGAAAAAACCTGTTCTACACATTAAAAAAATCAGACGCAGGTTACAAATTAGGCGTCCAGAACGAGGGTGGGGGGAGGGGGGGGGAAGTCATTAAATTCTATAATAAATCCTTATTTATACTTATACAAATATTATACAAATAAATCCAACCTGAATAAACATTTATAAGCAAAGAAAAGATTAATTAAACCATCTTTCTACCTGTGTGAAAGTGCTTCAGGCAGGACTTTTGGGACCGAAGGCTGAATGGGCCGGCCCAAGACTTCAGGCAGGGCCCGTCCCCAGCACCAGATTTACAGGTAGGTGGCGTTGGGTTGGGGATGGTCGAGGGGGTGGGGGAGAGAAAGGGGGGGGGAGGGGGGGAGGTCAGGTCGGATCCAGTCCGGGAGTCGGGTCGGGAGGCGGGAGCGCGGGTCGGGTCCAGTCGGGGGGGCAGGGAGCGGGAACAGGAGCACGGGTCAGGTCCAGTCGGGGGGTCGGGGAGCGGGAACAGGAGCGCGGGTCGGGTCCAGTCGGGGAGGCGGGGAGCGGGAACAGGAGTGCGGGTCGGGTCCAGTCGGGGAGGCGGGGAGAGGGAACAGGAGTGCGGGTCGGGTCCAGTCGGGGGGGGGGGGGAGCGGGAGCGGGAACAGGAGTGCGGGTCGGGTCGGGTCCAGGCGGGGAGCAGGAACAGGAGCGCGGGTCGGGTCGGGTCCAGTCGGGGAGGCGGGGAGCGGGAACAGGAGTGCGGGTCGGGTCCAGTCGGGGGGGGGGGGGGGGAGCGGGAACAGGAGTGCGGGTCGGGTCGGGTCCAGGCGGGGAGCGGGAACAGGAGCGCGGGTCGGGTCGGGTCCAGTCGGGGAGGCGGGGAGCGGGAACAGGAGTGCGGGTCGGGTCCAGTCGGGGAGGGGGGGGAGGCGGAGCAGGAATAGGAGCGCGGGTCGGGTCGGCTCCAGTCGGGGAGGCGGGGAGCGGGAACAGGAGTGCGGGTTGGGTCGGGTCCAGGCAGGGAGCGGGAACAGGAGCGCGGGTCGGGTCCAGTCGGGGAGGCGGGGAGAGGGAACAGGAGTGCGGGTCGGGTCCAGTCGGGGGGGGGGGGGGAGCGGGAGCGGGAACAGGAGTGCGGGTCGGGTCGGGTCCAGGCGGGGAGCAGGAACAGGAGCGCGGGTCGGGTCGGGTCCAGTCGGGGAGGCGGGGAGCGGGAACAGGAGTGCGGGTCGGGTCCAGTCGGGGGGGGGGGGGGGGAGCGGGAACAGGAGTGCGGGTCGGGTCGGGTCCAGGCGGGGAGCGGGAACAGGAGCGCGGGTCGGGTCGGGTCCAGTCGGGGAGGCGGGGAGCGGGAACAGGAGTGCGGGTCGGGTCCAGTCGGGGAGGGGGGGGAGGCGGAGCAGGAATAGGAGCGCGGGTCGGGTCGGCTCCAGTCGGGGAGGCGGGGAGCGGGAACAGGAGTGCGGGTCGGGTCGGGTCCAGGCAGGGAGCGGGAACAGGAGCGCGGGTCGGGTCAGGTCCAGGCGGGGAGCGGGAACAGGAGCACGGGTCGGGTCCAGTCGGGGAGGCGGGGAGCGGGAACAGGAGTGCGGGTCGGGTCCAGTCGGGGATGGGGGGGAGGCGGAGCAGGAACAGGAGCGCGGGTCGGGTCGGCTCCAGTCGGGGAGGCGGGGAGCGGGAACAGGAGTGCGGGTTGGGTCCAGTCGGGGGGGGGGGGAGCGGGAACAGGAGTGCGGGTCGGGTCCAGGCGGGGAGCGGGAACAGGAGCGCGGGTCGGGTCCAGTCGGGGTTGGGGGAGCGGGAACAGGAGTGCGGGTCGGGTCGGGTCCAGGCAGGGAGCGGGAACAGGAACGCGGGTCGGGTTGGGTCCAGTCGGGGAGGCGGGGAGCGGGAACAGGAGTGCGGGTCGGGTCCAGTCGGGGAGGGGGGGGAGGCGGAGCAGGAACAGGAGCACGGGTCGGGTCCAGTCGGGGAGGCGGGGAGCGGGAACAGGAGTGCGGGTCGGGTCCAGTCGGGGTGGGGGGAGCGGGAACAGGAGTGCGGGTCGGGTCGGGTCCAGGCGGGGAGCGGGAACAGGAGCGCGGGTCGGGTCGTGTCCAGTCGGGGAGGCGGGGAGCGGGAACAGGAGTGCGGGTCGGGTCTAGTCGGGGAGGGGGGGGAGGCGGAGCGGGAACAGGAGCGCGGGTCCAGTCGGGGAGGCGGGGAGCGGGAACATGAGTGCGGGTCGGGTCCAGTCGGGGTGGGGGGGGGGGGGGAGGGGAGGCGGAGCGGGAACAGGAGCGCGGGTCGGGTCCAGTTGGGGAGGCGGGAACAGGAGCGCGGGTCGGAGGGGGGGGGGAGCGGGTGTCGGGTCTGGTCCGGAGGCGGAGGGGGGGGGGAAGCAGGAGCTGGCCGTGGGAGGAGCCTTATTCACGCAGCCCCAGTGAGGCCATTGGGCCAGGGCTAGGGGCTGCGTGCTTCGGGCCCCTCCCACACAGTTCGGCGCCTGGAGCTACTGCACTTGCGTGCCCACTGTAGCGCGCATGTGCAGAGGTCCCGGCACTGTTTGCAGCGCAGGGACCTGGCTCCACCCCCACACAGCTCGTGCTAGCTGCGCTGAGGGCCAGAGGACCTGCAGGGAGATGGAGAATACGGAGGATTTTTTTAGGCGCACTTTGTGGCGCGAAAAACGGGCGTCCAGGTCGGGACTGTGCCGTTCTAGGCGCGTGTGGAAACTTGGGCCCATAGTGTGCAGATCACATGCCAATATTGAAATGTTTTCTGTTGCTAACTATGTTATATATGTATACTTGTATTTACTCTGTACAGCCACCAGAGGGCTCACCTCCTGGAGTCCCAAGGGATCTCATAATCCCTTGGGAGCACAGGTATTTAAGGAGGCTTCACAGGTTGGAGAGGCACTCTGGAGACCTGCAATAAAACACTACGGTCACATTTTACTTTGAGCTCACAGTGTTCAGTCTGACTCTTTCTTCATACACAACAACTGGCGATGAGATACAGATAGCGAACCCAAAGATGCAGAGAACAGTGGGCATCCTGGAGAAATTCTCAGAGGGAGATGTTTGGGAAACTTTTGTGGAGCAACTTGACCAATACTTCGTGGCCAACGAGCTAGATGAGAAAGAGAGCACTGCCAAACGAAGGGCGATCCTCCTCACCGTCTATGGGGCACCAATGTATGGCCTCATGAAAAATCTGCTCACTCCAGCGAAACCCATGGAGAAATCGTACGACGATTTATGCACACTGGTCCGAGAGCATTTGAACCTGAAGGAAAGCGTTCTGATGGTGACGTACCAGTTCTACACCTACAAAAGGTCTGAAGGCCAGGAAGTGGCGAGTTATGTCGCCGAGCTAAGGCGCCTTGCAGGACATTGCGAATTTCAAGGACATTTGGAGCACATGCTCAGAGACTTTTTCGTACTTTGCATTGGCCACAAAACCATACTTCGCAAAATTTTGATTGTAGAGACTCCAACTTTGAGTAAGGCCACAGCGATAGCCCAGGCGTTCATTGCCACCAGTGACAATACGAGGCAAATCTCTCAGCACACAAGTGCTGCTACAAGTACTGTGAACAAAATGATGTTTTTGAATCGTAACGTACAGGGCAGGACACGCATACCTGCAGCTACACGTCCGCAGATGTCTGAGAGTCCACCATCACGGGTGATGAATGCAAGGCCGTTAACACTTTGTTGGCGCTGCGGGGGTGATCATCGGTTCCATTCATGCCGATTCAAAGAGTACGTTTGCAAGGGCTGTGGAACAATGGGACACCTCCGAGTGTGCAGGCGAGCTGCAAGCCTGTTAAACCTGCAAACAATCATGTTGCAGAAGAGGACAGATCCACGGAGGATCACGATGAGCCAGAGCCTCAGATCGAGGAGGCAGAGGTAAATGGGGTGCACACATTCACCACAAATTGTCCCCCGATAATGCTGAATGTTGAACTAAATGGACTCCTGGTGTCAATGGAGCTGGACACAGGCACGAGCCAGTCTATCATGGGCAAAAAGACTTTCGAAAGGTTGTGGTGCAACAAGGCCTCAAGGCCAGTCTTTACTCCAGTTCGCAGAAAACTAAGAACTTACACAAAAGAACTGACTCCTGTAATCAGCAGTGCTACCATAAAGGTCTCCTACGATGGAAGCGGTGCACAAGCTACCACTCTGGGTGGTACCGGGTGATAGTCCCATGCTGCTCAGCAGGAGCTGGCTGGGAAAGATACGCTGGAACTGGGACGATGTCCGAGCGCTATCACCCGCTGATGACACTTTGTGTGCCCAGGTCTTAACCAAATTTCCTTTGCTGTTCGAACCACGCATCGGGAAATTCTAAGGAGCAAAAGTGCAGATCCACCTAATTCCGGGGGCGCGACCCATCCATCACAAGGTGAGATCAGTACCGTACATGATGAGAGAAAGGGTAGAGATCGAGCTAGACCGGCGGCAAAAAGAGTGCATCATTTCACCGATCGAGTTCAACGAGTGGGCCAGACCGATCGTTCCTGTCTTCAAGGGAGATGGCACCGTCAGAATCTGTGGCGATTACAAAGTAACTGTCAATCATTTCTCCCTGCAGGAACAATATCCACTACCAAAGGCCGACGAGCTCTTTGCAGCACTGGCAGGAGGAAAGACGTTCACGTAGCTGGATCTGACTTCAGCCTACATGACACAGGAACTGGAGGAATCATTGAAGGCCCTCACCTGCAGCAACACACACAAAGGTCTTTTTGTTTATAACAGATGCATGTTTGGAATCCGATCAGTGGCGGCGGTATTCCAGAGAAACATGGAAAGCTTACTGAAGTCAGTCCCGCACACCGTGGTCTTCCAGGACGACATCTTGGTCACAGGTCAGAACACAGTCGAGCATCTGCAGCACCTGAAGGAGGTTTTTAATCGACTCAACCGCATAGGGTTCAGGTTAAAATGCTCGGAGTGCATTTTCCTGACGCCTGCAGTGGAGTTCTTGGAAAGGAGGATTGCGGTGGATGGCATCAGGCCCATCAACGCAAAGACAGAGGCAACCGGGAACGCACCGAGGCCACAAGTGTGCAGACGTTTCTGGGACTCCTGAACTACTTTGGTAACTTCTTACCGGGTCTTAGCTCACTGTTAGAATCACTGCATGTGTTACTACAAAAAGGGGACGAAAGGGTTTGGGGCAAAAGCCAAGAAAATGTCTTTGTAAAGGCGAGAAAATTGTTATGCTCAAACATATTGCTTGTGTTGTATGATCCATGTAAGCGTTTGGCACTAGCATGTGATACGTCGTCATATGGCGTCGGATGTATTGCAACAAGCTAATGATTCTGGGAAACAGCAACCGGTTGCTTATGCATCCAGGAGTCTGTCTAAGGCTGAGAGAGCCTATGGCATGATTGAGAAAGAAGCGTTAGCTTCTATGGGGTAAAGAAAATGCATCACTACCTGTTTGGGCTAAAATTCAAATTGGAAACTGACCATAAGCCACTCATATCCCTGTTTTCTGAGAGTAAAGGGATAAATACCAATGCATCGGCTCGCATCCAGAGATGGGCGCTCGCGTTGTCCACATACAACTACGCCATCCGCCGCAGGCCAGGCATAGAAAACTGCGACGATGCTCTCAGTAGGTTGCCATTACCCACCATGGAGGTGAAAATGGCACAGCCCGCAGATCTAGCCATGGTTAACGAAGCATTTGAGAGTGAACAATCACCTGTCACTGCCCGGCAGATCAAAACCTGGACAAGCCAGGACCCCTTATTATCTCCAGTCAAAAGCTTTGTGCTTCATGGGAGCTGGTCCAGTGTCCCAGTGGAAATGCAGGAAGAGATAAAGCCGTTCCAGTGGCGCAATGATGAAATGTCTATACAGGCAGACTGCCTTCTGTGGGGCAATCGAATAGTGGTCCCCAAGAAGGGCAGAGACGTCTTCATCAATGACCTCCACAGTACCCGCACAAGCACCGTAATGATGAAAGCGATAGCCATATCCCACGTGTGGTGGCCGGGTCTCGATGCGGACTTAGAGTCCTGCGTTCACAGATGTAATACATGCTCGCAGTTAAGCAATGTACCCAGGGATGCGCCGCTAAGCTTATGGTCTTGGCCCTCCAAACCGTGGTCTCGGGTACATGTCGACTATGCAGGCCTTTTCTTGGGTAAAATTTTCCTTGTGATTGTAGACGCATATTCCAAGTGGATTGAATGTGAGATAATGTCGGCTAGCACGTCCGCTGCCACGACTGAAAGTCTGCGGGCCATGTTTGCCACACACGGCCTACCCGATGTCCTGGTGAGCAACGACGGACCATGTTTTACCAGTGCTGAGTTCAAAGAATTCAAGACCAGTAACGGGATCAAACATGTCACATCTGCCCCGTTTAAACCAGCGTCCAATGGTCAGGCAGAGAGAGCAGTGCAAGCCATCAAGCAAGGCTTGAAGAGGGTATGAAGGCTCACTCAGACCCGCCGAGTCCTGCTTAGCTACCGCACGAGACCCCACTCACTCATTGGGATCCCAGCTGCTGAACTGCTCATGAAATGAGCACTTAAGACAAGGCTCTCATTAATTCACCCTGATCTACATGAACAGGTAGCGAGCAGGCCACTTCAACAAAGTGCATACAATGATAGTGCAAATGTGTCACGTGAGATTGAAATCAATGATCCTGTATTTGTATTAAATTATGGACAAGGTCCCAAGTGGCTTCCCAGCACTGTCTTGGCCAAAGAAGGGAGCAGGTTGTTTTGGGTCAAACTTTCAAATGGACTCATTCACCGGAAACACTTGGAAATCAAACTCAGATTCACGGATTATCCTGAGCAACTTACCTTGGACCCTATCTTTTTTGATCCCCAAACATACACACCAGTGGTAACCGGCACCACGGTTGACCACGAAGCAGAACCCATCAGCCACAACAGCCCAGCAGGGCAAAACACACCAGGCAGCCCAGCAAGGCCAGCTGCACAGCAGCCCAGCGAGGGCCCAACAAATGATTCGGCCACACCAGCTTTCACACCGAGGCGATCAACCAGGACAAGAAGGGCCCCAGATCAACTTTATTGTAAATAGTTACACTATTGACTTTGGGGGGGTGGGGGGGCCGTGGTGGGCAGGGGAAGGAAGAGAGAGTTGTTCTATATGTAAACTTGTATTTACTCTGTACAGCCACCAGAGGGCTCACCCCCTGGAGTCCCAAGGGATCCCATAATCCCTTGGGAGCACAGGTATTTAAGGGGGCTTCACAAGTTGGAGAGGCACTCTGGAGACCTGCAGTAAAAGACTACGGTCACACTTTACTTTGAGCTCACCGTGTTCAATCTGACTCTTTCTCCATATGCAACACTAACCATACCGCAACTTGATGGAGTAATTTAGATACAAATTGGATCTCCCTTATCCAGGACTCCTTTATTCAGCACCACCCCTCGTTCGGCGGCTGGGGGTGCATGTGCAGAATGCGGCCGACCTCCACCCCGACTTTGGGGCCGCGCCTACACTTCAGGCCCACCTGGGGTGCCAACCTCCAGCCCCAACCCCCCTCCCCGACTGCAGTTTAGGCTAACGAGCACTTGGATACGGAATATCGATTCACAAAGCTTTCCACCACTACGCTCTTTACTAATTTGGAATCGTGCATTTCTGTATGGCGATTGAACAAATGATGAATCATGTTAGGTTACCTACCCTACAAATGATCTTCCTCATTCTTGGAACATAATTCAACTTCTACACACACATCTTCCAACCTGTGACTCAATTCTCTTTGTGACCAGCTGCACTTGCATTTTGCTACTTAGACATGAAGGGGGGGGATTTTAACCCCCCAAAAATGGGTGCGTTGGGGTCGGATGGGAGGTTAAAGTGTTAAGCTGAATTCTGACCCCAAACCGCCTCCAAACCTCACCCACATCCAGTTTTAACTGAGGCGCGACAGGGGGGCGGGCAGCCATCCCGTTCCCAGGAAGTGGGTCACCCATAAATATTATAATCAGGCTGGGGTACCTCAGATTTAAACAGCATTACAAATTCCATGTCCCCTCCGGCCCTGATGCTTCCATCCCCCTCGATCCTCTGATGCTCCGGCCCCCGAGCCTACAATGCACCCCCGATCTCCTCCCCGATCATCTGCTACTTCTCTCCCCTTCCCCACCTGATGCTCTGGCCATCATCCTCTGATGCTAATCTCCCTCCCCTCCCCCCGATCCTTCAACCCCGACCCTTCCCTTCCCTGCCCCCCCCCACCCCGGATGTTTCCGGCCCCGATCCTCCTCCGATCTTCGGCCCCCACCCGATCCCTCCCTCCCTTATCTCTGTTGCCTAATGCTGCAGGCTTACCTGCCCGCAGCCAGCCAGCCTCTCTGATTCGGTAAATTTGGCAACGCTTGTGGGAATTTCATTCCCCCAGGTTTCCCGGCTGCTTCTTAACTCCCCGCTCGCAGCCCACCTCCCAATTAAAATTCTGGTTGGAATTCTTTCTTTTATCAACTCTGCTTGTTGCAACTGCCTCCTTTCAAAATAACTGAGATACCATGATATCCTACATACAATTGTTGGGGCTAGAGGAATTATGTTAAACAAGACAGCCCAAATTCTTATAGGGCCAGTGTCCTGATTGCATACTCAATTGTACTCTGGGGTAATTATTTGTAATAGGGGCTGAACTAATTTCCCTTAATTAGGAAAAGGGGAGGTGCAAAGAGTCCTGGGTGCCATGGTACATCAGTCATTGAAGGTTGGCATGCAGGTGCAGCAGGCAGTTAAGAAAGCAAATGGCATGTTGGCCTTCATAGCGAGGGGATTTGAGTATAGGGGCAGGGAGGTGTTGCTACAGTTGTACAGGTCATTGGTGAGGCCACACCTGGAGTATTGTATACAGTTTTGGTCTCCTAACCTGAGGAAGGACATTCTTGCTATTGAGGGAGTGCAGCGAAGGTTCACCAGACTGATTCCCGGGATGGTGGGACTGACCTATCAAGAAAGACTGGATCAACTGGGCTTGTATTCACTGGAGTTCAGAAGAATGAGAGGGGACCTCATAGAAACATTTAAAATTCTGACGGGGTTAGACAGGTTAGATGCAGAAAGAATGTTCCCAATGTTGGGGAAGTCCAGAACCAGAGGTCACAGTCTAAGGATAAGGGGTAAGCCATTTAGGACCGAGATGCGGAGGAACTTCTTCACCCAGAGAGTGGTGAACCTGTGGAATTCTCTACCACAGAAAGTTGTTGAGGCCAATTCACTAAATATATTCAAAAAGGAGTTAGATGAGGTCCTTACTACTAGGGGGATCAAGGGGTATGGCGAGAAAGCAGGAATGGGGTACTGAAGTTGAATGTTCAGCCATGAACTCATTGAATGGCGGTGCAGGCTAGAAGGGCCGAATGGCCTACTCCTGCACCTATTTTCTATGTTTCTATGTTAATTAGGGAGACTATATATGCATTAGATAATCAACATTAAACCATAGAAGAAACTTTACAGCAGTGAAGACGACCAGTTGGCTCATCATATCTGAGATGGCTCTTTGATAGAGCAATGCAAGACGAACCGCCCTGCCCTTCTCTCTTCTCATAGCCCTGTTCATCAACACCCCTCATTGCTGTCCCATCGAGTGTGTATCCTCTCATTACTTGCATACATTTTTTTTCTCTTGTCGTTCTCCTCACTGTTTGCCAAACCTCCAACTTTTATGTTGTCAGCAAAATTGGAGATAATGACCTGGAGTTTCCACTCAGTTATGCTTTTTTTTTTTCAGTGGGATGTGCCAAAATCGGCGTAACCGGCACAAATGATCGTGAAATTTTAAGCGCAAATTGCATTCAGTACAAATCAAGTTTCTGCTGTCTTTTGTGCTAGTTTTAAAAACATTGCGTTGGAAGCTGTCCCCATCCACAAAACTGGGCACACCTCCATTGGGAGTTTCCGTTTTGCGGGTCTTCAAGGAAGCTCCAAAAATTAAGCTGGAACCTTTGGGCACAAGGAAACTAGTAGTTTTAAAAACTTTGAATTTTTTTTAAATGCCATTTTCAGTCATTTTACAATCAGGTTACTCACAGGTGGTAGGTTGACACTGTGCTTAAAATGCTTACTTTTTGTGATATCATCATAGGCAGTCCCTCGAAGCGAGGATGACTTGCTTCTACCCCAAAAAGGGATGAGTTCACAGGTGTTTCGATGAAGGACCTAATATTCCAGATCCCGAACTACATCTTGGAGGGTGGAAGATGACTGTGCTTGGATTTTTTTAATGTGTGGTGGCCGTTGCACGGTGGCCATTACACACCAGCCACCACACGGGCTTGACAGAGCTAGGTCTTGGTTCAGTGGCAAGGATTACCCAATACTAACTGGAGACCAGCTCTGCTGCACAGACTGAGCGCGCACACTAATCGCAGTGTGGGCTGGCCCGTGCTGCCCCTAGGCCCTCGCCTCTCCTGGGCCCCGGTCTCTTCCTTCTACTAACTCTTGCTGCTCCTTCACCCCTCCTGCTGTGCCTGCCCGCACTGCAATCAGCGACCTGGCTTTGCAGCCGTCGCTCTCCTGCAGCAGTATGCGCTGCTCCCTGCAGTGATATGCTGCCGCACGCTGCTCCTTCCAATGGCCCCGGCCTGCTGATGGTCTTGCAGGCCGGGACCGCGCCGATTTCCGGGCCGGGCCGCCGCATGCTGCTCCCATTTGTGATAAACCCATTTTCAGCTGTCTTATTCAAACTTCACCAAATTAATGCATTTAAATATATCAAGCAATACATTTTGAAGCAATTTTTTAAAAATTAGATTTTGAAATGCTGCCCGATTGCGCTGCTTCGTGGCACATTTTGCGTTCGGCAATATGCAAATGAGTTTGAGCGGAAACTTGGTGAGGAGGGGTGGAAAACACTTTTCAAAATGGGCGCAAATGCACCCAAAGCGTAAACTCTGCCCAAATGTTCCTTATACCAAATGTCAAATTGTCCAAAGTACATTTACATCTGACTTCACCAGCGTAGAATATCATTAAGTCATTGCAGTTAGCAATAAGAAGTGTTCAACTGATATCGCCTTAATTCTATTACATGATCCTTCTCATGTCAAATTCCAAACAAAGAGGGAATCGGCAGAAAATCCCATCTGTGGTTAATGGTGGACCATACCTGTTGGCCTGATGTGATACAAAAATGAATTTTAGGTTAGGTGCTTAGACTAGAGCAGAATCATTAACTGCTTAAATAGAGTGATGATTCATTACATAAATTAAAACAAACAAGCAGAGTCTGGTTTAAAAATAATCTCTGCAGATTTTGGAGAAGAAACCCAGTGGTAAGCAAAGCATGAGATTATATTTTAGGAAAATAGTGTGCAAGCTGTGTGCAAAAGCTCAAATATTTCAAGGTTTCTGTTTCTAATCATTTGCTTTGAAGGTGCTGTTTTCGTTCAGTAACTTCCACCAATAGATTTTTGGGTAAACTTGGACATTAATTTCACTTTCCCATCAAGAGCTTGAACAACTGTTGCTTGAACTAAATGCAGCTTATTTTTATTTATTCTAAATTTATAAATCATTTGCATCTGTTTCTGTGAACCCACCAAAGTTATACAACCTGTTTTTTCATTTTTCAAAGTAGAGGAAAATGTGTGTAGATTTTTCTCAAAGCGTAGAAGAAACCTGATCTGGATTTAGTAATATAGTCAGGTAAAAGAAATCTTCGCTGATAGTAACTTTGTTCCGTGGTTTGTCAATTTTATAACTAAGTTTTTGCTAATTGTGCTCATCTGTAGGCCTTCGAGGAGGCTTTTAAAATTTAGCTGTTTATTTTAGGCATGAGGACACTAATGGATACCTTAGTAAATAAAATATATTTTTTTAATATTTAAAAAGAAACTTGACTAGTGTACATTAATGAAACTAGTAAATGGTTCAGTATAGTTTTTTTTAAGTCATTTTCAGATATTTAAAATCAGGTTACTCACAGGTGTTGAATAGTCACATTAAAATGTGTATTTTTAGTATTAATAAAGCTACACCAGGTTACCACTCTTAAATACGTCGAGGACTATTTTCAGAGCAAGAATAATAGAACAATTATGTTCGAAAACGCTGCCCGATTGCATTTGGTTATAGTTTGAGTGGAAATCTGAGCAACACATTCAATTTGGAAAACTACCACAATTTGCTCTCGGATTGCCGATTGAGCGCGGAGAGGAAACTTTACCCCTCTAACTGAAATAGAGAAATATAATAAATCTTTTTGAATCAGTTAACAATGGGAGGGTGTTGATCTGGAAAGGAACATATTAAACTGATAGCTACAGGTTGAACCTCCCTTATCCGGAACTCCCTTATCCGGAACCACCTCTCATCCGGAACCATTCTCAGCCATCAGGTGGCACATGTACAGAACCCCAACATGAACAAATTGAAGTCCTTCCTTGCTGCCGACTCCCGCACTCGCTGGCCTGATCCCGCGATCCACTACCCCACCCCCCACAATGATATCTCTGCCGCACTCCCAGCCCCAAGCCAGCCAGCCCCGATAGTCTGTTGCTCAGGAACTGTACCATCCAATTTAACGTGAACACCCCTAGTCCGGAAAAATCCCTTATTCAGAACAGGCCAGGACCCGAGGGTTCCGGATAACAGAGGTTCAACCTCTACTACTAAATCTGTTTAGGTACTAAAACATATTGAACCAAAAAGCAGAAAATGTCATTTGGGGGGGGGGGTCACAGAAATGTGTATTTTGTTTTGGCAGTTTAGCTATTTTCAAAATGACAAATATAAAACTCAGGTAGTTTTATTTTTTTAAAGAAAACTTCTATAGACTTGCCAATTGGATTGAAGGACACCATTCTTTCCACATTCACAGTGATTCACAAATCCTTGTTCGTTTGTAATCTTCACTTTAGTGTAAGAGATGGCTTTCTATTTACAATGGAGGTTGTTGGTTTGTTTGTATGTTCAGAGAAAAAAGTTAAATACCACAGCACTGGTGGTGGAGCAGCAGATCAGACTGAAATGTATGTCTTATTTGACCATGCCGAAGTTGATCCGTTATAAATAGAAGAAAAAAATGTGACTTCATTGGATTAAATCATAAATGACATTACTTAAGTTAACAAACCCATGTTAGAAAGATTGTTGTTTTTTAAGGGAACAAGAAAGAGGAATAGCACGTGTGCAATTGGTGTCACTGTCTGCCCTCCCTGGAGTAACTAGACCAGACAGGTTAATGAAACGTGCATGATAGTGAGAAACTGAAATTCTCACTTTGAGATAAGGTGTCACATCACATTTTTATTAAATTGAAGCTGTTTTCTCGCAAAATCTAGATGGTGTTGGGACAGGGTAGGGGTGGGATAACGATTCCAAGAAATACAACTTTTTTAATAAACAGGGAATGTTCTCATGAATATATCCTTGGAAAAACAAGAATTGCTTTGTTCAGTCCTTCTCATCAGATTTGCTTTGTTATATCATAGCTTCTTGGCAGTTGTTGGCTCCTAGTTTGTTGTAGCCTTTATCCATTTGAGAATTCCTGTTGATTAGGAGTAATATAATTTTAATTGCATTTATATTTAAGACCCATTATCACTCCCCAGGGGCGGTGCCTCAGCATTCCTAGCAATTTGTTGGAGCACAAATTGCTGGCCTGCTGCGACACCCTGCAAGCCCCGGTCAACAGTGGTGAGCCCAGCCACGATGGCAACAGTCTGAGCTTGGGTGGCAGCAAGCTAAGACTTTGAGAGCTGTCTGCGCTTCCGCTGCAGCACTAAGACATTGGATCGCTTCCTCCTGTGCTGCAACGACCACCGCAACATAGCTCATCCCACGCAGCATCGTGCCTCGGTTGGCATGGTCGCTTCAGGATTTTTCCATTCCTGGAAATCCTGGACTCCAAGCTCTACGCAGAGCCCTTTACGTTGCCAAGAGGCTCTCTGGCAGGCTTGCCATTGCATCTAGAAATTCGGTGTGCCTGCCCATCACCCTTCTTCCGAAGGCCGACCCATTGAGGTCCTTATTTGAATTCTGTGCAACAACAGTCATATGCGAGCTGGCCACTGAATGACCCTTTCCCCTTGGCCTTGCTGCAGCCCACTCGTGCCTGGTGGCTCACCCTGTGCAGATCCCACTTCTACACTAGCCTCTAAATTAAACACAGTGCCAGTTTCTGAGCTGGTGCCTGTGAGTGACAGATGCAATGAAGATGTGTCGTCTTCTCCTCCTCCCCCCCTCACTCCACCATTTTAAACCAGCAAAGGACGACTAGAAAAATAATAGAGAAGATGGATTATGAGAGTAAACAAACAAGAAGTATAAAAACAGATACTAAGAGCTTCTACAGGTATATAAAAAGGAAGAGAGTAGCTAAAGTAAACATTGGTCCCTTAGAGGATGAGACTGGGGAATTAATGGGGAACAGGGAAATGGCAGAGACTTTGAACAAATATTTTGCATCGGTCTTCATGGTAGAAGATACTAAAAAACATCCCAATAATAGATAATCAAGGGTCTATAGGGAGAGGAGTATTTAAAACAATCATTATCACTAAAGAAAGAGAAAAATGAAATAATGGGACTAAAGGTGGACAAGTCCCCTGGACCTGATGGCCTGCATCCTAGAGTCTTAAAGAAGTGGCTGCAGAGACAGTGGATGCATTGGTTACAACCTACCAAAATTCCCTGGGTTTTGGAGAGGTCCCAGCAGATTGGAAAACCGCAAATGTAATGCCCCTATTTAAAAAAGGAGGGAAAGCAGGAAATTATAGACCAGTTAGCCTAACATCTGTCATTGGGAAAATGCTGGAGTTCATCATTAAGGAAGCAGTAGCAGGCTTTCTGGAATAGAATAATACAGTCAAGCAGAGTCAGCATGGTTTTATGAAAGGAAATCCTGTTTGACAAATTTGCTGGAATTCTTTGAGGATGTAACGAGTAGGGTGGATAAGGGGGACCCAGTGGATGTGGTGTATTTGGATTTCCAGAAAGCATTCGATAAGGTGCCACATAAAAGGTTACTGCACAAGATAAGAGCTTACGGGATTGGGGGTAATATATTAGCATAGATAGAGGATTGGCCAACTAACAGAAAACGGAGAGTCGGAATAAATGAGTAATTTTCCAGTTGGCAAACAGTAATTAGTGGGGTGCTACAGGGATCGTTGCTTGGACCTCAACTATTTACAATCTATATTAATGACTTGGATGAAGGGACCGAATGTAATGTAGCCAAGTTTGCTGATGATACAAAGATGGGTGGGGAAGCAAGGTGTGAGGAGGACACACAGAATCTGTAAAGGGATAGAGACAGGCTAAGCGAGTGGACAAAAATTTGGTAGATTGAGTATAATGTGGGAAAATGTGAGGTTATCCACTTTGGCAGGAAAAATAAAAAAGCAAATTATTATTTAAATGGGGAGAGATTATAAAATGTTGCAGTACAGACGGATCTATGCGTCCTTGTGCATGAAACACAAAATTAATTATGTGGGTACAGCAAGTGATCAGGAACGCAAATGGAATGTTGGCCTTTATTGCAAGGGGATTAGCGTATAAAAGCAGCGAAGTCCTGCTACAACTATATAGGATATTGGTGAGATCACTCCTAGAATTGGTGAAATCACTCCTAGACCACTCCCATAATTTTGGTCTCCTCATTTAAGGAGGGATATACTTGCATTGGAGGCAGTTTACTCGGTTGATTTCTGAGATGAGAGGGTTGACTTATGAAGAGAGGTTGGGCCTCTACTCATTGGAGTTTAGAAGAATGAAAGGTGATCTTATTGAAACATCTAATATACTGAGGAGGCTTGACAAGGTAGATGCAGAGAGGATGTTTCCACTTGTGGGGGAATTTAGAACTAGGGGGCATAGTTAAAGAATAAGGGATTGCCCATTTGGAACGGAGATGAGGAGGAATTTATTTCCTGAGGGTCGTAAATCTGTAGAATTCTCTGCTGCAGAGAGCTGTGGAGGCTGGGTCATTGAATATATTTAAGCTGGAGATCGACAGATTTTTGAACGAAAAGTGAGTGAAGGTTTATGAATAGCGGGCAGGTAAGTGGAGTTGAGCCCAAGATCAGATCAGCCATAATCTTAAATGGTGGAGCAGGCTCGAGGGGCCAAATGGCCTACTCTTGCTCTTATTTCTTATATTTATGTTCTTGTGTTGTTAGGATATGGAATGTCCTTCCAGAAACAGTGATGGAATCAAAATCGAATGTAGCTTTGAATAGGATAGTAGATAAATATTTTAAAATAAAAATTGAGGAAGATGGGGAAAAGGGCAAAAAAAAGTGGATAAGTGGTAAATTCTTTGTGTTGGAAATTGGTGATGGCTCGTTTTTGGGTCCACATAGCATGCACCCCAACCAGGGGACGTGAGCCAACCTAAGATTGGTCCTTGGGCCTCATTAGCATGTTTTGCTTGCGTGTACGCAGGCACAGGTTGGGCACAGGACATTGTATCCTGAAATTGCTCCATTTTGCCCCACCCCCGTTTTCTGCCTGGAAAACGGACACAACAAAGACCATGGGGCCGAAATTGCCCCTTTTCTTAAGGCTTCTTAACACACCGGAAGGCGGCAGCATGCTGCGGAGTGCAATGGCCACTGACTTTTCGTGTAATGGTTGCCATTATCAAAATTCCGCTATTGTGTTATCGCGGTGGTAACCCGCCCGCTGTTGCCGATCCGTGTTAAGTGTGCCTTCACAGTGCGCACTGCCGATCTACCCTCCCGACGGTGAAATTCTGCTGTGAAAATCTTTGGCCCACCTGGCGGTGCCAAAACAAGCTTTTTTGCAATGGTCCAGTGAGGCTGAGGCCTTCTGCAATGGGGGTGCAGCTCCCTTTAAAGGGGAGGACACACTGCCGCTGCCGTCATGTTTTTTTTTTCGACTGACTGCCTTGTCGGCCTGACGATTATGACCCCAGGTTCAGCCTGGGCACCCCCTCTTGGGTACCAGGATGCTGGCCCAGCCAAAACCCTCCCTGGTGGCCCAGTGGACCGAAGTTTAAAGATCATGCAGATTCTCGCCTTTAATGAAGGGGAAAGCCATGGTGGCGCAGCGCCATGATGACATCATCGCAGCGGCCACTCCGCATCCCCCCCACCTAACTCTGCCCTTCTAGTGTTGCCACGTCTGCATAACCGACCCCATTAAGAACTAATTCTGGATCCGATTTGAAAAAAAACAAAGAGCGGAATGTCACTCAAGAGCCGACCTCAACCACCGTGGTGGTAAAAACAGTCAAACTGGATTGCACGTGACCCATTTCGGGTGGAGTGCAATTTCGGCTTCTAAATTTCTACCCTTCCAAAGAGCTGGGACAGGCATGATGGGCGCTGAGTGGCCCCCTTTTTCTGCTGATAAATTCTATGAATCTAAGAGAACAAATCAATCGATTCAGAAATACAAAGAAACAGAAAGCCATTGTTGTTAATACAGTGTAACATTTTGGTGCATGGAAAACGCAGGTTGGTTGGGATAGAGGCAGAGTTTAAGGGGAAATCTTGTTTGACAAATTTGCTGGAATTATTTGAGGATGTAACGAACCGGGTGAATAAAGGGGAACCAGTGGATGTGGTGTATTTGGGACTTCCAGAAGGCATTTGACAATGTGCCACATAAAAGGTTACTGCACAAGATAAAAGTTCACGGGTTTGGATATATTAGCATGGATAGAGGATTGGCTAACGAACAGAAAACAGAGTTGGGATAAATGATTCATTATCTGGCTGGCAATCAGTAACTACTGGGGTGCCGCAGGGTCAGTGCTGGGACCCCAACTATTTGCAATCTATAGTAACGACTTGGAAGAAGGGACTGAGTGTAACGTAGCCAAGTTTGCTTTTCTTCCCATCTTTGTATCGTCAGCAATGTGTGAAAAGGACACAAAAAAATCTGCAAAAAGACATAGGCAGGCCAAGTGAGTGGGGAAAAAATTTGGCAGATGGAGTACAATGTTGGAAAGAGTGAGGTCATGCACTTTGGCAGAAAAAATCCAAAAGCAAGTTATTATTTAAATGGAGAAAGATTGCAAAGTGCTGCAGTACAGCGGGATCTGGGGATATGTAGAAACATAGAAAATAGGTGCAGGAGTAGGCCATTTGGCCTTTCGACCCTGCACCACCATTCAATATAATCATGGCTGGTCATGCAACTTCAGTACCCCATTCCTGCTTTCTCTCCATACCCCTTGAGACGTAAGGGCCACATCTAACTCCCTTTTGAATATATCTAATGAATTGGCCTCAACAACTTTCTATGATAGAATTCCACAGGTTCACAATTCTCTGAGTGAAGAAGTTTCTCCTCATCTCGGTCCTAAATGGCTTACCCATTATCCTTAGTCTGTGACTCCTGGTTCTGGTCTTCCCCAACATCGGAACATTCTTCCTGCATTGAACCTGTCCAGTCCCGTCAGAATTTTATATATTTCTATGAGATCCCCTCTCATTCTTCTAAATTCCAGTGAATATAAGTCTAGTCGATCCCGTCTTTCTTCATATGTCAGTCCTGCAATCCCGGGAATCAGTCTGATGAACCTTTGCTGCACTCTCTCAATAGCAAGAATGTCCTTCCTCAGGTTAGGAGACCAAAACTGTACACAATATTCAAGGTGTGGCCTCACTAAGGCCCTGTACAACTGCAGTAAAACCTCCCTGCTCCTATACTCAAATCCTCTCACTATGAAGGCCAACATGCCATTTGCCGCCTTCACCACCTGCTGTACCTGCATGCCAACTTTCAATGACTGATGTACCATGACACCCAGGTCTCATTGTAACTCTCCTTTTCCTAATCTGTCACCATTCCAAAAATCTGCCTTCCTGTTTTTGCCACCAAAGTGGATAATCTCACATTTATCTACATTGCACTGCATCTGCCATGCACTTGCCCACTCACCTAACCTGTCCAAGTCACTCTGCAGCCTCTTAGCCTCCTCCTCACAGTTTACACTGCCACCCAGCTTCATGTCATCTGCAAACTTGGAGATATTACATTCAATTCCTTTGTCTAAATCATTAATGTATATTGTATATAGGTGTGGTCTCAGCACTGAACCTTGCGGTAGACACTAGTCACTGCCTGCCATTCTGAAAAGGACCCATTTATTCCTACTCTTTGCTTCCTGTCTGCCAACCAGTTCTCTATCCCAGTTCTCTATCCACATCAATACATTATCCCCAATACCATGTGCTTTAATTTTGCACACTAATCTCTTTTGTGTGGGACCTTGTCAAAAGCCTTTTGAAAGTCCAAATACGCCACATCCACTGGTTCTCCCTTGTCCACTCTACTAGTTATATCCTCAAAAAATTCTAGAAGATTTGTCAAGCATAATTTTCCTTTCATAAATCCAAGCTGACTTGGAGCAATCCTGTCACTGCTTTCCAAATGCGCTGCTATTAAATCTTTAATAATTGATTCCAACATATTCCCCACTACTGATGTCAGGCTAACCGGTCTATAATTCAATGTTTTCTCTCTCCCTCCTTTTTTAAAAAGTGGTGTTACATTATCTGCCCTCCAATCCATAGGAACTGATCCAGAGTCTGTAGAACGTTGGAAAATGATCACCAATGCATCCACTATTTCTAGGGCCACATCCTTAAGTACTCTGGGATGCAGACTATCAGGCCCTGGGGATTTATCGGCCTTCAATCCCATCAATTTCCCTGAAACAATTTTGTGACTAATAAGGATTTCCTTATTAATGTCTTTCCTTACTATTGCATTAGTATCCTCTTTAACCAGCAACGCTACCCCACCTCCTTTTCCTTTGTCTATCCTTCCTGAATATTGAACACCCCCGGATGTTGAGTTCGCAGCCTTGGTCACCCTGGAATCATGTTTCCGTGATGCCAATTACATCATATCCGTTAACAGCTATCTGTGCAGTAAATTCATCCACCTTATTACGAATGCTCCTCGCATTGAGACACAGACCCTTCGGGTTTGTTTTTTTTAACACTTTGTCCTGTTAGAATTATGTTGTAATGTGGCCCTTTTTGATTTTTGCCTTTGATTTCTCTGCCTTCCACTTTTCCTTATCTCCTTTCTACCTTTTGCTTCAGCCCCCATTTTACTTCCCTCTGTCTCCCTGCATAGATTCCCATCCCTCTGCCATATTAGTTTAAACCCTCCCCAACAGCACTAGCAAACACTCCCCCTATGACATCGGTTCCGGTCCTGTCCAAGTCCGATTTACTAGTCCCACCTCCCCCAGAACCAGTTCCAATGTCCCAGGAATATGAATCCCTCCCTCTTGCACCATTCCTCAAGCCACATATTCATCTTAACTATCCTGCTATTTCTACTCTGACGAGCATGTGGCACTTGTGCATGCAACACAATAGGATAGTATGCAGGTACAGCAAGTGATCAGGAAGGCCAATGGAACCTTGGCCTTTATTGCAAAGGGGATGGAGTGTAAAAGCAGGGAAGTCTTACTACAGCTATACAGGATATTGGTGAGGTCACATCTGGAATACTGCGTGCAGTTTTGGTTTCCATATTTACGAAAGGATATACTTGCTTTGGAGGCAGTTCAGAGAAGGTTCACTAGGTTGATTCCGGGGATGAGGGGGTTGACTTATGAGGAAAGGTTGAGTAGGTTGGGCCTCTACTCATTGGAATTCAGAAGAGTGAGAGGTGATCACATTGAAACGTATAAGATTATGAGGGGGCTTGACAAGGTGGATGCAGAGAGGATGTTTCCACTGATAGGGGAGACCAGAACTAGAGGGCATGATTTTAGTATAAGGGGCCGCCCATTTAAAACTGAGATGAGGAGAAATTTCTTCTTTCAGAGGGTTGTAAATCTGTGGAATTCGCTGCCTCAGAGAGCTGTGGAAGCTGGGACATTGCCTATTTCTGTTTTAAATTTATTCAGTTTCTTAAACGATAAGGGGTTATGGGGAGCGGGCAGGGAAGTGGAGCTAAGTCCATGATCGGATCAGCCATGATCTTATTGAATGGCGGAGCAGGCTCAAAGGGCCGTATGGCCTACTCCTGTTCCTATTTCTTATGTTTTCATGTTCTTATTAATTGTAGCACAGGGAATTTGCAATCTAGTCCAATGTTGCCTGCACCACCAGAAGCTGAGGTGAGCCAGTTTCCCCAGAGAGAAAGAAACCCCCGGAGAGAAAGAAACACATTTGGCGGTCTTGGTCAACCCTTGGTCAGCAAGCAAGTTAATGTAATTCGTAAGGCTTAGGGAAGGAACAGGTTGTGAATTTCCCTGTTGGTGGAGGTGGTACTTGATGCAGAACACTGGATGGGAAGAAAATATTAAATTTTTATTAATTTTTTTTAATTTTACCATCTGAATAGTAAGTTCTATAAACTGTCTGTTTCTCATTTCTTGTGTATATAAAGATTTGTGTGTATCTAGAATATGTTAAAATTCTTAGGTCTGCATGCACTTCCTTTTTACAAAACCTTACTTCCTGCTGTCTCATTATAAATTCCTGTGTCCACATTTATAAGGGAAACCATCTGTGTAAATGTTTCATGCTGTAATTACAGCACTGCCACATTTAGGCTTTAGCAGGACCACAGTAAATCTCCAGAACCATGCTGTAGGTTGCTTGCTCGGCTACCAGTGAGTAGCGTTAAGGAAAACTTGCTGGTATTGAAGTCGTTATCTGTTTAGCAATGTGGGGATCTTATGTATTTTTGAACACTGGAAAGGGTTGAAAGTCTTGCTACTCCTTAATATATCTGCTATCAGCTGCACAGTTTAATAATTAAAGCACGATGATTTATCGATATCATTCCTTCAGGCTACATTCTTTTTGTTGAAAATCCATTTTTATTTGACAAATGAAAGTATTGATAGGAGTATAATGTAAAAAGAGTGGATTTTACTGGGTAAATGGAGCCCCATGTCACTTAACCTTTATTGCATGGAATGTTACAACAAGCTTAAGATAAATGCAAAAATGATGGGTGGTTTTCAAGTTTGACCATTTTGAAACCCAGTTAATCTGGGAAATGGCTGTCAGTCGAAATTTAAAATGTGCTTGGTGGGCAGAAGTGATTTTTTTTTAAAACTGACATAAGGAACTTCAGATTAGTCAAATAGAATTAAATTCCTTCAGGAATTGTGGATCTGACCTTCGTGCACGTGGCACCATTTTTCTTTTTCTCAGTCAAGTTACATTTATTTGAGGAGAATATTTCCTAAATACTTACAGCCTCTATTCCCAGGATTCAGTTGTAATTAGCAAATGTTTGCATATGTGTGATACTCACTATAAATCATCCATGACACAGATGTAATGTACTCTAAACAACCAGAGCTTCAAACATTAAAGACACGAGAACAGCACAATTCTGATGTGCAGGTATCAATCTTCCGAAGTTTAAAATAAAAAATCAGCAATTTCCTATTTTTTCTTTTTCCTACAGAGACTTCATTCGTTGCTGCTGCTTTTGAATTGTTATTTTAAGACTTTTGTCAAATAGCGGAGCAGCAGAAATGCAAATTGATAAACTGTATGTCGCATGGTAAATAAATAATTCATGTTTCTTTTAAAATGGCTGAGAAAATGTAAAACAAATGCAGGCTAAGTGATGTTGTATAGGGAATAATAGATGGATAGGAATGTGTTACAAGGCTGTAACACAGTAAAAGGCTTCTGACGACCTCGATCACAAGGAAACAGAAATGCATTGCTTAGTCCTTGTATATTTATAGCTGATGACAGACTAAACTTTTTTGAAGAATTGCAAAGTTATCCATTTTTTTGCTGACCTTTTCTGTTTGATTGGCTTACTATTTGAGTTCATATCTTGTATCCCTTCAAGCAAAGTTTCTATCAATTCCCCAAACGTAGTCTTTGTACTAGCCAATATTTGCCCTGCATTGTAGAACAGCAAGAAGCTGTAAAGATAAATAATATATGTGGCCTCTGCAGGTGTCAGTTTTAACCACAAATACAGTTTATAATTCCAAACTATTTCTTTCAGAATTTTCAATGAAAATAGATAGATGTTTGCAGACTGGGAGATGGTTTGCAGTGGTGTTCCCCAAGGGTCAGCTTTTGGTCTTTTCAATTTTTATTAACGACCTAGACTCGGATGTAGAGAGCAGCAATATAAAGTTTTCAGATGATACGAAACTCGATAACATAGTCGATACTGATGAGAATAGTTATAGACTTCAGGATGACGAAATAGACAGAAGCATGGCAGATGGAGTTCAATGTGGAGAAGTGTGAAGTGATGCACTTTGGGAGAACTAATATGAAAGACAGTATACTATAAATGTCACGATTTTGAAAAGTGTAGATGAGCAGAGAGACCTTGGTGTCCATATACACAAATCCTTAAAGCTGGCAGGGCAAGTGATAAGGTGGTTAAAAAAGCATATGGTTTACTTAACATAAGAAATAGGAGCAGGAGTAGGCCATATGGCCCCTCGAGCCTGCTCCGCCATTTAATGCGATCATGGCTGATCTGATCATGGACTCAGGTCCACTTCCCTGCCCGCTCCCCATAACCCCTTATTTCCTTATCGGTTATGAAACTGTCTGTCTCTGTCTTAAATCTATTCAATGTCCCAGCTTCCACAGCTCTCTGAGGCAGCGAATTCCACAGATTTACAACCCTCTGAGAGAAGAAATTCCTCCTCATCTCAGTTTTAAATTCTAAGATTATACCCCCTAGTTCTAGTCTCCACTATCAGTGGAAACATCCTCTCTGCATCCACCTTGTCGAGCCCCCTCATACGTTTCGATAAGATCACCTCTCATTCTTCTGAACTCCAATGAGTAGAGGCCCAACCTACTCAACCTTTCCTCATAAGTCAACCCCCTCATCTCCGGAATCAACCTAGTGAACTTTCTCTGAACTGCCTCCAAAGCTAGTATATCCTTTCGTAAATATGGAAACCAAAACTGCACGCAGTATTCCAGGTGTGGCCTCACCAATACCCTGTATAGCTGTACTTGGGTTTTTAAACAGAGCAATCGAATATAAAAGCAAAGAGATCATGCTAGAATCTTATAAATCACTGGTTAGTCCTCAGCTGGAATATTGTGAAAAATATAGGGGACCACACTTCAGGAAAGATGTAAAGGTCTTAGAAAGAGTACAGCGGAGATTTACCAGGATGTTACCAAAGATGAGGGACTTAAGTTATGCCAAGAGGATGGAAAAGTTCGGACTGTTCTCCTTGGAACAGAGAAGGTTAAGAGGTGACCTAATAGAGCTTTTCAAGATGATGGGTTTTGATAGAGAAAAATTATTCCCTCTGGTTAGTGGGTCAATAACTAGAGGTCATAGATCCCAAATCATTGACAAAAGATCTCGAGGGGAGATCAGGAGAATTGTTTTCACTGAGTTGTCAGGATCTGGAACGCTCTACCTGAAAAGGTGGTGGAAGCTGATTCCATAAATAACTTGGACAAGCACTTCAGCATGAGGAAATTACAGTGTTATGGACAAAAAGCGGAGATGTGGCACGAATGCTCTTTCAAAGAGCCAGCACAGGCATAGCGGGATGAATGGCCGCCGTCTGTGATTCTATATCCAAGGTATAACTTAGGAGGGAACAAATTAGCATGTTATGTGAAGAAATATAAAGAATCATGAATTGCACTATACAAGCCATGAGTAAGAGCATTCTATTGCATAGCTATGGGCAGTGGATGCATGATGTAGGAGTACAACCATGGTAATAATTACCATGCAGTTCTAACTCACTCACTCAATTCACATGTTTATTCCTTTCCACCAGGAGTGAGCCTGTAGAAGTTGATTGGGATCAGCAAGTGGCGTAAAATGAGAAAACAAATAGACTGAGGCAGGCCATTTGTTGGGGACAAAAAGAGTCAAAGGGATCGCCCCATCTATTAAAAAAGGTGCAGAGATGGTTCCCTCACCCCCCCACCCTCCCATCCCCCCTCCCATGCCCTATCCATGTGCAACTTGCAAGGAAGTGGTACTTGGCGAACATTTTTGGCACAGGGTGTTATTCAACTCTCTGTGCACTGTGCTCAATGAATGGAGACCATAGCTGACCAAACTTGACCTGATTTAACCGAGAGTATACATTGTTCTCTGGGCTATTTTCCAGAGCATCTGGATCCAGGCAGACGTGTTGGCAGCACCACTGGCATCACAAGCCTGGAGTACATACATTGCAACTTCACGAACAAGATCAAATAAGGTGACCCATGCCATGTTGAAATAAATCTCCATGGGAAATCCTAGAAGATAGCAATAGGTATGTCCATCATGGACTTGACCTTCAGTATCATAGCCCATCACGGTGGGACTTACAGATGGCCCATCAGTATATGTAAAAGGCCTCCCCCGTAATTCCATCAACATTTAACCCCCATTGATTGGTGGGTTTGTACTGCTACATGATTCGTTCAGGACAGGGTTTTAATTGCCCTTCTCACAAACTGGTACTTATATTTTGTGTAGCAGGGCAATGTAGTGGTGTGGGATAGCAGCATTGTAAATAACAGGTGAACTGATAGACCAGTCTCAATATGGAGGGGTAAAATAAATATTTCTCCAACTGCCAACTATTGCATGAAAATCCATTCAATCGGGAAATGTGATATTTAAAATGAAAATTAAAGGTTGGATGTCGGGATTGTTGAGCAGCATTGCAGTTCCTTTGTCATCCAGATTGGACTAACGCTCCATGCAACATAGCCTAACCAATACAGATTAGTAGTATAGTAGTGAAGCATTCCCAGGGACTTAAACACACCAACATTTCAAATGTTGAGTCACTACATGTTCAACACAAAGTGGTATCCTGTACTGTGTTAATTAAGTTCTTTGAAGGTGGCCTTCAGAATGTGCATTGGGAGCATTTGACCATAGCATAATACAAGAATGTAGTTAACATGAATAACTTTGACATGGAAAGCAAAAATATGCTAGTTTGTGGATTGTACTAAAATAGTCAGAGCAAATGAAGAAAAGCACAAGCAGTTTCAGAATAATATAGATCTCTTTTGAGACTGAGCCAATAGGTAGCAGGTGCAATTGATGTGCAATGATTAGCATGGGGACAAGGAACCAAAATAGAGATATGTGTTAAATGGAAAAGTGTTGCAGTGTTCTGATAAGCAACAGACCTTTGGGTTAGAGTCGCCAAATCCATTAAGTGTCAGCACAGTGGTTAGCTTCAACAAAAAAAAATGAAGTGAGACTGGGAGCAGAAGAACAGAGTACAAACCTAAAGAGTAGCATCATTGCATAAGTTAATATGAATCTGGAGTACTGTATGTAGTTCTTTTCTCCTAATTATCAGCAGAATAGTATTTGTCTCAATGGCATACAGGTTGAGTCAAGAAGATTACTATGTGTATCAGGAATTCAAGTTATCTAGAAAGATTGAAGAAATGAGGCTCATTTCCTTTGAAAAGAGACCATTTGAACGAAGACCTAAGTTTTCAAGGTTATGAAAGGAATTGATAAAACTGTTTTAGGCAAATTGTTCACTGTGGTAAATGGTTCAAATATCAGGAGAACATAGATTTAGGATGGAAGGAGTACAAATGGAATGCTTTCATTCAAAGAATACGATAGATGTTCCTCTCCATGTTACACATCCTGACTTGGAAACATATTGCCGTTCCTTCATTGTCGCTGGATTAAAATCCTGGAACATAGAAACATAGAAAATAGGTGCAGGAGTAGGCCATTTGGCCCTTCGAGCCTGCACCGCCATTCAATAAGATCATGGCTGATCATTCACCTCAGTAGCCCTTTCCTGCTTTCTCTCCATACCCCTTGATCCCTTTAGCCGTAAGGGCCCTTGAATATGGCATCAACAACTCTCTGCGGTAGGGAATTCCACAAGTCAACAACTCTCTGAGTGAAGACGTTTCTCCTCATCCCAGTCCTAAATGGATTACCCCTTATCCTTTGACTATGTCCCCTGGTTCTGGACTTCCCCAACATCGGGAACATTCTTCCTGCATCTAACCTGTCCAGTCCCATGAGAATTTTATATGTTTCTATGAGATCCCCTCTCATCCTTCGAAACTCCAGTGAATACAGGCCCAGTCGATCCAGCCTCTCCTGATATGTCAGTCCTGCCATCCCAGGAATCAGTCTGGTGAACCTTCACTGCACTCTCTCAATAGCAAGAATGTCCTTCCTCAGATTAGGAGACCAAAACTGAACACAATATTCCAGGTGAGGCCACACTAAGGACCGATACAACTGCAGTAAGACCTCTCTGCTCCTATACTCAAATCCCCTAGCTATGAAGGCCAACATACCATTTGCCTTCTTCACTGCCTGCTGAATCTGCATGCCAGCTTTCAATGACTGATTTACCATGACACCCACGTCTCGTTGCACCTCCCCTTTTCCTAATCTGCCGCCATTCAGATAATATTCTGTCTTTGTGTTTTTGCCACCAAAGTGGATAACCTCACATTTATCCACATTATACTGCATCTGCCACGCGTTTGCCCACTCACCTAACCTGTTCAAGTTACCCTGCAGCCTTTTAGCGTCCTCCTTACAGCTCACACTGCCACCCAGCTTAGTGTCATCTGCAAACTTGGAGATATTACACTCAATTCCCTCATCCAAATCATTAATGTATATTGTAAATAGGTAGAGTAACAGCACTGAGCCCACTAGTCACTGCCTGCCATTCTGAAAAGGACCCGTTTATCCCGACTCTCTGCTTCCTGTCTGACAACCAGTTCTCTATCCACGTCAGTACATTACCCCCAATACCATGTGCTTTAATTTTGCACACCAATCTCATTTCTGGGATCTTGTCAAAAACCTTTTGAAAGTCCAAATACACCTCATCCACTGGTTCTCTCTTGTCCACTCTACAAGTTGCATCCTCAAAAAATTCTAGAAGATTTGTCAAACAGGATTTCCCTTTCATAAATCCATGCTGACTTGGGCCGATCCCGTTGCTGCTTTCCAAATGTGCTGCTATTTCAGCTTTAAAATTAATTCCAACATTTTCCCCACTACTGATGCCAGGCTAACCGGTCTGTAATTATCTGTTTTCTCTCTCGTTCCTTTCTTAAAAAGTGGTGTTACATTAGCTACCCTCCAGTCTATAGGAACTGATGCAGAGTCAATAGACTGTTGGAAAATGATCACCAATGCATCCACTATTTCTCGGGCCACTTCCTTAAGTACTCTGGAATGCAGACTATCAGGCCCTGGGGATTAATTGGCCTTCAATCCCATTAATTTCCCTGACACCATTTCCCGTCTAATAAGGATTTCCTTCAGTTCTTCCTTCTCACTAGACCTTCGGTCCCCTGGTATTTCCAGAAGATTATTTGTGTCTACCTTCGTGAAGACAGAACCAAAGTACTTTTTTAACTGGTCCGCCATTTCTTTGTTCCCCATTATAAATTCACCTGAATCTGACTGCAAGGGACCTACTATGTTTGTTTTCACTCATCTTTTACTTTTCACATATCTTTAGAAGCTTTTGCAGTCAGTTTTTATGTTCCCAGCAAGCTTACTCTCATACTCTATTTTCCCCCTCCTAATTAAACCCTTTGATCTCCTCTGCTGTATTACAAAATTCTCCCAGTCCTCAGGTTTGCTGTTTTTTCTGACCAATTTATATGCCTCTTCCTTGGATTTAATACTATCCTTAATTTCCCTTGTTAGCTACGGTTGAGCCACCTTCCCCGTTTTATTTTTACTCCAGACAGGGATATGCAATTGTTGAAGTTCATCCATGTGATCTTTAAATGTTTGCCATTGCCTATCCACCGTCAACCCTTTAAGTATCATTCGCCAGTCTATTCTAGCCAATTCACGTCTCATACCATCGAAGTTACCTTTCCTTAAGTTCAAGACCCTTGTCTCTGAATTAACTATGTCACTCTTCATCTTAATAAAGAATTCTACCCTATTATGGTCACTCTTCCCCAAGGGGCCTCGCACAACAAGATTGCTAATTAGTCCTTTCTCATTGCACATCACCCAGTCTAGGATGGCCAACCTTCTAGTTGGTTCCTCGACATATTGGTCTGGAAAACCATCCCTAATACACTCCAGGAAATCCTCCTCCACCGCATTGCTACCAGTTTGGTTAGCCCAATCAATATGTAGATTAAATTCACCCATGATAACTGCTGTACCTTTATTGTACACATCTCTAATTTCTTGTTTGATGCTGTCCCCAACCTCATTACTACTGTTTGGTGGTCTGTACACAACTCCCACTAGCGTTTTCTGCCCTTTGGTATTCCGTAGCTCCACTCATACCGATTCCACATCATCCAAACTAATGTCCTTCCTTACTGTTGCATTAATTTCCTCTTTAACGAGCAACGCCACACCACCTCTTTTTCCTTTCTGTCTATCCTTCCTAAATGTTGAATACCCCTGGATGTTGAGTTCCCAACCTTGGTCAGCGTGGAGCCATGTCTCTGTGATGCCAATTACATCAGCACTCCCTAACAGCACTGTGGGAGTACCTTCACCACAAGGAAAACAGTAGTTCAAGAAGACGGTTCACCACCACCTTGTCAAGGGCAATTAGGGATGGGCAATAAATGATGGCCTTGCCATCGCTTCTCGGCCTTTTGGCTAAGATCATGCGTAACTGACCTGACAGGGGAGTAACCATGACCCCAACGTGGTTCTCCCTGGATCAGGAAGGTGATTCTCCTTTGCTTTTTGGAAATAGGAGGTGGGTGGGGTGGTTTGACCCATCCACCTCCACGGAGGTGTGTGGGGGGCCTGACCCATCCACCTCCATGGCACGAACCTGGTATTGCAGTACTTCCAGGAACGGTGCAGTGGCTCTAGGCCTTTTGGCTAAGAGCATTGGTGCAGAGTGATCCTTTATGTGTGCAAGGTGACCTCTGGCGTTTGTGATTTGACAAAGAATTGGAAAGATTGGCAACGAATTTTAAAAAAAATGATGGCCTTGCCAGTGGCACCCACATCCCAAGAACAAATTTTAAAAAAAATTAAACTTACAGTACAAGCGTATTCAAATCAATCAATTAGAGATATTTTGTAGAGAGAGCAGAGATTGAGGAATATGCTGAGCAGTTGAGTAGGTGGATTTGATCTGTAGAAAAATAAGTAATGGGTTTCCTTGGTCCTCTTGAGCTTTTATTCCCTATGTTCATATGAACAAAGATGTTAATTTGAAGAATGTTAGGGCTGATTTCCCCAATCAGGTGCTCACAGGAATTCAGGTGACGAAATGATGGGCCCACAGCCCTGATTTTCTGTCTGTTAAGTTATTTTTATTCATTCATGGGATGTGCAGCTGAAGATGGTTAGGCCTAGAACACTGCCCTGAGAAAATTCTGCAATGATGTCCTGGGGCTTTATGATTGGCCTCCACCAACCACAACCATCTTCCTTTGTGATAGATATAACTCCAGGCAGTGAAAAGTTTACCCCCGATTCCAATTGACTTTAATTTTACTCGGGCTTCTTGATGTCACATGATCGGGCAGATGCCAATGTTGTTGCTTTACTGGAACAGCTTGGCTAGAGGCACGGCTAGCTCTGGAGCACAAGTCTTCAGCACTACACATAGGATATTGTCGGGGCCCATAGCCTTTGCTGCATCCAGTGTACTCAGTCGTTTCTTGATATCACGTAGAGTAAATTGAATTGGCTGACGACTGGCTTCTGTGATGATGGGGATGTCAGGAACATGCCGAGATGGATCATCCACTCGGCACTTCTGGTTGAAGATGGTTGCAAACGTTTTAGTTTTGTCATTTGCACTCGTGCTGGGCTCTGCCATCATTGACGTTGGGGGATGTTCATGGAGCCTCCTCCTCCTGTTAGTTGCTTAATTGTTCACCATTATTCATGACTGGTTGTGGCAGGACTGCAAATCTTTGATTTGACCCGTTGGTTGTGGGATCACTTAGCCCTGTCTATAACATGCTGCTTCCGCTGTTTAGCATGCATGTCGTCCTGTGTTTTAGCTTCACCAGATTGGCACCTCATTTTAGGTACGGCTGTTGATGCTCCTGGCATGCTCTTCTACACTCCTCATTGAACCAGGGTTGGTCCCCTAGTTTGATGGTAATGGTAAGTGAGGAATATGCTGGGCCATGAGGTTATAGATTGTGCTGGAATACAAATATGCTGCTGTGATAGCCCACAGTGCCTCATGGATGCCTTGTTTTGAGCTGCTAGATCTGTTCTGAATCTATCCCATTTAGCACAGTGGTAGTGCTACACAACACAATGGAGGGGTTTCTCAGTGTGAAGATGGGACTTTGTCTCCTACCAATGCCATCATGGATAGGTGCATCTGTGAAAGATAGATTGGTGAAGATGATGTCAAGTAAATTTTTCCTTCGTGTTGGTTCTCTCACTACCTGCTGCAGGCCCAATCTGGCAGCTATGTCCTTAAGGACTCGGCCAGCTCAGTCAGTCGTGGTGTTACCAAGCCACTCTTGGTGATGGACATTGAAGTCTCCCTCAGGGTACATTCTGTGCACTTGCTACCCTCAGTGCTTCTTCCAAGTGGTGTTCATCAGCTGAGGGAGGGTGGTAGGTGGTAATCAGCAGGAGGTTTCCTTGCCCATGTTCGACCTGATTCATGGGGTGCGGAATCAATGTTGAGGATTCCCACGGCCATTCCCTCCTGACTGTATACCACTGTGCCACCACCACTAGTGGGTCTGTCCTGCCGGTGGGACAGAACATAGCCTGGGATGGTGATGGGACAGTCCGGGACATTGGCTGAAAGGTATGATTCTGTGAGTATGTTTAAAATCATGATTGGGTTTCAATAGAGTAAATAAAGCAAACTGTTTTCAATGGCTGATGGTTCGATAAGCAGAGTGCACAGATTTAAGGTGATTGGCAAAAGGATTAGAGGCAACATGAAACATTTTCTCCACAGCACATTTTTATGATCTGGAATGGACTGCCTGAAAGAATGGTGGAAGCAGATTCAGTAGTAACATTCAAAAGAAAATTGGATTTGGAATGCCTGATAGGGCAGATTGAATTGCAGCTTTGAAAAGGGAATTGGATAACTAGTTTCTGGAATATGGGGAAAGAGCTGGGGAGTGGGACTAACTGGATTACTCTACGAAAGAGCCGGCTCAGCCTCGATGGACTGAATAGTCTCTACTGTTCTATGAATCTATGTCAGGCTGTTGCTTAAGTAGTCTGTGGGACAGCTCTCCTAATTTTGGCGCAATTCCCCAGATGTTAGTGAGGAGGACTTTGCAGGGTCGACTGGGCTGGGAGTGCCTTTGTCGTGCCCGAATCCGGTGCTTAGGTCGATGCTGGATATTCCATCCGGTTTTATTTTCATTATTCTTTTTAGCAGCGGTTTGATGCAACTTGCTAGGCCATTTCAGAGGGCAGTTAGAATCAATCACATTACATATGGAGCCATATGCCCAGACCTGGTAAGGACAGCAGATTTCCTCCCCTAAAAGACATTGGTGAACCAGATGGGTTTTTATGACAATCTGGTAGTGTCATGGTTACCATTACTGATACTAGCTTTTTATTCCATATTTTTAACTGAATTAAATTAATTGTACTTAATTTCCCCAGCTGCTGTGGTCAGATTTGAACTCTGGATCATTGGTCTCGGCCTCTGGATTACTGTCCAGTAACATAACCACTATGCTGCCATCCCCGATAATTTAAATAAATTTAAAATCAGTGGCCATGAGCCTGAAAATTCCCAACCAGCATTCCATGTGCACCATTCCTTATTAGGAGCAGCCAATTGGGAATTAGTTGAATTGATTGTCCACAACAAGTATGGCAAAACTAAGTTCGCATGGATGTTTTTTCTTGAATTGCAAATTGAATGGGAGAAAAATTGGCTTTATGCAGGAGATGCAGGAACAGCAATCTGCAGCCAAGCATTTGAATACAAATTCTGTCCATCTGAATGGAAAGCATGATTTAATACCCAGAGGCAGTAGGTGATAGTTATAATTGATCTTGTCCCCTGACACAGTAAAAATTTTAAAACTGGCTACAGTGGGATTATTTTAGTGAAAGGGTGAAAACAGGCACTAAATGACGCCGGTTTGAAAGTCTGGTTTTAGCACACAATCTTTGTCCTAATTGCTGATTGCCATAATTTGAATTTTACTCCCAATCAGCTGGTCGCTGTTGGCATTAGCTGAAGAGCTCTCCATCGAATGCCGTGCAACCTTGCTAATGATTCTCCGGCTGGCCATTCCAAGCACAAGCTTCAACTCCTTTACCAAAATGCTGTCTTGCACTAAACCCAGGCTAAACCGGCCTTGTAACTCAAAACCCCATCTTGTTCACCTCAGAGGTTCTTTAGCGCCTGAAGGAGCAGTTGAAAAATACCCCCTCAATCTCGTAATCTAGTGGGTAAGAAATATAAAACACCGTGTAGAGGAAAATTTTACATTCCTGGGCAGCTGATGAAGGTTCTTTTGTCAAGAAATATTATGGTGGCAGTTTTTGAAAAGAATTTGTTGTTTGGATGTGGGCGATGCTGGTAGTAGCTGTGTTTATTGCCAATCCTTAATTTCCCTGACATAGAGGTGGTGGGCTACCCTCTTGTACCCCTGCAGTCCTGATAGTGATGGTATTCCCAGTGGGCAATATGATATCATCCTTTTTATTAAATTAATAGCTAGGAAAGATCAGGGGTCGCAGTAAAGGTAACAAAACCATTGGATCAAGGTATCATCGAAATTACACTAATTTCTTCCTCCAATTTTCTTCACCTTGTGCTGCGCAGGGGTACAGTTCCACAGTGCCTCAGCAGGTTGCCATCTTCATTTGGATAAAGCTCTCGCAAGCTATTTAAAGTTGGGCCAACATCGCCATTTCTAACTGCCAATGTCCTCTCGCGACACTCAAACCTGGGCTTTAGTAGTAACGAGTGCTGGATGGAAGTTAGGAGTCGGAGCCCTTGCTCATGCTATTCCCCACTCACCGCCACCCCCCCCCCCCCCCCCCCAATCATGTCACATGCACTACGCTGGCTGAAATCCACTGATTTGAGTTCAATCCAGGGATCAAATCTGGGGCCAAATCCTGGTGGTCTTGGCTCAATGCCACACCATGTTGTGCATTTAATCACTAAGGCGCATTGAGAGTGCTGTTTCCATATTTTGCCAAAAGAATTCTACATTCTGTTTATATTCATGAGGTAATAATGGCTTAAGATGACATTATAAACACAAAAATGAAGCTGGAATGGATTCTTCCAACAATCTAAACCTGTGAATGCATTGTAGCTTTGAATTTCTTCTTTCTGTAGTTAATCCCTTACCAATATGTTTCATACCATGACCTCTAATACAACCTATGAAATCTTTCAACACTTACTCATATAGAACATAGAAGCACCATCCTTTATAGTACCTCCCCAAACAACGTAGATTTTTGGAGACTTCCAAGAGCCACAGTGCTACAGAATGGTTCTACTCTATTTGTTGATAGATACACATTACAAGCTTTGTTTTTGACATTTTTAAAATAGTGGCTCACCTTTCCTGACTGTGTGTCCACAAGTGTTTAATGTAATGAGTGATAGCACAGCAAATGTCAAGCAAATACGTTGTCTTGTGATGCGTTAGAAGTCTGTTGTGCGATATTAGGCTTGTGTAAGGTTCAAAGTTTATTGCGAGTTTATTTATCTGATTTTGGCAATCTCTATAAAAGAGAACCAAACTGCAAGAAAACATGTCAAGAAAATGTGAAAATTAAATGCAAGCGTTCTTTTATTGGATGTGGATTTTCTATTAAATATGGCCAGTTGGCACAAAACCCATGCCAGAAAATGAATGTTTCAAAACATGTCGTGGAATTTACATTTTGCAGGTGATCTCTCTTTGTATGAGTGAAGTATTTGTAAATGTAGAGCTGCCAAACTAAGGTACAATCATCCACCCAATTTACTAATGATGTATGGGTATTTGTGACTGTGTTAAAGTGTGTGATGAAGTTGAGAGCACAATAGATGGAATATTCTTCCACCATTTTGAATACTGAGAGATAGATGGCTGATGGTTTTTGGTCTGCCAAACACTTTGAACTTAAGCTGTTAAGTTTAAAAAGATAAATTTGTAGATTTTGAATACCACTTATCAAAGTATTTAGGCAACAATATAGTTTGTCAAAAATCTGTTCACCATTTGGTGACACATAAATATCATTGTACATATTAAAAATATTACCGACAGGATCAGCTAATCTCAACGAAAAGGATACAATTTCCTGAAAATTTTTGGAAAACGATTTTTTCATTTGTTTGCCAATGTAAGTCCTTTGGCATTTGTGCCTGATATTGTGAGTTCTCTCCCACATAATTTTTTCATGAAGTAGTGCCCTTTTAATGTCAGCCGCCTTCAACATTGGGTCTTTGCTGCAGGGACTGGGTTATCTGATGCAGTGCACCATGGAACTGGTCAGCAGATTAATAAAATGATTCTGCTTTAAAGATACCAGCTACCTATTTAAGTATCATCCTATTTTTAGTTTGAATAAATATTTATTAGTGATTGCTGACATTTACCTCTTGTATGCTGCTCCGAATGCTGAAAAATAAAAGCCATGGCCATTAAATCACCCTGGTTTAAATGTTAAATGGCAAAGTTGTTAGACATAACTAAAAGCCAGGTTGAAAATTTTTGAAGCTTTTTCAGTACCTATATTGGCCTAATGCTACACCCTATCCCTTTTAGCTTGCTGCTGCTGAGTACATAGGGAATTGGGTAATTCGATTTACAGTTGGGCACATGGGCTCTTGGTACAGAGCTCAGGCACTTTGGCATGTATCAATGATATAAATGAACATCAAGAAGGGATGTAAGGCATTATAGGGCACCTAACCTTGTTTGGACTTGGCTCATTTTTATTGAGTTGAGCCGGATCCCAACAGGTTTTGAATTCAGAGCCAATCCTGTACTGCAGAGGACATGTTCTACTTATTAAATTTCAGCTGTATTCTGCATTCAGTTTCTATCAGATCTTCAGAGTGAACTCAAAATTAACAGCCTCCACAGAAATTGGTTTTCAGGGGCAGTACTGTGAAAGCATCCAGTATTACCAACCCAGCCCTGCAGAAACGCATAAATCCTATACTCTGAAATACTGCTAATCTCGGCATAAGCACTTATCTCTTTAATCTGAACATGACAAATACAAAGTACTATCTGCAAAAGTGCATTTTTTGACCGTGATGCTTGCATAAGGATGATGTTGATTCATGTTTTTAACTTTTGTGGAGTCCATATCCGGTACTGCTTCCCTTGTCTTCTGTTTATTCTCTGTAAATCCATATTTCTCTGGTAATGTCACTGCGGTATTTCTCAGCTGTGTTTTGGTCTTGGGAAAATTGAAGCAATAAACTATGAAACCCTTTAAGCTGTTGCTGCAAATTGGGACGGAAATAATTAAAATTAGCAGAAAAAATCAATTGGATTGCAAGTTTTTTTTTACTGAGGGGCTTGATATCACAATGTACGTGAGGGTGAATCTAAGAAATCAAGTAAATAACTCTCGTTGAATATGTTAGTTTTATATAGAATAGGTTATGAAGGAAACAGCATTTATCACGTTAGTTCATTTGCAGATGCATTTACATTGTCTAAAGCATTTATTAATTTTTTTTGTAAACCTCAACATTTCAGGTCTGACTGTATTCAGCTTGTTTAATAATGTGACTTCAAGTTTTACCATTAAGAATATTTTATTTTTCTACATTTGCCTGATTGATCTTTTTCTTTGTTTGTCTTTCTCCGTCTGGCTGCTCCAGGGGCTATGGCTAACCATCTAATAACCAATGCTCTTCTTCGTCCTCATGGCACTAACAATCCCTATAACACATTGCTTGGGGATTCCGCAGTCTATAACAACCCCTCTGTCAGCATGTACAACACACAAGGTGTGCTACTCTGAATGTTTCGCTAAGCTATAGTGGCAATACCCCATCTCTGTGGTCTGTGGAGGCTGTATTCCAAAAATTGAGATTGATGAAAAATAAATCACAACAAAGTACTTGAACGTTTCAATTTAATCATTCTCTTTCACAGTGGCCGAAGATGATCATCGGTTGCTGGGAGTATTAATTTTTCATCAATTTTTGATCCATCTGCTTTGGGTGGGAAAGATTAATTTGCTTCTTGCTTTGAAGTTTAAAATGCTGTCTCTCACCAGTTTACCAATATACAGTCAAACCTCATTATAAGACACTTTTGTCTCATATTTATCTTTTGCTAAGAAATGCTTTGCCAGCTCCTGATTGAAGCTGTGACGTAGCCCTCAATATCAAGAGTTTTAGAACCTTCTGCCAGTTTGTAGTAACGAGGCTTGACTGTGAATATATTGTTACACATTTAACTTTTTCTTTCTATGTGTGTCTTTTGCACTTCTGGCCAAATTAGTTTTGGATGAAAGCAGAGGAAGCCAGTGGAAATTGTGCCCTTTTGCAAAGTTGCTGCCATTCTGATCATTTGGCTAGAACATATGTGGAGGAGTAGTCCTCAAAACGAACAAAATGTCTAACAATATGTATGGTTGCATTGGTGTGATGGGACTGAAATAATAGATTTCAGATAGCAATAAATTTAGATAGTTATTCAGTACAGCCTCTGTAGGCCAACCAAAGGGGTCTTATATTTTACAACCCTTTCACCAGCACAGATATCAATTTAAACATCGACTTCAGTCCACCTTTCCAATATGTTGCAATGTTTGACAGACATATCAACAAAACTAATTCGAGCAAAGCTATGTCAAAACTGCATTTGATCACTGACTTGATTACAATGAGCCGGTGAAAGGGTATATCTTTGAAACGGTTATTCAAAATATGTATGGGTGGTTCTGCAATGAGCAGTACAAACACAGCTGTTGTCATTTAAATTGTGCGATTGTTTGTTTCCTGCTTAAAAGCATTTAAATTAACCATTTATTATGTGTAGTGAAGATGGGATTTGTTAGATATTTTCTGCATACCATCAATCTATTTGCTTTTATTCATGTTTCTTCTACTGTCGCTGTATGCTTACTTGTGTTTTTTCTTTCCTTTTCTTCATGCTGTCCTTTAGAGCCCTACAGAGAGACAAGTATGGGAGTAAAACTAAACATTGCATATCAAATGTAATTTTTTTAGTTACCATTCTCTTCCAGCCAAACCTAGGTGATAACTGTGGTATAACACTAGTTGACCAAATAGATTTTTTTTAAACTAAAGGAATGTTTATTTTAGATAGCTTTCCCATGAAGCTTTGTATCCAAACCTATTCAGTTGAATTCCAGTAAGTTTGAATAAGTCTGATTAGGAAGCTTCAGTAGGAGGATACTCTAGTTCACAATTTTGTTTGCCCCTTTACCCCCTCAAATCTCTGTTAATTATTGGTGGGGTGCAAGTAGTCCGGCTTCCATTCTCAATGGATTGTTTCATGACCATAAAAGGTACTTTCTGCAAAGTGCATATAAAGACTGGTTGAGCTGCCTGGGAGTTTAAATGACTTTGTGAATTAAAGCAATTTGAATTACTTTACCCACTTTGTGCAAGTTTTCTTGCATTAACCTTTGATATTGTGAGTGGGAACCTGTACAGGAATATCCACAGTGTGCTCAGGCACATCCTTATTTAAGACTAAGATATGCTACACATATGGTAAGCAAAGTAATGTTGAGGATTACAGAGCATCAGCTTCGAATATTCAAAGACGCCACACCACATTTTTTCCTGAGAAATGTGGGCATTGTACTTGAGGCTTGGGTGGACCCAAGTTTAAATTTAAACATCAGGGTGTTGAAGTGAGAAATTGCACAACTGCCCATCTATCCATGATGAGTACGTGCTGGGGTGCCCTGTGTGTAGTGCACATGTTACTTTATTTTTTAATTCATCACGTTAAATTCTGTGCTTGTTACTCATGGGTTGGGGGTGGCCTATCGAGGTGGTTGATTAAGCCCTCAAATATATACACGTGGGACTAAAGGGAGAGGAGAAGGATTTGGCTTTTCAAATTGCGTGAAAGTACCTGTATACTGGATAGATAAATATTTTCATCTCGGAATCTAACCAGGTAATATTTATCTACCCAGATTAATGAATACTTTATCATTGATCAAAGGTGTGAAATGCATTTGGAAGGAGTCCCACTGCAACCCTTTACCGTCTAATGATAGCAGTAATCTTGAGCAGAAACTGCTTTCATTGATCATAAATGCTTTTTTTTCCTTTTTTTTTTGAATTTGAAAAAACCTTTCCTTCCATTGAACTAACTGCAACTATTTTGTGCACATTACTTTCACACTTTCAAACGGATGGTCTTGCTGTTGTCGTTGAGTGAGGATTTCATCTTTGTCAGTCAGCTCTGTTTGTAATTATATATATATATATATGCACCATTGTGCTTTTTAATTTGTCTGTGGTTTGTGTGTCCAGTTAGATATGCAACAATTCTTTGAAATCTAAGTAATCAATGCAAACGCTTTCATAATTCCTGATTTCCAACTTATTGCATTAAAAAAGAACGCTTTATTTTGCAAAGCTCATGCCTTACATATTCTTTTATACTGATTACCATTTCTAATTACAGTGAAGTGCGTAGCAAATACAATTTGAGTTTCTCTATAAATACATAATTCAATAGAATATTAATGTCCATCTTGCATCTTTTGTCCTTTTTGCTCTGCATTAATGTCAAAGATCACCCCTTGTGGAGGAGGCCTTCAATTGATCTTTGGCTTCAATTAACTCAACCTTTTGATAGTGTTTTGAAAAAGTCATGACAAATCAAATTCTCCAATTTATTCAAATACTGCGGCACATAACGCCTTACAGTTTGATCCCATTATAATTCATCTCTTAACTGTGCCACCCATGATTTCAGGGGATGAATACTGCAGCTCATCGAGGAAGACTGTGATAAAGTAGAAGAATATGGAATCATTAGCGGGGCTTATCTCAGAGGCCCAGGTTGATTGTGTGACGTCGTTCCCTCAATACCTCAAACAACCCTGTGGCAAAGACATATATGTTATGTCACTAAATTTGCTTGTTAGATTCTGTGACGAAGATCACCCCTTGTTGGTTACCAAAAGTATTTTAGGAACATAGGAACAGGAATAGGCCATTCAACCCCTTGAGCCTGTTCTGCCATTCATGGCTGATCTGTACCTCAACTCCATTTACCCGCCTTAGCTCCATATCCTTTGATACCCTTACCGAACAAAACTCAGTCTTGAAAGCTCCAATTCACCCAGCACCCTCAACCTTTTAGGAGAACAAATTCAAAATGTCTACTACCTTTTCCCTCCTAAATGGCCTTGCTCAAATTTTAAGATTATGCTCCCTTGTTATTTGTCCCCTGCCCCCACCCCTAGAGAAAATAGTTTCTCTGTATCTAGTCTACTTTCCCAGGGTATTCCTATATTCCTCAATGTGTCATGGAGGTCTTCTTTCCTGAACACCATAAATGATGCTGTGAAGAAGGTATATAATATTTTTATAATGCACTTTGTGACCATACATACTTAGTGAGTTTATTAGAGATGATATTGATTACTGAAGCATTTGAAATAATTGTTGCACTATTGTTACTCCACTTTGAGCATACCTAGTCTGTTACCTGAGATGCTGCGATCTCCCTTCCATCCCCAGAAGAAGCCAAAAGCTACGGTTAATGTGAATCTTTGTCTTATCTTTCAGAGGTGTTGCTGAACAATGCCAGGGATACAAGTGTCATGGATACTCTACCACTGAATGGTAACCATGGCAACAGCTACAGTATTGCCAGTGGAGAATACCTGAGTGATTGTGTGCAAATTATCGACCGTGGGTACAACCACAATGAAACGGCTTTAGAGAAAAAGATCCTGAAAGAACTCACTTCCAACTACATCCCTTCCTACCTGAACAACCACGAGCGCTCCAACGAACAAAACAGGAACCTCATGAACAAGCTAGTGAACAACATTGGGAACAGCAGTGAGGACGACGCGATCGTTCTCGACGATGCGACTTCATTTAACCATGATGAAAGCCTCGGACTGGAACTCATTAGAGAGGAGTCGGATGCCCCTTTGTTGCCACAAAGGGCGCATTCAGTAGAGAACCATCAGGCCCATCACTATCCCAGCAGGAGACGGATCCCTCAAGATCACAGTGAAAGTTTTTTTCCTTTGCTAACCAATGAGCACACAGAAGAACTTCAGTCACCCAACAGGGATTCTCTGTATACCAGCATGCCCGCTTTGGCAGGTGTGCCCATGACCGATGGTAGTGCTCCTCAGACCCAAAGCGCTCCACCACCAACTAAAAATAGTGACGGTGATGATGTATATTATAAAAGTATGCCGAATCTGGGCTCCAGGAACCATGAACAGCAACTTCACACTTACTACCAGCTAGGACGTGGAAGCAGTGATGGATTTATAGTTCCTCCCAATAAAGAAGGCTCCTCACTTGAAGGGAATTCAAAAGGACCATCACATTTGGTCACGAGTCTATAGGGACAAAGACGAACCCTGGATGCCTTGTTCTGGTTTCCCAGAAGCAAGTGAAAAGATGTGTGTATGCTTGAATCTAAATGCTGTTCATAAAACTGCTGAACTACTTTGAGAAGTTTTTATTCAGACCAACCTAGCAAGGCACTGCGTGGGAAGCAGCTGATAAGGAAATAGTCTGTTTTAAGGCAAAAAAAAATAAAATATTATTGAACTGATTGAGAGGGTTGGACATGTATATTGAAATGGCGTTAAGTTTTGCTTCCTTCAATAATGCTAAATTTTTAGCCTTTTTTCTCTGGTGTCTATTTTCTCAAGGACTTCTAACTGAGGCTTGGTGTAGGTTAGTGCCAGCTGTACTGGTGCAAGGGTATGGATTGCTATTTTTCTTTATTTTGTTTTTATTATCACTGTATATCAGTCGTGGCTCTCACAACTTAGATAAGTTGCAGTTTATCCAGCTGCAGAATTCCTTCAGTCTAAAGGAAACCTGTCCAATCTCCAAGAAAGGGAACTATTTCAAATTATATGCTCGACAAATTTTATGTTTTGCTGTAATAATTCTGATTATTCAAACTAATGACAAGAGAATTTTGAACAATTTCTATGTACAGATACTCGGCATTGCACATATATTGTAGTATGCTTTTTTCCTCCAAACTTATGTCTCTGTTGATGTAGTGAACAAGACAGTTTTTGTTGTGCTGGTCTTGCAAGTTTTGTCTTGCCAGTAGGAGCAGTGTTTTTTCATAAGTCTTTCTGTTGGGCTTTTTTTCCCTGACAGTTCCTCTGAAGACCACAGTTTATAAAGCTCATTTTATAGTGAGGCGATCATAACTACTAAGAAAAAAAACAATTTAAAAACTGTTTTAGGTTTTTCTCACTGTGTATTTTGAAGTGAAGTCATGTTTTTGCCAACAAAAAAAAATTAAAAAAATTAGGATTTACAGCAGGTACATCTTTGTTTACAATGCACTATGTTATTCATAAATGTGTTCAGCAATGAAAGTCCACAAAGGGAGCTAGGCACTCTTCTAGACACCAAGAAATCTTGGTAGAAAATAGTGGAACTCATGCATGTGGAGAAATAAAAAGTAGAAACATTTTTGTGTTAAATCTAGTCGAAGCACTAGGCACTTGTACCGTGGTGGTAAAAATATTGACTTATTAAAATGAAAATTATTTTGAAGTGAAAAAAGATGAACTCTCTATCTTTTTTTCTTTCCTTCCCTCACAGGAAATTTATTTATTTGACATTAATTAGTTGACGTAGTCATCCCTTTAGTAATGATCATAGCAGCACAATTTGTCGTTACTTTTTTTAATTTATGATCCATTTTGTATGGTTTCCAAGTTGAATGACCTCATTACTAATATTTGTTGTAAAAGTGAATCTTGTTTGCCAACAAATAAATGACTGATTACAGATTTACAAAATCTGAGTTGGCTTAAGATGATTTTTGTTTCCTCCTGTGAGCTTTGCTGTGTGTGTGCTCAACTAGCCCGTTGTCATTTATAAGACTATCCACAATCAAAAATAAGTTCTAATGAATTGTATGGGGACCACAGTGTATTTCCATTTGCACTTGTGAAAGGAAAGTAGCCAATTTTACAAGTTTATCCAGCATTGCTATCTAATTGACATGCTTGCTTAAAATGCTTTCTCCTGCTTTCCTGTGACAGTTCTTTATCTATATTAAACCATAACTAGCTCCGTAGACATCTCTGTTGCTAACTTTTTGTTTAAATAACTTTCCATATTTACAAGGTGCATGGGCTAATTTCATAATTTTTTTAAGACCCCACGGGCTGGATTTTCGCCGTTTTGCTGCCTCTGCGCCCCAGAGAGGGGTGTAATGGCAGCGGAATTCACTTCTGGGCAGGCGGCCAGCTACCAGCACCCTGCCGGGATTGCGGGGGAGCGGAGTAGTACCGCCCGGGAGAGGCTAACCGGTGAGCAATTCCCCTGGTTGTGACATCGTTTCGAGATTTGTTTTCTGCACGATCCGTAGCTCGCCCTAGTGGGACTGCCTGGGAAAGCTGGCGGTCCGAGCTGTACCGGCCGCAGTGAGGGAAGGAATGTCTACCTGAGGTAAGCCTGATTGTTTCTTCTTTTTTTTTTATTTTTGTGATTTATGTTGATGTGGCATTAGTAAGGTATTGGGAATGTTTTTGGTCTTTTTTTGCCGATTTATTTTCTTTTTCACAGGGAAGCCTCTCGGCGCTCCGAGGCCGGCTGTTTAGTTCGGGATTTTCAGTTGCTTACCCGGTCTAGCGCCCTAAAAGAGGTGTGGAACGCCTCCCTTTGCACACTGCTCCCCAATCAGAGCCCAGCTGGTCAATTTTGCGGCCGCAGACGCAAACCATTTCCCGACACAAATTTTACTGCTCCACCTGGATTAACGCAGCAACAGAGGCGCGACCGAATTTCCACCCTCGTGTTTTCCAGTCTTTCTTTCCCTGTCCTCTACAAACAGCAATTCCAGCATCAAGCCCAATTTGAGGTTTGATGACAATTGGCTTCTTTCATAGAATTACATAGAATAATATACAGCGGCAAAAAAGGCCATTCAGCCTAACTGGAGCAATCCAATGTTTATTCTCCATATGAGCCTCCTCACATCCTACACACATCAAACCCTTAATGCAGATGTAGCACTGCATGGCTAGTTACCTCTTAATTCTGCTTTTAACAATCTGCAGATCTGTGTATCTGTGCCAGCTGCAGCAGTGAGATTAAAAGAAAAGATTTGCATTTATAGCGCATCTTTCACGACCTCAGCACGTCCCAAAGCACATTTAAGACAATTAAGTACTTTTGAATTGTAGTCACTGCAGCAAACGCAACAGTCATTTTGTGCATAGCAAGGTCCCAAAAACAGCAATTTGATAATAACCAGATAATCTGTTTTAGTGATGCTGGTTCAAGGATAAATATTGTCCAGGACATGAGGAAAAGCTCCCCTGCTCTTCTTCAAAATAGTGCCCTGGGACTTTTTATGTTTACCTGCGAGGACAGACAGGGTCTCGGTTTAACGTTTCAGCAGAAATATGGCACCTCCAACAGCACAGTATTTCCTCAGTACTGCACTTGACTGTCAGCCTGGACCCAGGTATTACTCTGCTTTTTATATTGATTTTTTATTTACATATTCAATATACACATGCCTTTTAGAATTTTACAGCCTTGTTAGTAATGTTTGCACTGCCCCTGGTTTTCCACAACAAAGGAGCCACTCGATGAACAACCAACACTGCAAAACCAGAAAGATGAAGTGAAGATCGAAAGACAAAGACAAACTATCCACAGACTGGTTAAGACCTTTACTTGTCAATCCTGGGATGACCAAATATGATATTCCTAATTTTATTAGACAAAGGTTCAAACTCTCATCCCAAAATACTCTTGAACTAACTGTAAATAGCGCTTGAGATCTTTATGTTGAATTCTATGTTTGGTTCTATTTGTATGTTCTCTTTTTAAAAGTTTATTCTCAATTCCCCTTATGTCTCTTTAAGTGTCACATTGCGTTTTATTTTTCTGTTCTTTGTCACCTTTCCCTTTTATGTCATTCCATTTTTTTTATTCCTATTTGTAATTCTGTATTTTATTCCCTTTTTCTGTCTCGTGTTTAGAAATAAACAAAAGGCCAAATTTTCCTTTCCTGTGCAATTAGATTTAAACATCACTTTCTTTTATTTTCTCTCCTGTACACAGCCACCGCCACTCCTGATATCCTTCAGCAGTCCCTTGAACTCATGATTTTCTGCAGGAAGTTGTACATGCATGCAAGCTGTTCTTCTTTGTGTGGAGGGTAGATTTGTTTGACTATCTAACGGTTTATTTTTCTTGGCCTGAATAATCTACATGTTTGATTTGTGGTACTGCTGCCCTTGTGTTAATTAAGACCAATTGCTACATACATTTATTGGTTTCGGACTTGGTTTGGGAGAATAATCAATTTGGAAATTGACTGAAATTTAAGAGCCCCAAACATGTCTTCCAATACAGCCTAAACGTACCCTTCCATCTTCACCCTTGGCACTTCGCTGAGTACTGACAAAAGACTTTTCAAATTAAGTCATTTCACATTTCAACAATCCATCTTTAAGAGTTAGGTGTCAGAGTAAGAAAGATTAATCTCCAGCGATTCATAAGTCAAGCACTGCCCAAACAGTAACCGAAAGCTGCTTCTCTTCCGATGGATTATTTGTGAGAAGACATCCAGCAGATTTCTTAATGTTATTACTATCGAAGCTTATTTCCAAAGGTTTACAGAAATGTGTCCAGGTTTTGACTTCTGAAAAACCTTAGTTCAGTATTCTGCAAAAAGTAGAAACATGTATTCAATGTTTTTATAATGTAATCCATTGCAATACATGCTTTTCAGCAAGATAATGAGGCTGCAGAGTGCTGTGCACATCTGTAGTCCGATGAGGTAACCTTAGGAATTAAAGTGGTGTCAGCTCATTTAAATACATTGTCGGCAGTACTGGTGCAAAGTGCATCATGCACTGAAAGAGCACTGGTCGGGAGAAGCCTATCTGATGCAGCAGCTCTAAAAGGGCTGTTGTACGCCATGAAAGCAAGCAGCCTTGAAAGTGCTGCTGCCAGAGGTCCTGCCAAGATTGGTGATCTTTTTGGATCTAAGGAGTCACTCTCCATTGATAGTGACTGCTGAAGCAGTGTAGGTGGGGATAACCTAGAGGAAATTGTACTGGGGAGGAAAAAAATTGCAAGTCTTAGGAAGGTTACCAAAGCAAGTGTCCTCACAGAGAATAATAGAATGATACAGGACAGAAGGAGGCCTGTGCTGGCTCTTGGTAGAACCAATTAATCCCACCTGCCTGCCCTTTTCCCATAGCCCTGTAAATTATTTCCCTTTTAAATATTCATCCGATTTCCTTTTGAAAGTTACTATTGAATCTGCTTCCTCCAACCTTTCAGGCAGTGCATTCCAGATCACGTGTAAAAAAATGTTTCCTCATGTCACTTCTGGTTCTTTTGACAATCGCCTTGAATCTGTGTCCTCTGGTTACTGATCCCCTGCCACCGCATGAAAGAGTTTCTCATTTAATCTTCGAAAACCATTCAAGATTTTGAACATCTATCAAATCTCCGCTTAACATTCTCTGGTCTAAGAAGAACACTCCGGCTTCTCCAGTCTCTTCACATAACTGAGGTCCCTTATCCCTGGTACCATTCTAGTAAATCTCTTCTGCACCTTCTCTAAGGCCTTGACATCCTTCCCAAAGTGTGGTGCTCACACCTGAACAAAATACTCCAGCTGAGGTTGTTTTATAAAGGTTTTGCTTTTGTACTCTATGACTCTAATAATAAAGCTAAGGATCCCATATGTTTTTTTATTAGACCTCTCAATTTGTAATAGAACAGGTGTGGGCCATATAACCCCTCGAGCCTGTTCTGCTATTCAGTGATACCATGGCTGATCTGCGATCTAACTTCCGATATCCACCTTTGCCCAATATCCCTTAATACTTTTATAAAGTCATTACGGCACAGAAGGAGGCCATTCGGCCCATCGAGTCCATGCCTGCTCTCTGTAGAACAATCCAGTCAGTCCCATTCACCTGCTCTATCCCTGTAGCCCTCCAAGTCTATTTCCCTCAAGTGTCTATCCAATTATTTTTGAAATCATTGATCGTCTCCGCTTTCACTACCCTCATGGACAACGAGTTTCAGGTCATTACCCCTGGGGAACACCACTGACCACCATTCTCCAGTCTGAAAAACAACCATTCACCTGACTCACTGTTTTCTGTCCTTAAGCCAATTTCTTATCCAAGCTGACACTGACCCTCCTATGAGCCTCTATTTTATTAACCAGCCTTTTATGTGGCATACTGTCAAATGCCTTCCTAAAACCCATATAGACTATATCTACTGCATTCCCTTCATCAACCCTCTCTGTTATTTCATCAAAAAATTCAATTAGAATAGTCATTTTGGTTAACAAAAATCTTATCAATCTCAGCTTTAACATTAACAAATGATCTAACGTCAATTGCCATTTGCGGAAGTGTTCCGAACTTCTACCACCCTATGTAGAAATGTTTCCTAAATTTACTCCTGAAAGGTCTGGCTCTCATTTTTAGACCATGTCTGCTAGTCCTAGATTCCCCAACCAACAGAAATAGTTTCTCTCTATCTGCCCTATCTGTTCCCCTTAATATCTTGCAAACTTTGGTTAAATCACCTCTTAACCGTCTAAATTCTAGAGGCTACAACCCTAATTTGTGTAATCTTCTCGTAATTTGGAATCCGGGTATCATTCTGGCAAACCGCCAAGGTCTATACATCCTTTCTGAGGTGTGGTGCCCAGTACTCCAATTGTGGTCTAACCAGGGATTTGTATAGCTGCAGCATAACTTCTACTCCCTTGTATTCGAGCTATATAGGCCAGCATTCCATGAGCCTTTTAAATTATTTTCTGTACCTGTTCATGACATTTTAATGATCTATGTACCAAGAACCCCTAAGTCTCTTTGGATCTTCACTGTTTTTAGCTTTTCACCATTTAGAATGGACCCTATTCTATCCTTTTTAGGTCCAAAGTGGACAACCTCCCATTTGCCTACATTGAAATCCATTTGCCACAGTTTTGCCCATTTACTTAATCTATCAATATCCCTTTGTAATTTTATGCTTTCATCTACACTGCCTACAATTCCACCTATCTTTAAGTCATCGGCAAATTTGGATGTGATTTTCTATCCCGTCATCTAAGTTGTTAATAAATATGGTGAATAGTTGAGGCCCCAACACACATCCCTGTGGGACACCATCCTGCCAATTAGAGTACCTGCCCTATCCCTACTCTGTCTCCTGCCGCTCAGTCAATTTCCTAATCAGGTCAGTTATTTGCCTTCAATTCCATGAGCTTCAACTTTATTAGCTAACAGTCTCATTTGAGGGACTTTATCAAGTGCCTTCTGGGAGTCCATATAAATAACATCCATAGACATTCCCCTATCCACTACTTTAGTCACCTTTTCAAAAAAAATTCAATCAAGTTCATCAGGCATGACCTAACTTTTACAAATCCCTGCTGGCTCTCTTTAATCAGCTGGAACTTTTAAATGTGTTCAGTCATGCTATCCTTAATTATAGACTCCAGTAATTTCCTGACAACAGATGTTAGGCTAACTGGTTTATAATTCCCTGGTTTCCCTCTCCATTTTTAAGTAGTGGAGTGACATGCACAATTTTCTAATCTAAAGAAACAGTTCCTGAACCTAGAGAACTTTAGAAGATTATAGTTAAGACATCTGCAATGTTCTCACCTCCTTCCTTTAAAACCCTGGGATGAAAACCATATGGTCCTGAGGATTTGTCACTATTTAGTGCCATTATTTTGTTAATTAGTTATTTTGCTCACGTTAATTTTGTTGAGTCCCTGTTCCTGATTCAATATTACTTTGTTTGGAGTTTCTGGCATGCTATCCTCTTCCTCTACTAAAAATACTGATGCAAAGTAAGTATTTAAATGATTTGTGTTACCTACACCTCACTGAATCCCTCATCATCAACATCCTGTGGGCTACCATTAACCAGAAACTTAATTGGACCTGCCACACAAATACTGTGGATGCAAGAGCAGATCAGAGGCTGGGTATTCTGGGGCGAGTGTCTCGCCTCCTGACTCCCCAGAGCCTTTCCACCATCTACAAGGCACAAGTCAGAAGTATGATGGAATACTCGCTACTTGCCTGGATGAGTGTAGCCATCCAGGACACCCCATCCACCAACTTAAGCATTCACTCCCTCCACCACTGGCAGATTGTGTCTGCAGTGTGTGCCATCTACTGACGGCATCTCCCAAACCCACACCCTCTACCATCTAGGACAAGGGCAGCAGGCACATGGGAACACCATCACCACCTAGTTCCCCTCCTGGCACACCACCCTGATTTGGAAATATATCGCCATTCTGTCATCGTCATTGGGTCAAAATCTTGGAACCCCCTCGCTAACGGCGCTGTGGGAGTACCTTCACCCCCACGGACTGCAGCGCTTCAAGGCGGAGGCTCACCCCACCTTCTCAAGGGCAGTTAGGGATGGGTAATAAATTCTGGCCTTGCTAGTGACGCCAGCATTCCAGGAACGAATAAAAAAAATTGCCCCTCCTCATTCTTACCAAATGTATTACTTCATACTTCTCTGCTTTAAATTTAATCTGCCCATTTCACCAATCTTTCATGTGCTCCTGACTCGTTATACAGAGGCCTCTGGAGAATCTGGCTATGGATGCATTTCAGAGAATGGGGCTGAAGCTGGAAGCCATTCTACCTTGTATCATATAACCTGTCCCAGTTTAAACACACAGGAATGGAGGGGAGTCATCGAAGTCATGATCCTTGACTCATTATCAAAAGAAGCCCCTGGAGATTCTGTCTGTGGATTCGTTCGGAAAATGGAGGATGATGCTGGAGCCCATAATATCTTGCCATATAATCGGCATTGTAACATGTTCTTTTGATCCCAAAGGACCAATGTGAGTCCTGGCCTGAGCATTGCACATCACCTTCCATCACTGATTCCCACAATGGCACACCCCAACACAGATATGTCCACTCCATGGGGTTCAGTGAGTGAGTTGCAGGAGGGAGCAGCCACTGCTTCACTGAGCACAGGTGCAGATGGAATTGGAGAAAGCCCAATATGCTGACTTTCGGATGAACTTGAGCACTCCTTCAGCAGTTGAGCGTAGAAATTTGGACCCCTCTGCTTGCTTACAAATGCAGTTTGGCAGTTCATGCAGCCACTGGAGAGTGTGCCAAGCAACCTACACAACTTGGGGAATCTATGGAGGAATCGCCAACATACATCTGTGCTGTACTGCAAGAATGCCTGCTAATCTGCACACCACCAGGGAGAACGTGACCACTTAAAGCCTATCTGTACCGGAGCTCCCCTTAGTTGAGGAACTACATTCTGCATCACAAAAGCTTAACTGGGATTTTAGCGACCCTGGCTCCAATCTGCAGCATTGTCTTGGTTGGATTCCTTGTATTGGGCATCAGTTTGTGACTGCCATAATGTTGTACTATTGCTACTCAGAATCCTGTTCCAACACAGTATGGGGGGGGGAGTATCCTTATAAGGAACATTTTGAGAACTGGCTAGGATGGTGGAGCTGTCTCTCAGAGCAATGTTACAATCCTATCATTCAGCTATCTTCCTCATTTAACTACAGATACGTCTGATAGCATACAGGTTCTGGCAGCCGCCAAACCAGCTGCAATGCTCATAATTGCAGAGCACAAGATGGGATTGCACAGCTTCCTTCCCTGGAGATAGATATTAATGGGGGACATCTACCCAACATTACAGGCACTGATACAAAGGGAAGCACTGGGGTAAAGCTCATTTAAGTACACCTGCTCTGCACATTGTTAGGTCTAATAATATTTGCCTCAATTAAAATAGCAGGGTTCATTTGGTGAAAAATGCAAATTCATGCAGTTTGATAGGATGGTCAGGTAAAGCTGAAGGCAACGGAGTGGCAAGTATTTTTTTGTAAGAGTATCCAAGCCATGTTCTGCATGGGATAGGTTAGGGACTTAAGTGAAGGTACCTGCCTCGTGTCTTTTCCAGAGTGTGCAGACATTTCCAAGTTCCTGGTCAGGCTTCTATTCCACCATGCAGTAAGGCACAGTGATCTTGAAGACCTTGGGGTGAATAGGAGAACCCTCCCCCATATCTGCCAATACATTAGTATCTTTGCTTGAGTTTCCTGATTAAATGTGCCATCAAAACCCCAGGGGCTTTGTGGAACTCATTAAATCTCTAACCAGGTCTTGTACATTAATTTCTCAAAGTTATGAATTGGGGAAGCAGTGAATAGCCTTGGATCTCCCGTCCATTCAGTCTTCCTGTCTGTTCAAATAATGGTGGTGCCATCAATTCCACAAAGAAAATGAATCGTGAGAGCTGCCAAGAGAAGCGAGCAATAATGTGGATGGTTTTCTTGCTGTGCTCACACACCAGCTGCACATTGGGATAAAAGGCCTGAATAGCCACATGAGTGTCACTAATAATTCCCTACACTTTGTCCAATACAGCCAGCTGCTAAAAATGAAGGAAACCTTCTTGCTGCTCGCTATTTTCTGTTTCGAAATTGGCAAAGCCATTTGCCTAAGAAAGCAAGACATATGTTGTCTCCTTGATGAACCAGTGAATTGCAGTGAGAAATGCAATACTTGCACATTGTTGCTTGGAAGGATCCTGTGGAGAAAATATTCAAGGCAGCTGTCGTGTTGACAGCTACTGATGGGGGTGCCCAGGTCTGGCTGCAGCAAACATCAGAGTTCTGCCATAGCTTCCCTTTGCAAATTTAGTTAACTAGGGCACATCTCCTCAGACATAGCCAAAGAACTGCTCCGACAGCTAAACGAGATAAGTCCCCCTTCTTTTTCAAAAGGGATCCAACATGGCGAAAGGGGCTTACCAGGCAGGGCCTGTTTTAAGTGAGCACTCAGCAACTGTGGAATTGGTCAGTCACATAGAATGTATTATGGGAGCATGACTTTTATTTTTTTAATTTTAGCTTATTGCACTTGCATACAGTGCACAGCACCACCTCATTACACAGTTTGTGCAGTGGGCACACAGCAAGCCCTGGCACCTGACAATGTGGGCTGCCCAAGCCCAATGCACAGCAGAACTACACTGTTGGTGTATTTCAGGAATTAAGCTCGCCTACAATTAATTGTTTCCATTGTCAGACATTTATGATGTATTGTTACTGAGATATTTACATAACGATTATCTGTCCCATGTGGATGTGTGTTATTTCCTAGCAGAAAAGTTTTCCTTAAATCTCTCCCTCCCCTTTGCATTGTATTCATCAGTGTCATTCTACTGTAAGTTATTAAAATTGACCAATAAGCCTAGACTAGAAAATGGAATAAATAATCTAGCCTGATTGCTTTAAAAAGTTAAAGTAATTGCTGAGTAGCCTTTGTTTGATTAAAACAAAGGAATATTATGCAGAAATCCAGATTTGTTACCCATATAAATGCTCAACCGTGTATTTGCTATGTATGTGCCTTGTGAAAGTTGTAAGCGGTTTCCCTTAAGTATTTTCAACGCATCCCCACGTTACAATCGTTCTAGACCTGGAAGTGATTACTGTACTCAACAGATGAATGAGTCATGGACAAATACCTTTGTCTCAACCATCAATGCTTTATTAAAGCTACCTCAACACAGCAAAACTACAAGTAAACACAGTGACGATGTAGTACAATCCAATACCCTGGCATTTCTAAACCACCCCTATCATGTAGTACCCAACGTCTAAAACCTCTGCTCAGATCCACAGTGTACCCCCGAATCTGAACCGACTGGCTGGGCGTATCCCTGTGGTCCTCACAGCAAAACCTCCCCACTAAAACCCTTCGAAGGCTTGGTTGGGAGAACACACGATACCTCCTCATGCAGTGGCTGTGATCTTAAAGATGCATGGGCAGGAATGATGCTCACTGATTCGTTGGTTTACTCGTTGCTTCTGGTGAAAACGCATCTCTTCTGGTTCCGTACTGTCTATGGTTTCTTCTCTCCATCCCAGATGGAGTGCTCAGTCCTTGTAGAGGTGAAGCAAGCGAGAGCAAAAGAGAGTGACTTATGGCCATGCGGCCACCTTTTATATCCAAAGTCTGCTGCCTTTTCTGGCCCAATAAAGTTTTCCTTGTTTCGAGGCTTCTGTCTGTGTGGCCCATGTGTATTCCAGTGATGGCTGGTGATGGGGCATCACTTGCAACCGGTCTGGGGCTTAATGGCTTTCTATTATTCTGGTTTCCCGCCTCTCGGGGGTTATCTCATTCCAGGTAATGGCTTGATCATTGACCAATTCACATTGCTTATCAATGGACCCTCCATCTTTGGCATTACCTGTGATGAGTTGCCTTCTCCTGGCCATTGTAACTTCCCAGACTACCCCTGCCCATCAGATGTGGATTTCGAGGACAACATGGAAAAGTACCTGGGCCTCTCCCACAACAGGCTGCCAGCCTTTTCTGCAGTGAGAAATATTAAAACGGAATGTCCAGATATCCAACAATTTTTGGGGAGCCGATGCTTACAAAGTACTCAATAAAACACTTCAAACAAAGAGCTTTTAAATGTAATCCAGCCATATGGTTACTGTAGTGTATGGAGAAAGAGTCCGATTGAACACTGAGCTCAAAGTAAAGTGTGACCTTAGTCTTTCATTACAGGTCTCCAGAGTGCCTCTCCAACCTGTGAAACCACCTTAAATACCTGTGCTCCCAAGGTATTATGGCATCCCTTGGGACTCTGGGGAATGAGCATTCTGGTGGCTGTACAGAGTAAATACAAGTCCACATATATAACAACATTCCCCCCCCCAAAGTCAATAGGGTAATTATTTATAATACAAGTCGGTCTGGGGCCCTTCTTGCCCTGGTTGATTGTCTCAGTGTGAAAGCTGATGTTGAATCATTTGAGCCCTCGCTGGGCTGTTGTGCATCTGGCCTTGCTGGGCTGCCTGGTGTGTTGGGCACTGCAGAGCTGCTGTGGATAATGGGTTCTGCTTAGTGGTCAACCATGGTGCCGGTTGCCACTGGTGTGTATGTTAGGGGATCAGAAAAGGTAGGGTCCAAGGTGGGTTGCTCAGGGTAGTCCGTGAATCTGAGTTTGATTTGGTCCAAGTGTTTCCGTGAATGAGTACATTTGAAAGTTTGACCCGAAACACCCTGCTCCACTCTTTGGCCACGACAGTGTCGGGAAGCCACTTGGGACCTTGTCCATAATTTAATACAAATACAGGATCATTGACTTCAATCTCGCGTGACACATTTGCGCTATCATGGTATGTATTTTGTTAAAGCCGCCTGCTCTCTACCTGTTCATGTAGATCAGGGTGAACTAACGAGAGCCTTGTCTTGAGTGCTCTTTTCATGAGCAGTTCAGCAGGTGGGATCCCAGTGAGTGAGTGGGGTCTCGTGCAGTAGCTGAGCAGGACTCGGGATAGGCGAGTCTGCAGTGAGCCTTCAGTTAGCTCTTCAAGCCTTGCTTGATGGTTTGCACTGCTCTCTCTGCCTGACCATTGGACGCTGGTTTAAACGGGGCAGATGTGATATGTTTGATCCCGTTACGGCACATGAATTCATTGAACTTAGCACTGGTAAAACATGGCCCGTTGTCGCTCATCAGGACATCGGGTAAGCCATATGTGGCAAACATGGCCTGCAGGCTTTCAGTGGTGGCAGCGGACGTGCTAGTTGACATTATCTCACATTCAATCCACTTGGAGTATGCGTCTACAACCACAGGGAACATTTTACCCAAGAACAGGCCTGCACAGTCGATGTGTACACTAGACCACGGTTTGGAGGGCCAAGACCATAAACTTAGCGGCGCCTCCCTGGGTACATTGCTTAAATGCGAGCATGTATTACATCTGTGAACGCAAGACTCTAAGTCCGCATCGATACCGGGCCACCACACGTGGGATCTGGCTATCACTTTCATCATTATGAGGCCTGGGTGGGTACTGTGGAGATAATTGATGAAGGTGTCTCTGCCCTTCTTTGGGACCACTACTCGATTGCCCCACAGAAGCCAGTCTGCCTGTATGGACATTTCATCTTTGCACCGCTGGAACGGCTTTATCTCTTCCTGAATTTCCTCTGGGACACTGGACCAGCTCCCGTGAAGCACACAGTTTTGACTAGATATAATAAGGGGTCCAGGCTTGTCCAGGTTTTGACCTGTCGGGCAGTGATGGGTGATTGCTCACTCTCAAATGATTCCATAACCATGGCTAGATCGGCGGGCTGCGCAATTTCCACCCCCGTGGTGGGCAATGGCAGCCTACTGAGAGCATCGTCGCAGTTTTCTGTGCCTGGCCTGTGGCGGATGGCGTAGTTGTATGCGGACAACGTGAGCGCCCATACTCTCAGAGAACAGGGATATTAGTGGCTTATGGTCAGTTTCTAATTCGAATTTTAGCCCAAACAGGTATTGATGCATTTTCTTTACCCCATATACCCACGCTATCGCTTCTTTTTCAATCATGCTGTAAGCTCTCTCGGCCTTAGACAGACTCCTGGATGCATAAGCAACCGGTTAGTTTCCCGAAATCATTAGCTTGTTGCAATACACACCCAACGCCATATGACGATGCATCATATGCTGGTACCAAACACTGACATGGATCAGACAACACAAGCAATTTATTTGAGCATAATAATTTTCTAGCTTTTACAAAGGCATTTTCTTGGCTTTTGCCCCAAACCCATTCGCTCCCTTTTCGTAGTAACACATGTAGTGTTTCTAGCAGGGTGCTGAGACCCGGTAAGAAGTTACCAAAGTAGTTCAAGAATCCCAGAAACGACAGCAGCTCCATCACATTTTGTGGTCTCTCTGCATTCTCGATTGCCTCCGTCTTCGCGTTGGTGGGCCTGATGCCGTCCGCCGCATTCCTCGTTCCCAGGAACTCCACTTCAGGCGCCAGGAAAACGTACTTCAAGCATTTTAAACTGAGCCCACGCAGTTGAGTCGACTAAGAACCTCCTCCAGGGTCTGCAGGTGTTCGACTGTGTTCCGACCTGTGACCAAGATGTCGTCCTGGAAGACCACAGTGTGCGGGACCGACTTCAGTAAGCTTTCCATGTTTCTCTGGAATATCGCCGCCACTGATCGGATTCCAAATGGACATCTGTTATAAACAAAAAGACCTTTGTGCGTGTTGATGCAGGTGAGGGCCTTCGATGATTCCTCCAGTTCCTGCGTCATGTAGGCTGAAATCAGATCCACTTTGTGAACGTCTTTCCTCCCGCCAGCATTGCAAAGAGGTTGTCGGCTTTCGGTAGTGGGTAATGGTCCTGCAGGGAGAAACGATTGATAGTTACTTTGTAATCGCCACAGATTCTGACAGTACCATCTCCCTTGAGTACTGGGATGATAGGACTGGCCCACTCGTTGAACTCAATCGGTGAAATGATGCCCTCTCTTTGCAGCCGGTCTAGCTCAATCTCTACCCTTTCTCTCATCATGTACGGTACTGCTCTCGCCTTGTGATGGATGGGTCGCACCCCCGGAATTAGGTGGATCTGCACTTTTGCTCCTTGGAATTTCTCGATGCCTGGTTCGAACAGCAAAGGAAATTTGTTTAAGACCTGAGCACACGAAGTGCCGTCAGCGGGCGATAGCGCTCGGATGTTGTCCCAGTTCCAGCATATCTTTCCCAGCCAGCTCCTGCTGAGCAGCGTGGGACCATCGCCCGGTACCACCCAGAGTGATAGCTTGTGCACCACTCCATTGTAGGAGACCTTTACGGAGCACTGCCGATTACAGGAATCAGTTCTTTTGTGAAAGTTCTTGGTTTCATGCGAATTGGAGTTAAGACTGGCCTTAAGGCCTTGTTGCAACACAACCTTTCGAAAGTCTTTTTACCCATGATGGACAGGTTTGCACCTGTATCCAGCTCCATTGACACCAGGAATCCATTTAGTTCAACATTCAGCATTATTGGAGGACAATTCGTGGTGAATGTGCGTACCCCATGTACCTCTGCCTCCTCTATCTGAGGCTCTGTTTCGTCATGATCCTCCTCTGCAACCTGGTGGTGTGCAGATTTAACAGACTTAGCAGCTTGCCTGCACACTCGTTGGAGATGTCCCATTGTTCTACAGCCCTTGCAAACGTATCCTTTGAATCGGCATGAATGGAAATGATGATCACCCCCGCAGCGCCAACAAGTTGTTAATGGCCTTCCATTCATCACCCTTGATGGTGGACTCTGAGACATCTGCGCACGTGTAGCTGCAGGTATGTGTGACCTGCTCTGTACGTTACGATTTGAAAACAACATCATTTGTTCACAGTACTTGAAGCAGCACTTGTGTGCTGAGAGATTTGCTTAGTATTGTCACTGGTGGCAATGAATGCCTGGGCTATCGCTATTGCCTTATTCAAGGTTGGGGTCTCTATAGTCAAAAGCTTGTGAAGTATGGTTTCGTGGCCAAAGCCAAGTACAAAAAAGTCTCTGAGCATATGCTTCAAATGTGCTTCAAATTCGCAATGTCCTGCAAGGCGTCTTCGCTCGGTGACATAACTTGCCACTTCCTGGTCTTCAGATCTTTTGTAGGTGTAGAACCGGTACCTTGCCATCGGAACGCTTTCCCTCGGGTTCAAATGCTCTCGGACCAGTGTGCACGAATCGTCGTACGATTTCTCCGTAGGTTTCGCTGGAGTGAGCAGATTCTTCATGAGGCCATACGTTGGTGCCCCACAGACGGTGAGGAGGATCGCCCTTCATTTGGCAGCACTCGCTTCCCTATCTAGCATGTTGGCCATGAAGTATTGGTCGAGTCGCTCCACAAAAGTTTCCCAATCATCTCCCTCTGAAAATTTCTCCAGGATGTCCACTGTTCTCTGCATCTTTGGGTTCGCTATCTGTATCTCGTCGCCAATTGTAGTGTATGGAGAAAGAGTCAGAGTGAACACTGTGAGCTCAAAGTAAAGTGTGACCTTAGTCTTTTATTGCAGGTCTCCAGAGTGCCTCTCCAACCTGTGAAGCCTTCTTAAATACCTGTGCTCCCAAGGTATTATGGGATCCCTTGGGACTCCAGGAAATGAGCTCTCTGGTGGCTGTACAGATTAAATACAAGTCCACATATATAACAGTTACCTGGCTTAGTTTGTACGGTTAGAAATTTGGGCTGGGAATATTCTTGGAAAGGATCTGCTCTGCCGCCATAACTTCGCCTTGAAATGGCATTTGCGCCTTACTTCCGAGCTGCTCTGTGGAAATTCCAGGCCGTCATTTACATCTTTACAATGGTATGCTTGAATTTATGAATAAGTCTTTTCAGTGTAATTGGACAGGATCATAAAACAAAGAGACACTTAAAGCCGAAGGTCTTACTCTGTATATCTAACTCTACATGTGACACATTGATTGTAGGGATTGTCGGGATTACAGCAATTAAGCCATTATTACAGAAATAAAACATTGTTGATCCTAGCAAAGAGGTAGGTGTAAGAATTTGACCACAAGAGACCAGATGGAATTTTGCCCATGAGGAACTTCTAAACATTTCAAACAGCCCCCTGAATGCTTAAATTCAACCATTTAAAATAGTACAAACACTGTAGAAGTCAAACTGAATATGTTTGATTCCTTGGCAAGCACTTGACCTGAGATAAGCAAGTATCAAGATATCTGCCTGAAAACCCCACAGATTTAGTTCGAGAACATCAGTGCGTAAGTCTCAAAGAGCTTTTTATCATTAGACAGGGCTCCCTAACTCCACACTCTTCAGGATGAGGTGGAGAACACTGGGGGTCATTTTCAATTTCACGTCCTGGGCAGCAATATGGCAGAATGGATTGGCCACTCTTTGTAACTCCCGTCTGAATTGCATCCCCTTGATTTCAATAGAATGAAAATCGGGCAAGTTCTACAATGGGCGAGCGATTCACTCCTCCAGGTACAGGTGAGGTGGCAAAGTTGAAAATTAACCCAATGTTACACCAATCCATCACCAGTTGGCCTGATACTATGAGTAAGGTACCACAGGGTATTTTTTGGTCTGTACCACCCAAACATATTGGGGGGGCAAAATTGCGGTCAGAGGCTTCCTTCCTACAAACACCTCTGACCCGGAAAAAATCTACGAAAGTACCAGGTGGTCCCAGAGGAACGTAAGATCCCGGTTGAAGGCCTAGATTCGCTGCGCAGCGTATGGGAAGATGGCTTTCAGGTACGTTCGTACAAGCTGGAGTCATGTGGGCCTGGACCACCAATCATTGTGTAGTATTCTCATTGATGAAAATGGGAACTCCGTTTGTGCGAACTCCCATTACTATCAATGAGAAAACCCCCTAAAACACCAGAACACAGCATTATAAATAAATAAAATACCTCACATATTTAAAATTAGTTGAAATTAAATATTTTAGAAAAAATATATATTTTTTGAATTTTATTTCAAGTGTTTTAATAGTGTTAAAAATAAACTTAACTGAATAGACAGGGTTTTTAATCTAAAAATGAGTGTTTAAATTGAATTTTTACATGCTTTAAAACTCTTGTGCTGGCAAAAAGTAAGTTATGCGCCTGCTTTTACCAGGTGTAAAAGTTTGAAGGACATTCGCTGGGCATGAGTTGGGTAAATAGTCTTGCTACAGCTATACAGGTTATTGGTGAGGCCACACCTGGTATACTGCGTGCAGTTTTGGTTTCCATATTTTCGAAAGGATATACTTGCTTTGGAGGCAGTTCAGAGAAGGTTCACTCGGTTGATTCTGGAGATGAGGGGGTTGACTTATGGGAAAGGTATTGGAATTCAGAAGAATGACAGGTGATCTTATCAAAACATGTAAGATTATGAGGGGGCTTGACATGGTGGATGCAGAGAGAATGTTTTCACTGATTAGGGAGACTAGAACTAGAAGGCATGATTTTAGAATAAGGCGCTGCCCATTTAAAACTGAGATGAGGAGAAATTTCTTCTGAGGGTTGTAAATCTGTGAAATTCGCTGCCTCAGATAGCTGTGGAAGCTGGGACATTAAATAAATTTAAGACCGAAATAGACAGTTTATTAAACGATAAGGGGTTATGGGGAGCGGGCCGGGAAGTAGAGCTGAGTCCATGATCAGATCAGTCACGATCTTATTGAATGGCGGAACGGGCTCAAGGGGCCATGTGGCCTACTCCTGCTCCTATTTCTTATGTTCTTAAATAGTCCAATCTCTGCCCGCGAATGTCCTTCTCTCGTGGATGCTGAGGATCTGTCTTTAGAAATCTTGACAGATCGGAAAGCCGTTTTTTTGGAGTATGTGCATCACGTCCCGAAAATCGACTTTGCGAGGCCTCACTGGGTCCATGCGCACTTCGTACGGACATGGCGAAGCAGGAATTTTAGGCCCATTGTATTGCCTGGGTGTATATTACGGAAATTGAATGGGGAGGAACGTACACTCAAAACGAAGTCTCCCTCCTAGGATTTTCGTTCCTTTTAATTTAATGGAAAATAAATTGAGCAGGCTTTGTTACAAATATGCAATTGCCCCTGCCTGCTTTTTATCGCTGCACTCCCTCCTAGGAAATACGTTGTGCCCAGGTGCTGCAAACCAAAATCCTACCCCTATTTCTTGCACAATATGTGAGTAAGTTGTTAGAAAATAAGAGATCTGAAAATCTGGTATGTCATAGCTTCTTCTATGGTCTACAAAGCTGGATATCTAAATACCTTGAGGCTGATAAGCTGCCAAATGGATTTTGCATTGGCCTCACAGGTTTGGTAAGAAATATCTGTCCCATTCCCCAAAAGCAGCAGGGTGCAAGCTCAGTAAAGTCTACTTTATCTGCACCAATAATCATTGATATAGACCTTTCAATACAAATAAAATGAGGCTCAAGGCCTCTGTCTTAGAGGCAAATCTTTCCATAAGTATTTGGAATAGAAGGAACATGCAAGCGAAGTTCTGAGACAGTCCTGACCATTGGCCAGTTATTCAAGATTTCAAGAGTCTTGAATTTATAGCTTGGAGAACCTCAGCCAGGCAGATTGGAAGCAGGTAGGACAAGGGATATGCAGGCGATTAAGATTTGAGGCCCTGAAACCCACTGCAGGATGATCAAGACAACTTAGTCTGCAAGGGAAGGTGAGTAATCAGTGAGCGGACTCCACATACCACATACTTAGGACACAGTGGAGAAGTTAAGGATAAGCTCAAAGGACTCGATGTAATTTTCAAGATTTTTTTGATTGTTGATGAGATCATAATAGTGTAGATAGTGAGAAATATCTGAACACTCCATAGAGCTCGACTGACCTGGAAGGGTCAAGATGATGATGTTGACATTGAAATCTGAAGACTGAGCTCTATGCTAATTGTTAGACTTCCTAAAATTTCTGAGAGTGGGTCCTTTAATAAAATTAATTGCATGCTGTAAAACCTTGTAAGTCCTACAAACTTACCACTAAGGATTTCAGGGCGATTGGCTTGGACAGTGAGGTCTACTTAGTATGCAGATCAAATTCAATAGAAGACGACCAAACTAAGAGCTTGTAAGGAACTTCCATATATAATTTTGTTAGGATTAATTGGTTAATCGCCTGGTACAAAGTAAACACACGTGCGAGAGCATTTGCAGGCAAGAACATTGTGAAAGATTTCAAATTGGTGGTTTGAGAAATTGAGTACCGTCCAATCCTTGTATGAAATGTTGTTTTGTTTGTGCTACTAAAACATTAAAATTATCCAATAGTTTGAATTAAGCACCTTCAAATTGAGATAAGACAAATGAAAAGCAATCCACAGGACCTTGACATTTGTTGGTGAGATTTGGAGGCCCAGTGACAGTGCTACCACATATATGGACATTGGACTTTGCAACACAGTGGGGTGAAAATGGGTTTGTAGATAAACTGTTTGCCTCAAATGCAGTCCTCAATCACTTCAAAAATCACTTTCCGGACCTTGTTGAGCTGGTCACCAGACTAAGTCACTTTGCCCATGTTTAAGACTCCTGGGCGCATTTGAGACTTGGAAATATGTCTGACATATGTACTTGATGGCCATTTTATAAAGTGTACTTTGCATTCTTTCAAGCTTAATTTGAAATGCTTTATCCGAGAAGTTCGACTGCGACACGAAAGTTGCTAGTGTCATCATGGCAAAGGTTAATGGCTGATGAAAATGGTGGCATGGTAGGGGTGAAAAATTTGCGCTGGGGACTAAAAATTATTAGCCAAGTGCTAAACTGACCATGTAACATCCTCCTGGTGGTGTTAGTCCCAGCAACAGTCCTGAACGTTGCATCTTCCAACAGCCTTTGGAAACGAGGCTATAATTTTGCTAGGCATTGTGGGATATATAAAGGGCAATGCATTGCTGTTGCTTAAAAAGGCAATATCTTTTTAACTGATAAAAATTAAAATGAAGTAAAAAAAAATGCAGTTTTCAGCCTTACAGCGCTACTGACTCAAAAAAAAATGCACATTTGAAAAATAATTCCCAAATGGCAGTCTTCAGCGCTTAAAGCTGAATTCCTTTCCATACCTCAAAAAAATGGGAAAAGTGCTTCAGCTAACACACATGGGTTCACAAGCCAGGGAAGGTACAACCATGGTCTTGCATGCAGCACTCAAACATGGTCCAGGAGGTCAACACTGCAAGAGAGACCCTCTACCTACAGAGGCCAGGGGGCCTCCAGAAAGAAAGATGTGGGACCACGGAAGGCTGTCAATGACAGCAGTGCCACTCCCACCACCTGGCTCCAGTGCCCAGAGAAGTTTTATGACCTCAGACCACTGGTCAAGGTCAGTGAATGCATCTTCAAAAACCATCTCCTCCCAACTGCGCCACTAGCCTCAAACACTGCTCAATACGTGACTCCCCACCCCCCCTCTTCACTCACCTACCAACAATCTGATCCAATCATGAAGAACACCTCCCATTCCTATCTTCACCTCACCCCCATGCAGGAGACAGTGCAGGCCATTCTTGGCAGGGGCAATGGCTGAGTCCTTGGCCAGCGGCGGGCCTGAAAGGACACAAGATGCTGGTTTCCGCATACGGTATTATTCTTCTTGCCTGCACCTCTTGCTTTCCCACCCTTTACTCACCACAACTTTACCCTTGTGCCTTCCTCATTTCACACACCACAGAAATGCAACCACCCCAGCCAGTGGTTGACCAAGAAAAGGAGAGTGAAGATGAAACACCGTCACTCAATTTCATACTCCTAGCTACCAGGTCGACCAGCAAGGCTATTTACAGTGTCCCTCACTGAAAGTCAGCAACCTTCCACCAGCCATGCTGCATTAAGTTGGTGTTGCATGCTGACTGATGTCATCCTCTCCCTAATTTAAATTTCCACAGCCATCGTTTTTACTGGCAGTGTTGCAGGCCCTCAGAAAATGGAAGACGCCGCAGGACCCGCCACCAGCTGGTGAAAGCGCAGCGGTCACTGTGTTTTTGCTAAATTTTGCCACTAACGGGTGGTTTTTAAGACCTTTGTTTATAAGGCCAGTTTTAATCTCTCACTTTTTGAGTGTAAACTCCCATATACAGTTTATGAAGTTACTGCATGATGGCTGTGGGTGGAGAAAAAGAACATGTATGTCGCATCTTTCATGACGGTCCAACATGTTTTGCAGCCAATGAAATACTTTTTGAAATGTAGTCACTGCTGTAATGTAGGAAACACAGCAAGCTCTCACAAACATTAATGTGATGATCAGATAATCTGTTTGTGTTATGTTGATTGAGGGATAAATATTGGCCAGGACACGGTGAATAATTCCCCTTCTTCAAATTGGTGATCTTTCATGTTCAGCTGAGAGAGCAGTCAGGGCTTCGGTTTAAGGTTTCATCCGAAGACAGCACCTTCGACAATGCAGCACTCCCTCAGTACTGTACTGGAGTGTCAGGCTAGATTCTTGTGCTGAAGTCTCTGGAGTGGGACTTGAACCCACAAACCTTCTAACTCAGAGGTGAGAGTGCTACCAACTGAGCCATGGCTGACACTCAATGCATCAGGCATTTTCCACTAGACAGTTAGATTGTGCCCAGCATTTGAGATTAGTTAGGGTTAGGAGACATTGGGAGGGGGCTTGCTTATTGGCTGGGATTAGTGCCCCTTATGGTCAGTGTGTGGGTTGCTGCATTGAGTGGGGTAGTTTGTTTGAGTGAGTGTACCAAAATGGGTGACTAACTGCCTGATACTTTCCCAGTTTCAGACTGAGACCAAACATCACTCATTTTGATTTGCAGATGTGCTGCAGCCATGTTTTTTTGTGGGATGGAGGGCTGCACTCAGCCATGGACAGGGGTGCATGTGCAGCTAGTAATTGGAGTTGTAATAGCTTGTTTGTTGTGAGGAGTCCTTTCTCTCTAGTGGGCAGGCCCACTAAGCATCAAGCTGTGTTCTCCAGGATAATGTGACTGACCATGTGCACGTTCTCATAAAATGAATGTGATTGTGCATATAAATATGCAATGACCTTATAAAAGTTCAATGTGAATTTGCTTTTAATTGTGCATGGCTCCATAAAATATGCACAAAGGTGCACCTTTCTATATAATAGCTTCATAAAATATATGTATATATGCATGTGAAATTTTAAAAATCCTTATTTTCTTGTTTCAAAAGCTTGGCCTTTTTAAACCGGCCTCCCTTTCCCTTTTGTCTTTATTATATGTTGTTTTCATACTCTCTTTGTTTGTTACAGTTCACAGGACGGGCATTAGGACCCTTTGGGAGCTATTCACAGTTGCTGTACTCATGCTAGTTCATGCCAGTTGAGGGCTCCATTTTTGGGTTGTATAAAAGCACAGTTAAGTTGTTATTTTTCTCCTGGCTCCGTATGTCAGTTATTTACACGTACGCAACAGTATTTGGCGACGGGGATGATTCAAATTAACCTCCCTAACCCCCCGCCTTTCATTTTCACACCTGGGGACTGTCCAATTCTGTGGCCGAGATGGATAAAAAGTTTTTCTACATACTTCATGGCGAGTGGGTTAGACGGCGACAATGTAATAAATCAAAGACACGGAATCCTACAACAAAACGGTAAGTGCCCTAGAGAACTATTTTGGGCCAAAGAAAAGTATCATGATGGAGAGATACCAATTTCATAAAAGGAGGCAAGAGAACAGTGAACCAATCAAATAGTACATCATTTAATTAACTGAACTGGCTGCTACGTGTAATTTTGGAGCACTCACAAAGGAAATGATCAGCGATCAAATTATTGAGAAAACAACGATCCCCACATTCTGGAACGCTTGCTAATGGAGGATGACAAAAGGACATTGGACAAAACAACTAATTTGGCCATCCAAATCGAGTCAGCGCTTTCTGATTCAAAAGCGATCAGATCCCCTGCTCTCCCTGTGCAGCAGACTTCAGCTACAGCCCATGTGTAAGGCGTTCGTCCAAAGCGGAAATCACAGCAGAGACCCAGGGCTAATAAGTAATAAGCTACCCACTATGGATCGCGGGCTTAACTGTGGGGACAAATCACACTCAGCAAGAGTTCTAACTGCCCTGTACGTGGGAAGTAATGCTCTGCATGTGGTAAAATGAACCATTTTGCTCGTGTCTGTTGCTCATCGCAGCATATTCGACATGTGGACAACCCCGATAGTGATCAACCCGCGATGGTTTACACCGTTAATGACATTGTGCACATCGGTTTGGGCCAATTCAAATTCAAGCATGCCCTGCTGCCTCCTCATTGACCTTGGAGCCAAAGTCTCTATTTTGAGCGAGGCTACGTACAAAACCCACTTCATGCATTGTCAACTGCAGCCTGCAACTTCCATTCCACGTGCGTACTCCGATTCCAAAATTGAGGTAGATCATAAGAATATAAGAAATAGGAACAGGAGTAGGCCATACGGCCCTCGAGTCTGCTCCGCCATTCAATAAGATCATGGCTGATCTGATCATGGCGCAGCTTCACTTCACCGCCCGCTCCTCATAACCCCTTATCCCCTTATCATTTGAATACATTTAAGACAGACAGTTTCTTAATGTCCCAGCTTCCACAGCTCCCTGAGGCAGCGAATTCCACAGATTTACAATCCTCAGAGAAGAAATTTCTCGTCATCTCTCTTTTAAATGGGCGGCCCCTTATTCTAAGATTATGCCCTCTAGTTCTAGTCTCCCCCATCAGTGGAAACATCCTCTCTGCATCCACCTTGTCAAGCCCCCTCATAATCTTATACGTTTCGATAAGATCACCTCTCATTCTTCTGAATTCCAATGAGTAGAGGCCCAACCTACACAACCTTTCCTCATAAGTCAACCCCCTCATCCCCGGAATCAACCTAGTGAACCTTCTCTGAACTGCCTCCAAAGCAAGTATAACCTTTCGTAAATATGGAAACCAAAAACTGCACGCAGTATACCAGGTGTGGCCTCACGAATAACTTATATAGCTGTAGCAAGACTTCCCTGCTTTTATACTCCATCCCCTTTGCAATAAAGACCAAGATACCATTGGCCTTCCTGATCATTTACTGTATCTGCATACTATCCTATTGTGTTTCATGCACAAGTACCCCCAGATCCCGCTGTACTGCGGCACTTTTCAATCTTTCTCCATTTAAATAATAACTTGCTCTTTGATCTTTGTCTGCCAAAGTGCTTGACCTCACACTTTCCAACATTATACTCCATCTGCCAAATTTTTGCCCACTCACTTAGCCTGTCTATGTCCTTTTGCAGATTTTTTGTGTCCTCCTCACAAGTTGCTTTTCCTCCCATCTTTGTATCGTCAGCAAACTTGGCTACGTTACATTCAGTCCCTTCTTCCAAGTCGTTAATATAGATTGTAAATAGTCAGGGTCCCAGCACTGATCCCTGTGGTAGCCCACTAGTTACTGGTTGCCAACCAGAGGATGAACCATTTATCCTGACTCACTGTTCTCTGTCAGTTAGTCAATCCTCTATACATGTTAATATACTTGGGGTCATATTTGTCCCGATACACTGCAAGGACATAACAATGGAGAACTTTTCCTTTTATGTCACGAAGGGACAAAGCCTCATGGGTGTTTTTGACAAGCTTGGGTTCAAATTTTATGACCCAACTGGCACACCTGTGTACACGGTGGACTTTGACAAGCAGTATCCCTCAATTTTCACAGGGATTGGAGTGACAATGAAATTCTGCCATTGTCCCCGTGTTGACCCTTCCGTCAAACCTGTTACGCAGTGACTGCGCCATCTCCCATTCGCCATTAGCGACCAAGTATCAGAATTAACACGACTTGAATCTCAGGGAATCATTGAGAGCATCGACTCCTCACCCTTCATCTCGAACTTAGTCATTGCTTGGTGTAAAAATGGGGAGATCCACCTATGCATCGACCTAAAAGAGGTCAACAAGGTCATCATCCTCGACAAGTACCCACTTCCTATCATCGACGAACTGTCTTCAGAAATCCATGGCTCAGCAGTTATCTGCAAATACCCCGAGTTGAGGAGAGCAAACCACTCGCGGCATTCACGACACATGATGGTCTGTATCAGTATTGACGCATGCCCTACGTACTATCTTCTGCACAAAGTGCATTTCAGAAGATTGTCACTGCTATGCTGGCAGGCATAGCGGGACCCCTCAATCAGCTTGATGATATCGTCGTCCATGGACAATGGAAGAACATGACCAGCGACTTCACACAGTTATGGCTAGACTTGCTACACATAACATTACACTTAATGCCAATAAATGTACATTTGATGCTGGAGAAATAAACTTTCTGGGCTACAAAGTCACAGCCAAAGTTTGACAACATTGATGTGATCCAGCGAATGCAGGAGGCTGCCAATGTCAAAGAACTTTCATCATTCCTCGGCACTTGCAACTTCTATCTGAAGTTCGTCCCGCACGATGCGCACATTGCTGAACCTCTTCGCAAGTTGATGCGCAAGGACGTCCCTTGGGAATGGACAGATTCCCAGGCTCAGGCATTCACCACGCTTAAGGAGAAAATCACATCCCCTGCTATCCTCGCGCACTTTGATCCGAATGCCACTACATATGTCACCATGGATGCATCAGGCACTGCCATGGGTGCTGTGCTCTCGCAATGGATTGACGGCCTGGAACGCCCCAGTCGCCTTCGACTCTGGCACGCTGTCGTCTGCAGAACGTAAATACTCTACAGAGGAATGCAAAGCACTCGCTTGCATCTACCTCTATGGCAGGAAATTTACCCTCCCTACGGATCACCAAGCACTAACTACACTACTCACGACAACTGGATCTGGGCATAGACCACTACGAATCAGCCGATGGTCAGATCGCCTTCATCAGTATAACAATGATGTACAGTACATCGCTGGCAGTCGCAACCACGTAGCTGACATGCTCAGTCGCTCGACACCTGTTTCGGACTCTGATGCTGATTGTTCGCAAATGGCGATACATATTTCACGTCGATCATCACTCAGTCTATGAGAAACCTTGTCTCCTGTGACAAACTCAAAACAGAATCTCAGTGATGCTACACTCCAGCATGTGTGCCACTTCCTTCAGACGGAGTGGCCTAAGCAAATTCCGGAAGGGTTGAAAACATTCCACAGACTTTGCGATGAATTTTCCGTTTGGAACGATGGCTGCCTAGCTTTTGCTGATAGAGCAGTAATTCCCAAGTTGCTTCAACAGCGCGTTCTCTCATTAGCATTGTTTGCATGAAGCAGAGATGTCGTGATTCAGTTTGGTGGCCTGGGATTGACACTTACTTCGAGGAGTTTGTCTCTCACTGCAAAGCATACAGTCAGGGCGAAAAGGCCACAAACATCTGACCAGCGCCAATGAAGCCCATTCCATGGCCACAAAGACCATGGCAACAACTTCAGTTGGATATCTTCAGTACAGTTGAAGCAGCTCCACAGCACCAGCGTTTTCTTGTTGTAGTACATGACCTGCTTTCCGAATGGCCAGAGATCGCTACAACAAGTTCAGTCAACGATCGTCACGATTCTGCAGAGTATGTTCACAAAGTGGGGCCATAATCACTGACAATGGACCACAGTTTGTGTCCAACCAGTTTGCGGATTTCCTCACTCATCATGCTATCGAGCATTGCCTTCCTGCTCGGTACAATCCTCAAAGCAACAGAGATGTTGAGCGATTTAACCGCGTCATCAAAGAGTATTTGAAAGCCAACCTCGCCGCGGTTCAAACCATTCTCCGCACATACCGTTCGACAAAGCACTCGCTAACGGGGAAGACACCCACTGAGCTCATGATTGGGTGGAATCTCCGCTGGCGACTGGACATTCTCAAACCCCCAGCCAAATCTAGCGCAAACACTAGCATCCCAGATTTCGGAACACAACGAAAGGCGAAGTCGTACACTGACATAAAACGACACGCTCAAAAGCCCCAACTAAAAAACGGAGATTGGGTCAGAGTTTAAGTGCCCAAACCATAGTTATTATGTATGCATCACTATGTAAACAGCATTCTACCGCCACCAGAGGGCGTATCTGTTGGAGTTCCAAGGGAGCACTATATATAAGCAGGCCTCCCATGCTGTACCAGTACTCTGGAGTTAGAATAAAAAGACTAAGGTCACACTTACTCACGTCTACATTAGTTAAATCAGTCACATTGCTTTATTAGAGACATAACAACTGGCGATGAGATAACGAACCATCACGCAAAAATGCAGAGAACAGTTGGTATCCTGGAAAAATTCTCAGAAGGGGATGATTGGGAGGCCTTCGTGGAGTGAATTGACCAATACCTCATGGCCAATGAGCTGGAAGGGAGTGTGAACGCTGCCAAACGAAGGGTGATCCTCCTCATCGTCTGCGGGGCAACAACCTATGGCGTCATGAAGAATCTTCTTGCTCCGGTGAAACCAACAATCAAATCGTATGAAACATAGAAAATAGGTGCAGGAGTAGGCCATTCGGCCCTTCGAGCCTGCACCGCCATTCAATGAGTTCATGGCTGAACATGCAACTTCAGTACCCCATTCCTGCTTTCTCGCCATACCCCTTGATCCTCCTAGTAGTAAGGACTACATCTAACTCCTTTTTGAAAATATTTAGTGAATTGGCCTCAACAACTTTCTGTGGTAGAGAATTCCACAGGTTCACCACTCTCTGGGTGAAGAAGTTTCTCCTCATCTCGGTCCTAAATGGCTTACCCCATATCCTTGGACTGTGACCCCTGGTTCTGGACTTCCCCAACATTGGGAACATTCTTCCTGCATCTAATCTGTCTAAACCCGTCAGAATTTTAAACATTTCGATGAGATCCCCTCTCATTCTTCTGAACTCCAGTGAATATAAGCCCAGTTGATCCAGTCTTTCTTGATATGTCAGTCCCGCCATCCCGGGAATCAGTCTGGTGAACCTTAGCTGTACTCCCTCAATAGCAAGAATGTCCTTCCTCAAGTTAGGAGACCAAAACTGTACACAATACTCCAGGTGTGGCCTCACCAACGCCATGTACAACTGTAGCAACACCTCCCTGCCCCTATACTCAAATCCCCTCGCTATGAAGGCCAACATGTCATTTGCTTTCTTAACCGCCTGCTGTACCTGCATGCCAACCTTCAATGACTGATGTACCATGACACCCAGGTCTCGTTGCACCTCCCCTTTTCCTAATCTGTCACCATTCAGATAATAGTCTGTCTCTCTGTTTTTACCACCAAAGTGGATAACCTCACATTTATCCACATTATATTTCATCTGCCATGCATTTGCCCACTCACCTAACCTATCCAAGTCACTCTGCAGCCTCATAGCATCCTCCTCGCAGCTCACACTGCCACCCAACTTAGTGTCATCCGCAAATTTGGAGATACTACATTTAATCCCCTCGTCCAAATCATTAATGTACAATGTAAACAGCTGGGGCCCCAGCACAGAACATTGCGGTATGCCACTATTCACTGCCTGCCATTCTGAAAAGTACCCACTACTGAGGTCAGGCTGACCGGTCTATAATTCCCTGTTTTCTCTCTCCCTCCTTTTTTAAAAAGTGGGGTTACATTGGCTACCCTCCACTCCATAGGAACTGATCTAGAGTCTATGGAATGTTGGAAAATGACTGTCAAATCATCCGCTATTTCCAAGGCCATCTCCTTAAGTACTCTGGGATGCAGTCCATCAGGCCCTAGGGATTTATCAGCCTTCAATCCCATCAATTTTCCCAACACAATTTCCCGACTAATAAGCATTTCCCTCAGTTCCTCCTTCTTACTAGACCTTCTGACCCCTTTTATATCCTGAAAGTTGTTTGTGTCCTCCTTAGTGAATACCGAACCAAAGTACTTGTTCAATTGGTCTGCCATTTCTTTGTTCCCCATTATGACTTCCCCTGATTCTGACTGCAGGGGACCTACAGTCCTATGTACGCTGGTCTGTGTACGCTGGTCCGGGAGCACTTAAATCCGAAGGAGAGCGTTCTGATGGCAAGGTATCGATTTTATACATGTCAACGGTCTGAAGGCCAGGAAGTGGCGAGCCATGTTGCCGCACTAAGGTGTCTTGCAGGACATTGCGAATTCAGTGGATTCCTGGAGCAAATGCTAAAAGACTTTTTTGTGATTGGCATTGACCATGAGATTATCTTTTGCAAACTTATTGACTGTTGAAACACCAAACCTGAGCAAACCCATAACGATAGCCCAGGCATTTATGTCCACCAGCGATAACAGCAAACAAATTTTGCAGCATAAAAATGTTTTGGCAAGTATTGTACACAAAGTAATGTTGTTTTCAGGCAAGAATGCATATGACAGAATGTACACGCCTGCAGCTGCATGACCTCAGATGACTCTGCGTCCGCCATCAAGTGTGAATGCAAGGCAATTGACACCTTATTGGCGCTGCGGAGGTGATCATCGAGCCCATCAATGCAGTTTCAAACACTATGCGTGTAAAGGCTGTGGAACAATGGGACACCTACAGCGAATGTGCAGACGAGCTGCAAACCCTGCAAACCACCACGTTGCAGAGGAAGACTGATCCATGGCGGATCAAACTGAACTAGAGACTCAAACCGAGGAGGCAAAAGTGTACGGGGTACACACCTTCACCACGAAATGTCCACCGATCATGTTAACAGTGGAACTAAACGGAATTCCAGTATCCATGGAATTGAACACAGGCGCGAGTCAGTCCATCATGAGCAAAAAGGCCTTTGACAGGCTGTGGTGCAACAAGGCACACAGGCCCAAGCTGAGCCCCATTCATACCAAGCTGAGAACTTAAACTAAAGAGCTGATCCCTATAATTGGCAGCGCAGCAATAAAAGGCTCCTATGATGGAGCAGTGCTCAAACTACCACTATGGATTGTACCAGGAGATGGCCTCACACTGTTCGGCAGAAGCTGGTTGGGAAAAATCCACTGGAACTGGGACGACATCCGAGCACTTTCGTCCGTCGATGACACCTTGTGCCCAAGTTCTGAGCAAGTTTCCGTCGTTGTTTGAGCCAGGCATCGGAAATTTATCTGGAGCAAAGTTGCAGATCCATTTGGTTCCCGGTACACGTCCCATCCACCACAAGGCACGGGCGGTGCCATACATGATGCGAGAGAAAGTGGAGATCGAGCTGGACAGGCTGCAACGAGAGGGCATCATCGCACCGGTCGAGTGGGCCAGTCCGATTGTTCCGGTTCTCGAGGGCGATGGCACGGTCAGAATTTGTGGGGACTATAAAGTAACGATTAACTGTTTTTCGCTGCAGGACCAGTACCCGCTACCCAAGGCAGACGACCTATTTGCGACGCTGGCAGGAGGAAAGACATTCACCAAGTTGGACCTGACCTCGGCCTACATGACGCAGGAGCTGGCGGAATCTTCGAAAGGCCTCACCTGCATCAACACACACAAAGGTCTGTTCATCTACAATAGATGCCCGTTGGGATTCGATCGGCCGCAGCTATTTTTCAAAGAAACATGGAGAGTCTGCTAAAGTTGGTTCCCCGCACCATGATTATCCAGGACTAAATATGGATCACAGGTCAGGACACCATCGAACACTTGCAGAACCTGGAAGAGGTTCTAAGTCAGCTAGATTGTGTGGGACTCGGGTTGAAATGCTCGAAGTGTGCTTTCCTGGCACCAGAGTTCTTAGGGAGAAGAATCGCGGCAGACAGCATCAGACCCACCGACGCCAAGACGGAGGCCATCAAGAACACTCCAAGACCACAGAACGTGACGGAGCTGCGGTCGTTCCTGGGACTCCTCAATTATTTTGGTAATTTCCTACCTTGCTAGAACCTCTACACGTGTTGCTACACAAGGGAGATGACTGGGTATGGGGGAAATCACAAGAGACTGCTTTTGAGAAATCCAGAAATCTGTTATGTTCCAACAAACTGCTTGTTCTGTATGATCCATGTAAATGTTTAGTGCTAGCATGCGATGCATCTTCGTACAGGGTCCGGTGTGTGTTACAACAAGCAAACGAATCGGGAACATTACAACCAGTCACTTGTGCGTCCAGGAGCTTGTCCAAGGCTGAAAGGGCCTACAGCATGATTGAAAAAGAAGCTCTGGCATACGGGATAAAAAAAATGCACCAGTATCTGTTTGGGCTTACATTCGAGTTAGAAACTGAAAATAAGCTGCTCATATCACTGTTCTCCGAGAGCAAAGGTATTAATACCAATGCCTCTGCTCGCATCCAAAGATGGGCGTTCACGCTGTCTGCATATAACTATGTAATTCACCACAGGCCAGGCACACAGAACTGCGCTGATGCTCTCAGTCTGCTACCATTGCTCACCACCGGGGTGGAAATGGCACAGCCTGCAGACTTGCTCTTGATGATGGATGCATTTGAAAATGAAAAGTCACCCGTTACGGCCCGCCAGATAAGGACCTTTACTCTCCCTTGCAAAAAAACTGTGTCCTCCATGGAAGGTGGTCCAGCATCCCAGCGGAGATGCATGAAGAGATCAAGCCGTTCCAGCGGTGCAAAGACGAAATGTCCATACAGGCGGTCTCTCTTTTGTGGGGTAATCGTGTGGTTTTGCCCAAGCAAGGCAGGGAAACATTCATACGCGACCTACACGATACCCACCCAGGCACAGTAATGATGAAAGCTATAGCTAGATCCCATGTGTGGTGGCCCGGCATCAACTCAGATTTGGAGTCTTGCGTGCGCCAATGTAACACTTGCTCTCAACTGAGCAATGCAGCCAGGGAGGCACCGCTAAGTTTGTGGTCATGGCCCTCCAAACCGTGGTCTAGGATCCATGTTGGCTTCGCTGGCCTGTTTCTAGGCAAAATGTTCTTGGTTGTTGTGGATGCTTATTCAAAATGGATTGTGTAATAATGTCTGTAAGCACGTCCACGGCCGCCATCAAAAGCCTACGAGCCATGTTTGCCACGCACGGCCTGCCTGATGTCCTTGTCAGCGACAATGGGCCGTGCTTCACCAGCACTGAATTCAAGGAATTCATGACCCGCAATGAGATCAAGTACATCACATCTGCCCCGTTCAAGCCCGCATCCAATGGCCAGGCAGAACAGGCAGTCCAAACCATCAAGCAAAGCACGAAATGCGTGTCGGAAGGCTCCCTGCAGACCCACCAGTCCCAAGTCCTGCTCAGCTACTGCACTCGACCCCACTTGCTCACCGGGGTTCCCCCAGCCGAGCTGCTTATGAAAAGAGCGCTCAAAACAAGGGTCTCTCTAGTTCACCCTGATCTCCATGATCATGTCGAGGGCAGGCGGCATCAACAAAGCACGTACCATGATCGCGCAAATTTGTCTCACGATATTGAAGTCAATGACCCTGTATTTGTACTCAACTATGGACATGGTCCCAAATGCCTTTCTGGCAACGTCATAGTCAAAGAAGGGAGTCGGGTGTTTCAGGTCAAACTCGCAAATGGACTAACTTGCAGAAAGCATTTGGACCAAACCAAATTGCGATTCACAGACAGCCACGAGCAACCTGAAGAGGACACCACCAACTTCGACCCTCTGACACACACACAAGTGGCAACCGACATCACGGATGACCACAAAGCTGAACTCATCATCCCCAGCAGCCCAGCAAGGCCAGCTGCGCAGCAGCCCAGCGGAAGCCCAACCAACTCACCCACCCCTGTGTTTGTACCAAGACGATCGACTAGGGAGCGGAAAGCCCCAGATCGCCTCACCCTGTAAATAAGAGTACTATTGACTTTTGTGGGGAGTGATGTTATGTATGCAACACTATATAACCAGCATTCTACCGCCACCAGAGGGCATAGCTATTAGAGTGTCAAGGGATCCCAGCATCTTTTGGGAGCACTGCATATAAGCAGGCCTCCCATGCTGTACCAGTACTCTGGAGTTAGAATAAAGAGACTAAGATCACACTTACTCACGTCTACAGTACTCAGCAACATTGCTTTATTAGAGTCATAAGCTCGCATGTTCACTTTCGCCTCCAAAACAGATTGGGCCAAAAGTTCAGCCCTCACACCTACGAGCTCAATGATGGAACTCAATGGAATGCTCGTAGACTGATTCCAACTCTCAAGCCAACAGACCAGCAGGATGGAACAGAGACACTGTTCCGTTTCCCAACCAAAAAACTCGATCAAACACCTCAAGCTCCATGCCGGTCTCAGCATATCAGAACACGGCCTGGCTATCACAATGAATTTGTCTGTACATAGACTGTGGTTTTAAAAAGGGAGAAAATATATTGTGTTCATACTCTTTGTTTGTTACAGCTCACAGGATGGACAATGGGACCCTGTGGGAGCTATGAGCTGTACTCATACTGGTTCATGCCGGTTGGGGAACTCCATTTTGGGTTGTATAAAAGTTAAGTTACTTTTCTCCTGGCTCAGTTTGTCAGTTATTTATGCGTACACAACAGTATTTTCCCTTAACAGACTTCAGTGAACTGCAGCAGGATTGTTTTTCGCCAAACCTGTCTATTAAAAACAGTGACCTAAAGCAGAACACATTCCGAATTCTACACGGATGCATGAGATAACGTTCTGTCTCTCTCCTGATCTGTGCGACATTTCTGATGAAATGGTCACTGACCTGAATCTTTGGGTTCAATTTTCCCCAGTGCAGTTTTTTGATGTATTTGAAGAGTTACACCCATTTTTTGGGGGACCGACCAAGCCCCCGGCAAAAAGTTGAAAGTTTCCCCGTAGTAATTTTTAAATTTGGCGCGCGCATCCATGTCCTTGGGGGTGGATCCTCAGGTCTGCGCCAAAAAAAGGAACACCCCCATTCTGCACATGAAGGGAAAAAATGACGTTTTCTACGTGACTGGTATGGCCACGCATGCCCAGTACACCACCTGGTCTGCATTCAGCCATTTTTAAAGAGGCAGTTGTGTGTGAGAACTTTTCTTCTGAGTGGACAAAATCGGAACTGCAATATGCAATGCTGCTCAAGGACCAAGAGTTTCTCACAGAATGAAGTGGAGGCACTGGTTACTGTAACTGAGGCCAGATGGCACGAGCTGGACACCAGCAGAGGTCAAATAAAATTTCACCAAAAGAAATTGTTATATCTTGAATAAAGAATCTAACCAGATACTGTAAGCTCAAAGTAATTTATGACTGTAGTCCATTATTATAGGTCTCCAGAGTGCCTCTCCAGTCTGTGAGGCCTCCTTATGTTCAAGTGCTCTCAAGGGATTGTGGGATCCCTTGGGACTCCAGGGGATGATCCCTCTGGCGCGTAAACATGGTATTTACAGGTTTACATATGTAACAACACCCTCTTCCCCCCCCGCCTCCCCCCACAAAGTCAATAGTGTAACTATTTACAATATGAGTCGATCTGGGGTATTCCTTTCCCTGGTTGATCGTCTCGGTGCAAATGCTGGTTTTGGTGAGTTGTTTGTTGGGCCCTCGCTGGGCTGCTGTGCAGCTGGCACTGCTGGGCGTGGTGATCCTGCTGGGCTGCTGCGGGTGATGGGTTCTGCTTTGTGGTCAACCGCTGGGTCGGTTGCCACTTGTGTGTGTGTTGGAGGGTCGATAAAGGTAGACTCTATTGTGGGTTGTTCTGGATAGTCCGTGAATCTGAGTTTGGTTTGGTCCAAGTGTTTCCTGCAGGTGAGTCCATTTGAAAGTTTGACCTGAAACACCCTACTCCCCTCTTTGGCCACGACAGTGCCAGGAAGCCACTTGGGACCTTGTCCACAGTTCAACATAAATACAGGATCATTAATCTCAATTTGGCGTGATACATTTGCGCGATAATGATATGTATTCTGTTGAAGCCGCTTGCTCTCTACCTGTTCATGTAGATCAAGGTGAACTAATGAGAGCCTTGTCTTAAGTGCCCTTTTCATGAGCAGTTCAGCAGGGGGGAACCCCAGTGAGCGCGTAGGGTCTTGTGCAGTAACTAAGAAGGGCTCGGGATAGGTGAGTCTGCAGTGAGCCTTCAGTTCCCTTCTTAAAGCTCTGCTTGATTGTCTGCACTGCTCGCTCTGCCTGACCGTTGGACGCTGGTTTAAACGAGGCAGATGTGACATGTTTGATCCCATTGCGGGTCATGAACTCTTTGAACTCGGCACTGGTGAAGCATGGCCCATTGTCACTCACAAGGACGTCAGGCAGGCCGTGCGTGACAAACATGGCCCGCAGGCTTTCAATATTGGCAGCGGACGTGCTTGCCAAGATTATTACATATTCAATCCATTTGGAATATGCATATACAACCACTTGGAACATTTTCTCCTAAGAATGGGCCTGCGTAGTCGACATGGACCCTGGACCATGGTTTGGAGGGCCAGGATCATAAACTTAGTGGCGCCTCCCTGGGTGCATTGCTTAACTGCGAACATATATTACATTTGTGCACGCAGGCCTCTTAGTCTGCATCGATACCGGGCCACCACACGTGGGATCTGGCTATCGCTTTCATCATTTAGATGCCTGGGTGGGTGCTGTGGAGATCACTGATGAAGGTGTCCCAGCCCTTTTTTGGCACCACGACCCGATTCCCCATAGAAGACAGTCTGCCTATATAAGCATTTTATCTCTGCGCTGCTGGTTCGGCTTTATTTCTTCCTGCATCTCTAACGGGACACTAGACCAACTCCTGTGGAGCACACAGTTTTTTTACTAAAGACAGTGAGGGGTCCTGGCTCATCAAGGTTCTAATCTGTCGGGTGGTAACAGGTGATTGCTCACTCTCGAATGCTTCCATTACCATAACTAAATCTGCAGGCTGTGCCATCTCCATCCCTGTGGTGGGCAATGGCAGCCTACTGAGAGCATCGGCACAGTTTTCTGTGTCTGGCCTGTGGCGGATGGCGTAGTTGTATGCGGGCAACGTGAGCGCCCATCTCTGGAAGCGGGCTGATGCATTCGTATTTATCCCCTTACTTTCAGAAAAGAGGAATATAAGTGGCTTATGGTCGGTTTCCAATTCAAATTTGAGCCCAAACAAATATTGATGCATTTTCTTTACCCCATAAACACACGCCAACACTTCTTTTTCAATCAACCAGTTGCAATTTCCCAAATTCATTAGCTTGTTGCAATACACACCTGACGCCATATGACGACGCATCACATGCTAATACCAAACGCTTACATCGATCGTACAGCACAAGCAATTTGTTTGAGCATAACAGCTTCCTAGCTTTCTCAAAGGCATTTTCTTGGCTTTTACCCCATACCCATTCATCTCCTTTATGCAGTAAAGAGTGCAGTCATTCTAACAATGTGCTAAGACCCGGTAAGAAGTTACCAAAGTAGTTCAGGAGTCCTAGAAACGATCGTAGCTCCATCACGTTCTGTGATCTCGGTGCGTTTTTGATTGCCTCCATCTTTGATTGTCCGCCGCGATTCTTCTCCCCAGGAACTCCACATCAGGCACCAGGTAAACACACTTTGAGCGTTTTAACTTGAGCCCCACACGATTAAGCTGACTAAGAATCTCCTCCAGGTTCTGCAGGTGCTCGACGGTGTCCCGACCTGTAACCGAGATGTCATCCTGGAAGACCATGGTGTGCGGGACCGACTTCATCAAGTTTTCCACATTCCTCTGGCATATCCCCGCGGCTGATCGAATCCCAAACGGGCATCAGTTGTAAATGAAGAGACCTTTGTGCGTGTTGATGCAGGTGAGGCCCTTCGCTGACTCCTTCAGCTCCTGCGTCATGTAGGCCGAGGTCAAGTCCAGCTTCATGAAGGTTTTTCCTCCTACCAGCATCGCAAATATGTTGTCTGTCTTTGGTAGCGGGTATTGATCCTGCAGGGAGAAACGATTGGTAGTTACTTTGTAATCACCACAGATTCTGATGGTGCCGTCTTCCTTGAGGATTGGAACAATCGGACTGGCCCACTCGTTGAATCCGATCGGCAAAATGATGCCCTCTCGTTGCAGCAGGTCAAGCTTGATCTCCACCCTCTCTCTCATCGTATCCGGTACAGCTCTTGCCTTGTGATGGATGGGTCGTGCTCCCGGAATCAAGTGGATGTGCACTTTTGCTCCTTGGAACTTCCCGATGCCCGGTTCAAACAGAGAGGGGAACTTGTTTAGGACCTGGGCACGTAAAGTGTCATTGATGGACAAGAGCACCCGGACGTCGTCACAGTTCCAGCGTATCTTTCCCAGCCAGCTCCTGCCGAACAGCATGGGGCCATCACCCGATACCACCCAGAGTGGTAAATTGTGCACTGCTCCATCGTAGGAAACCTTTACGGTAGCGCTGCCGATTACGGGAATCAGTTCCTTTGTGTACATTCTCAATTTAGTATGAATGGGAGTCAGGACTGGCCTTGAGGCCTTGCTGCACCACAATTTATCGAAAGTCTTTTTGTTCATTATGGACTGGTTCGCACCCGTGTCCAGCTCCATGGACACTGGGAGTCCATTTAATTCAACCTTCAGCATTATCGGGGGACACTTTGTACCTCTGCCTCCTCAGTCTGAGGCTCTGGTTCATCGTGATCCACCGTGGATCTGTCCTCTTCTGCAACATGGTGGTTTGCAGGATTATCAGGGTTTGCAGCTCGCCTGCACATATGTTGGAGGTGTCCCATTGTTCCACAGCCCTTGCAAACGTATCCTTTGAAGCGATGATCATCTCCGCAGCGTCAACAAGGTGTTAATGGCCTTGCATTCACCACCCTTGATGGTGGACTCTGAGACATCTGCGGATGTGCAGCTGCAGGCATGTGAATCCTGCCTTGTACGTTATGATTCGAAATCAACATTACTTTGTTCACAGTACTTGCAGCAGCACTCGTGTGCTGAGAGATTTGTTTGGTATTGTCACTGGTGGCGATGAACACCTGGGCCATCACTATAGTTTTACTCAAGGTTGGGGTCTCTACAGTCAAAAGTTTGCTAAGTATTACTTCATGGCCAATGCCAAGTACAAAAAAGTCCCTGAGCATGTGCTCCAAGTGTCCTTCAAATTCACAATGTCCTGCAAAGGCGCCTTAGGTCGGCGACATAGCTCGCCACTCCCTGACCTTCAGACCTCTTGTACGTGTAGAACTGGTACCTCGCCATCAGAATGCTTTCCTTCGGGTTTAGATGCTCCTGGACCAGTGTGCACAAATCATCGTACGACTTTTCTGTGGATTTCGCTGGAGCGAGCAGATTTTTCATGAGGTCATATGTTGGTGCCCTGCAAACGGTGAGGAGGATCGCCCTTCGTTTGGCACTGTTCGCTTCGCCTTCCAGCTCATTGGCCACGAAGTATTGGTCGAGTTGCTCCACGAAGGTTTCCCAATCATCTCCCTCTGAAAATTTCTCCAGGATGCCCACTGTTCTCTGCATTGTTGTGGTGGGGTTCATCATCTGTATCTCATCGCCAGTTATGTCTTGAATAAAGAATCTGACCAGATACTGTAAGCTCAAAGTAATGTGTGACCGTAGTCCTTTATTACAGGTCTCCAGAGTGCCTCTCCAGCCTGTGAGACCTCCTTATGTACAGGTGCTCCCAAGGAATTGTGGGATCCCTTGGGACTCCAGGAGATGAGCCCTCTGGTTGTAAAACATGCTATTTACATATATAACATAAATGAAGAAATGCTGCAACCAACTTTCACAACTTGTGCAACGGTGACCACCCCGAGGTCCAGAGGCCCGTGCAAAAAGAAGTGGCAGGACCTTGGTCAACCAGAAATTAAATAATATTTTCATTTATTCACTAGAATTGCAATTGTAAATGTGATCATCTGTATGTCCCACCCAGCAGAAAGACACACTCTTAAAAAGTTATATTTTCATCTTTGCAGAGGAAGGTGGCCCACAACAAAAGAGAGAGAACTCTAACAGGAGCAGGCCAGCAAAATCTGCACTCACTGATACCCTTGGAAGACAGGATCGCTGCTTTGATGGGTCCTGTCTGGAGAAAAGCAACCACTACTGCACAAGCTGGGCCCACACTCGAGGGAGAGGGTAAGCTTTGCTAACTGTTAAGTACTGCATGGGCTAGCCATCCTTCAGTTCATGGGAATGTCTCAATCAGCTATGCTTCGGTTGATGCAATGTGCTATCAATCATCATGGTCCTTTAAATGAGTCTGCTGCCTGCGCTGTGTGAGCCTACTCATGTCACCCTGTCTCCTCCTCTGCTGCTAACCATTTGTCTATTCCGTTATATTTTGCAGAACTTGAGGTCAATCCTGACGAGACTGAAGCCGATACAGAAAAAGATTCAGACATGGACAAGCCTGAGGAGGAGAACATCTTCCAATCCCACTTTTCAGACGAGGCGCATGGGAGTGAGGGGAAGGTTGAAGCCCCCACTGTTGTTCTCGCTATGGAGGAGTTGCTGTTGCCAGCCATTACCACGCCAGCTCCTTTCCTGAGTGGAGAGAGTGTTGGAACATTTCCTGGTTTCACAATGTCTGAGGCTGGGGATTCCAGTGGGCTGCAGCGAGGCACACCCAGGGTGAGGAGGGGAAGGAGAGCTTGACCGTGCTCTCCTGAGCTGCAGGATCTAACAGATATGGTTCAGATGATGGCAATGAGTGCAGAGAGCATTGACCTTACACGACCACTCCTGGACACCATCAATGGGGTGGGTGATGAGATATCTGGACTGTCGGGAGAAGTAACAACACTCGAAGGAGAAATGGAAACACTGTCCGGGAAGATGAGGAAGGGATTGTTAAAGGCAGCTGATACGATTTTGGTGCACATGAGGGAGGGAATGTCGCAGGTAGCTGCTGCAATAAGGGAACACGCCCAGTCCCTGCGGCGATTGACGGAATCAACTGCCACTCCCACTCCAATCCCCTGACTAGCTCCAAAAGAGGCCCAAGCCGGGCCTTCCACATTACCCATGCCACCCAACAAGAAGTGCGCATTACCCGAAATGCTCGAAAGAAGAAGCTTGGTACCAACCCGAGAAACTCTGTGCCACCACCTGCGGGTAGGGATGGAGTCACCAAGACGAAGCTCAGCGGGCGGTCTTAAGAATAAGGTAGAGGAGAGATGGGTGCAGCCTTTCTTTGCTGTTGTTATTATTATTGTTGTTACTGTTATGTAATTATTTAACTGTTCTCAAATTAAAAGTTTTTGTAAGTGATGTAAATTTACAAGTTTAAAAGTTTGTAAGTGATAAAGTTTGTAAATGATCTTAACTGAATAGTTTAAAGTTTGATGCAAGAATATTTTTTATTAAAGTTAAGCACAGAAAATGTGTTTAAAAAATTTTGAATAAAATATATATATTTCAAATTTTAACTGAATCATTTACATTATTTGTTCCGTAATGTTGTGTTTTGTTAATAATGGAACAGGCCCAAACAGCAAACATGGTCCATGTGGAATAGTTGCCGCTGAGCCTTGAGGCAGCAAAGCGTTCACGGATGAGCTGCTGGCGCAAAGCTCGAGCAATCGTTAAACGGGCATGATGGCCTGCCCTCCTCCACCGTTATGCTCTGGATTCAGGTAGTTGCATGGCTTCCTCATCCTCCTTGTCATCTGCATCTTTCTCCTTATCATCAGCCACTCTCCCCTCCGGTGTGTCTTCTACTACCAGCTGCTCCTGCCTCATGATGACTAAGTTATGCAGCATGTAGCACACAACAGTGAACTGACCGACAATCTCAGGGGAGTATAGCAAGTAGCATCTGGAATGGTCCAGGCATCGGAAATGCTGCTTCAAGATGCCAATTGTCCTCTCTATTTGCTGCGTGTCGCAATGTGCAACATGTTTTATTCCTGCTCAGCTTCCGTCCGGGTTACATGTAGGGGCGTCATGAGCCAGGTGGCGAGGCCGTATCCTTTGGCCCCAGCAGCCAGCTCTGCCCTGCTGGCTGCTGCTGAAACATGGCAGATATAGTGCTCTCACATATGATGAATGCATCATGGATGCTTGCAGGGTATCTTGCATCAACTAACATGATGCGATGCATATCGTCACAGACGATCTGCACGTTCATCGAGTGGAAGCCTTTTCTGTTCCTGTACGTCTCGGAATCCTCCAAAAGTGCTCGCAAGGCGAAGTGGGTACAATCAATGCAGCCTTGTACCTTGGGGAAGCTAGCAATCCTGGAGAAGCCCACAGCCCTGTCACGCATTGCCCGGACAGTCATGGGGAACTTTATGTAGTCATTCCTCTGAGTATATAGTGCAGCAGTCACCTGCCAAATGCAGATATGTGTTGCATGTTGAGAAATGGCTCACACATCCCCAGTTGTGACTTGGAATGATCCAGATGCATAAAATGAAAGTGCAGCAGTAACCTTTACTTCAAATGACAAAGCACTCCTCCTGACATTTCTAGGGTGCAGGGCAGCTTTTATTAACTCACTGATCTCGGTTATAACGTCTTTGCGGAAACGCAGCTTTCTCACACAGTCTGCCTCATTCATGTGCAGGTATGGATGCCTGTCTTTGTTATGTAGGCAACCTGTATCACACCGCCACCAAAGGGCATACCTGTTGGAGTCCCAAGGGAGCCCAGCATCCCTTGGGAGCATTGTATATAAGTAGGCCTCCCATGCTGTACCAAGACTCTGGAGTCTGAATAAAGGAGCTAAGGTCACACTTATTCATTGTCTACAGCACTCAGTTACATTACTTTATTATGAGCATAACAACTGGTGACGAGATAATGAACAATCACACGAAAATGCAGAGAACTGTTGGTATCCTGGAGAAATTCTCAGAAGGGGATGATTGGGAGGCCTTCGTGGAGCAATACTCGACCAGTACTTCATGGCCAATGAGCTGGAAGGGGACGAGAATACTGCCAAATGAAGGGGATAATCCTCACCGTCTGTGGGGCAACAACGTATGGCCTCATGAAGAATCTTCTAGCTCTGGTGAAACCAACAACCAAATCGTATGAATAACTGTGTACGTTGGTCCGGGAGCACCTAAATCCGAAGGAAAGCGTTCTGATGGCAAGGTATCAATTCTACATGTGTCAATGGTCGGAAGGCCAGGAAGTGGCGAGCTATGTCTCCGAACTAAGGCGCCTTGTGGGACATTGCGAATTCGATGGATTCCTTGAGCAAATGCTAAGAAACTTCTTTCTGCTTGGCATTGGCCATGAGGCTATCCTTTGCAAACTATTGACTGTTGAAACACCGAACCTGAGCAAAGCCATAACGATAGCCCAGGTATTTATGTCCACCAGCAATAACACCAAACAAATTTTGCAGCACAAAGAGGTTTCGGCAACTACTGAACACAAAGTAACGTTGTTTTCAGGCAGGAATGCATATGGCAGAACGTATACGCCTGCAGCTGCACGACCTCAGATGACCCAGAGACTGTCATTAAATGTTAATGTGAGGCAGCTAACATCTTGTTGGTGCTGCGGAGGTGATCATCAAGCCCATCAATGCCGCTTCAAACACTGTGTACAAAGGCTGTGGAACAATGGGACACCTCCAGCGAATGTGCAGACGAGCTGCAAACTACCACGTTGCAGAGGAGGATCGATCCATGGCAGATCAGGCTGAACTAGAGACTCGAACTGAGGAGGCAGAAGTGTACGGGGTACACAACTTCACCACTAAATTTCCACAGATCATGCTAAAAGTCAAACTGGACGGAATTCCAGTATCCTGGTTGAAATGCTCGAAGTGTATTTTCCTGGCACCAGAGGTCGAGTTCTTCGGGAGAAGTATCGCGACAGATGGCATTAGACCCACCGACACCAAGACAGAGGCCATCAAGAATGCGCCAAGACCACAGAACGTGATGGAGCTGTGGTCGTTATGGGACTCCTCAACTATTTTGGTCATTTTCTACCTGGGTTAAGCACCTTGCTAGAACCCTGACATGTGCTGCTATGCAAGGGAGATGACTGGGTATGGGGGAAGTCACAAGAGCTTTTGAGAAAGCCAGAAATCCGTTATATTCTAACAAACTGCTTGTTCTGTATAACCCATGTAAATGTTTAGTGCTAGCTTGTGACGTATCTTCGTACGGGGTCGGGTGTGTGTTACAACAAGCAAACGAATCGGGAACATTGCAGCCGGTTGCCTTTGCGTCCAGGAGTTTGTCCAAGGCCGAAAGGGCCTACAGCATGATTGAAGCTCTGGCATGTGGATACAGGGTGAAAAGAAATGCACTGATATTTGTTTGGTCTCATGTTTGAGTTAGAAACTGACCATAAGCCGCTCATATTGCTATTCTCAGAGAGCAAAGGGATTAATACCAATGCCTCTGCCCACACCCAAAGATGGGCGCCCACGTTGTCTGCATATAACTTGGTAATCCGCCACAGACCAGGCACAGAGCACTGCAGACTTGCTTTTGGTGATGGATGCATTTGAAAATGAAATGTTACCCGTTATGGCCCACAAGATCAGGACCTGGACCAGCCAGGATCCTTTACTGTCCCTTGTAAAAAAAACTGTGTCCCCTCTATGGGAGCTGGTCCAGCATCCCAGCGGAGATGCATGAAGAGATCAAGCAGTTCCAGTGGCGCAAAGATGAAATGTCCATACAGGCGAACTGTCTTTTGTGGGGCAATCACATGGTTTTGCCTAAGAAAGGCAAGTAAACATTCATACGTGAACTACACATACCCACCCAGGCCAAGTAATGATGAAAGCGATGGCCCGACATCGACTCAGATTTGGAGTCATGCGTGTGCCAATGCAACACTTGCTCTCAATTGCACAATACACCCAGAGAGGCACTGCTAGATTTGTGGTCATGGCCCTTCAAACCGTGGTCTAGGATCCACGTTGACTTTGCGGGCCTGTTTCTATGCAAAATGTTTTTGGTTGTTGTGGATGCTTATTCAAAATGGATTGAGTGTGTAATAATGTCTGTAAGCACGTCCACTGCCACCATCGAAAGCCTACGAGCCATGTTTGTCACGCACGGGCCTGCCTGATGTCCTAGTCAGCGACAATGTGCAAGGAATTCATGACCTGCAATGGGATTAAGCATGTCACATCTGCCCCGTTCAAGCCTGCATCAATGGCCAGGCAAAACGGGCAGTCCAAACTGTTATGTATTTAACCTGCATTACACCTGACCACCAGAGGGCCCACCTGTTGGAGTCCCAAGGGATCCCAACATCCCTTAGGAGTACAGTATATAAACAGGCCACCCACGAGGTACCTGCACTCACGAATCTTATTAAAGGAGTTAAGGTCACACTTGCTCATTACACACAGTACTCAGCCTCACCATTTATTATGAGTGTAACAATTGGCGACGAGGTAATGAACAACCGTGCGAAAATACAAAGAACAGTCTGCATCCTGGAGAAGTTCTCAGAAGGGGACGATTGGGATGCCTTCGTGGAGAGACTCAACGAATACTTTGTGATCAATGAACTGGAAGGGGACGAGAACGCTACCAAACGAAGGACGATCTTCCTAACTGTCTGTGGCGCAACAACCTATGGCCTCATGAAGAATCTCCTGGCTCCGGCAAAACCAACAGAGAAATCCTACGAAGAATTGTGTACGCTGGTCCGGGAGCTCCTAAATCCTAAGGAAAGCATTTTGATGGTGAGCTATCGGTTCTACTCAACGATCGGAGGGCCAGGAAGTGGCGAGATACGTTGCCGAACTAAGGCGCCTCGCAGGACATTGTGAGTTTGAGGGATTCCTAGAACAAATGCTCAGAGACTTTTTTGTACTGGACATTGGCCATGAGGTAATCCTTCGCAAACTGTTGACTGTAGAAACTCCGAATCTAAGTAAAGCCATAACGATAGCCCAGGCATTTATGTCCACCAGCGACAACACCAAGCAGATTTTGCAGAACAAAGACATTTCGGCCAGTACTGTGTGTAAAGTAACTTCGGTTTTGAGCAGAAGTGTACATAGCAGAACGTACACACTGGCTTCTGTGGCCCGACCTCAATTGACCTAGAGTCCGCCATCAACTGTTAATGCAAGGCAGTTAACACCCTGTTGGCGCTGCGTAGGTGATCATCGGCCCCATCAATGCTGCTTTAAGCACGATGCGTGCAATGGTTGCAGAACAATGGGACACCTCCAACGAATGTGCAGGCGAGCTGCAAACCCTGCTAACCACCACATTGCAGAGGAAGATCAATCTACAGTGGATCAGGCTGAACTGGAGACTCGTATCAAGGAGGTAGAAGTGTACGGGATACACACGTTCATGATGAAATGCCCACCAATAATGTTGAAAGTTATACTGAATGGCATTCCAGTATCTATGGAGCTGGACACGAGGGCAAGTCAGTCCAAAATGAGTAAAAAGGCCTTCGACAGGCTGTGGGGCAAAAAGTCACACACGCCCAAGTTCAGCCCCATTCTCACCAAACTAAGTACTTACACCAAGGAACTAATCCCTGTAGTTGGCAGTGCAGAAGTCAAAGTCGGAGCAGTGCATGAACCCCCGCTGTGGATTGTACCAAGGGATGGCCCCACATTGTTTGGCAGAAGCTGGCTGGGAAAAATCAGCTGGAACTGGGACGACATCTGAGCGCTCTTGTCCGTTGATGATGCCTCATGTACCCATGTTCTGAGCAAGTTCCCATCGTTATTCGAGCCAGGCATTGGAAGCTTCTTGGGGGCGAAAGTGCAGATCCATTTTGTTCCCGGTACGCGAACCATCCACCACAAGGCTCGGGCGGTACGGTACATGAAAAAGTGGAAATTGAACTGGACAGGCTGCAGCGAGAAGGCATCATCGTGCCAGTGGAATTCAACGACTGGGCCAGTTCGATTGTCCTGGTACTCAAGGCGGACGGCATGGTTAGAATTTGCGGGGACTATAAAGTAACGATTAACCGTTTTTCGCTGCAGGGCCAGTACCCGCTACCCAAGGCAGACGACCTATTTGCTACCCTGGCTGGAGGGAAGATGTTCACCAAGCTGGACCTGACCTCGGCCTACATGACGCAGGAGCTGGAGGATTCTTCGAAAGGCTGCATCAACATGCACAAGGTCTGTTTATCTACAATCGGTGCCCGTTCAGGATTCAGTCGGCCGCGACGATCTTCCAGCGGAACATGGAGAGCCTGCTAAAGTCGGTTCCTTGTACAGTGGTCTTCCAGGACAACATATTGGTTACAGGTCGGGACACCATGGAGCACTTGAAGAATCTGGAGGAGGTACTTAGTCGGTTGGATTGCGTGGTGCTCAGGTTGAAATGCTCAAAGTGTGTTTTCCTGGCACAAGACGTCGAATTCTTAGGAAGGAGAATCGCAGCAGACGGCATCAGACCCACCGACGCCAAGACGGAGGCCATCAAGAATGCACCGCGACCACAAAACGTGACGGAGCTGCGGTCGTTCCTGGGGCTCTAACTATTTTGGTAATTTCCTACCTGGGTTAAGCACCCTGCTAGAACCCCTGCATGCGCTACTGCGCAAGGGAGATGACTGGGTATGGGGGAATTGACAAGAGGCTGCCTTTAAGAAAGCCAGAAATCTGATGTGTTCTAACAAACTGTTTGTCCTGTATAACCCTTGTTAACGATTAGTGCTAGCTTACGATGCGTCGTCATACGGTGTCAGGTGTGTGTTACAACAGGCTAAGGAATCAAGGATTTTGCAATCGGTCGATTATGCGTCCAGGAGTTTGTCCAAAGCCAAAAAGGCCTACAGCATGGTTGAAAAAAAGGCTCTGGCATGCGTTTACGGGGTAAAGAAAATACACCAATACTTATTTGGCCTCAAGTTTGAGCTTGAAACTGACCACAAGTCGCTCATATCGCTGTTCTCTGAGAGCAAAGGGATTAATACCAATGCCTCTGCCCGCATCCAAAGATGGGAGCTGACGCTGACGGCATTCAACTCTGTAATCCACCACAGACCGGGCACAGAGAATGGCGCAGATGCTCTCAGTCGGCTACCATTGCCCACTACCGGGGTGAAAATGGCACAGCCAGCGGACTTGCTCATGGTCATGGAGGTATTTGAGAACGAGAAGTCCCCCATTACGGCCCGCCAGATCAGGACCTGGACCAGCCAGGATCCTTTACTGTCTTTGGTAAAAAACTGTCCTCCATGGGAGCTGGTCCAGTGTCCCAGTGGAGATGTAGGAGGCGATTAAGCTGTTCCACAGATGCAAAGACGATTTGTCCCTGCAGATGGACTGTCTTTTCTGGGGAAATCGCATGGTCTTGCCCAAGAAAGGCAGAGACGCATTCATATGTGAAATGTGAACTGCACAGCACCCACCCGGGCATTGTAATGATGAAAGCCACAGCCAGATCCCACGTGTGATGGCCTGGCATCGACTCAGATTTAGATTCATGCGTGCGCCAGTGCAACATTTGCTCTCAGTTGAGCAATGCACACAGAGAGGCACCGCTAAGTTTGTGGTCGTGGCCATCCAAACAGTGGTCGAGGATCCATGTAGACGATGCAGGCCCATTCCTAGGCAAAATGTTTTTGGTTGTCGTGGACACTTACTCAAAATGGATTGACCATGCAATAATGTCTGTAAGCACATCCATGGCCACCATTGACAGCTTACGAGCCATGTTTGCCACGCACGCCTTGCCTGATGTCCTTGTCAGTGACAATGGGCCGTGCTTCACCAGTGCTGAATTCAAGGAATTCATGACCCGCAATGGGATCAAACATGTCACATCTGCCCCGTTCAAGCCCACATCCAACGGCCAGGCAGAACGGGCAGTCCAAACTGTTATGTATTTAACCCTTTGTAACCTGCATTACACCTGACCACCAGAGGGCCCATCTGTTGGAGTCCCAAGTGATCCTGGCATCCCTTGGGAGTACAGTATATAAGCAGGCCACCCACGAGGTACCTGCACTCTGGAATCTTATTAAAGAAGCTAAGGTCACACTTGCTCATTACACACAGTACTCAGCCTCACCTTTTATTATGAGTGTAACACAAACCATCAAGCAAAGCTTGAAACATGTGTCGGAAGAACTCCCTGCAGACCCGTCTGTCCTGAGTCCTGCTCAGCTACTGCACTAGACCCCACTCACTCACGGGGATCCCCCAGCCAAGCTGCTCATGAAAAGGGCGATCAAAACAAGGCTCTCTCTTATCCATCCTGATCTCCATGATCACGTCGAGGGCAGGCGGCATCAACAAAGCATGTACCATGATCGCGCAAACTTGTCACGCGATATTAAAATTAATGATCCTGTATTTGTACTCAACTATGGACATGGTCCCAAATGGCTTGCTGGCACTGTCATAGCCAAAGAAGGGAGTAGGGTGTTTTCAGGTCAAACTTGCTAATGGACTAACTTGCAGAAGGCAATTTGGACCAAACCAAACTGCGATTCAGAAACAGCCACAAGCAACCCAAAGAGGACACCACCAACTTCGACTCTCCAACACACACAAGTGGCAACCGACATCACGGTTGACCACGAAGCTGAACTCACCATCTCAGCTGCCCAGCAGCCCAGCGAAGAACCAACCAACTCACTCACACCTGCATTTGTACCGAGCCGATCGACAAGGGATGCAGACTCCTCAAAGTCGGCGCTCTCATCCTTGGAAAACAGACCCAGCTGATTGATGGATGAGAATCGGAGCTCCTCAGCACCAGATGTAGCATTGTCCGGCAAGTCCGGCCCCGCGCCCCCACCTTCTGGCCTCTGTGGTCTTGCCTGGGGCTACGTTGCTGGCTGAGCTGCAAAACACAGATGAGGTTATTAGAGGAGAAGGGGGCACTAGGGTCACAAGGTGATTCTAGCACTAAACACAGCATATGCACGACAAAAGCACCACTGCTATCAACATCATCACAGACATCACATTTCATGACCATCAACACATTCTGCATTGCAATGATTCTCATGAGGCCAGCATTATTTAAAGGACACTTTTAGAAATCATCTATCATATATTATTGTTCAGATATGAGTGGGTGTGGCATCTATTGAATTTACATCACGCAATGGTGTATACTTTACTCACGTGGCATCACTTCAGGGTCTGCAGCTGCCTGTTGGCCATCCGGGGGTTGCTCCCCATGAGTACGAGCACGTGTTCCTCAATGTCAGTGATGTCGCTGGTGACTGGTGGCCCCCCACCCATTCGCCTCTGCTCGGACCTATTCGTCGCGAGCTTCTGTAAAAGGTAACAGGACGACATAGCATGAGATCATTGTTTGATATCATTGCTAGGTACTGTCACAGAGACTGATACAACACATAACCGACAGGTAATTATCATAATAATCATGATTACATCATTCTTTACCTAAAGACGTGCACTGTGAACGCAGGCTTTGAGTACAACATTCCCAGTAAAAGTGAAAGATCTCTCATCTGATGATGGTCACTCATGACTGTTACAAATCAAATTACATAAGTACATGTAAATAAATGTAATACTTACTCTTGCGGATCCGACAGGGTCGTTCCATCGTTTGCGGCATTGGCTGCCCTCACGCATCTCGGTCGCCGACGAGACCATCTCGGCCCATATCTTCTGGTAGGCCTTCGGGGTGGGCTTCCCACACCCTCCCTGTGTTAAATCACCCCAACGTGACTGGACCTCCTGCATGAGGGAGGCATTAGCCTCGTCCGAGAACCTCCTGCCGCTTTTGCGTACTCCAATGTGCTCCTCTCCCAGCTCACTGCTCTCGCCAGCGTCAGTCTCCACAGCGTGCTGTGTCACCACTTCCTCTCCCTCCATTATAGGCACCAAATTCGGGAAAATATCTGGCTGGTAACAGCTCATTTTTTTGGCACAATTTGCTATAAAACTCAAAACTCTCCCTCCTTCCTCCCAAAGCAGCCGCACCACACCCACACACGCCTTCACTCCCTCTCAGCTCCCTTTCTCTCTGTCTCCTCTTATGCGCATGTCATGATGACTCTTGACCTCCTGAATCATGGGAAATGAGCGTTGCCATGCCGTTGGAAAGGACAGTGACACTTTATGGCAGAGGGTCAGAGAGATTTAATGCTAACGCCCATTTCAGATCGCTCGTGGTCACACCCAATTTTTAAAATGGAGACTAGGGGTTTTGAAAATGGGTGACAAGCCAGTGATCTGAAAACCCATTTTTACCGCCCACGCCGAAAATAATGCCCATTTTTGGGCGATAAGTACAAAAGTCTAAAATCTAGCCCATGGCCTTGCCAGCTGGCTCATGACCCCCCTGCGTAAGCCCCAGATGGAAGCCGAGAAGTGCTACAATGAAAGCCATATAGCTACACGCAATGTCGTCAAAAAGACACTTGGAGTGCCTAACCAGCGCTGCAGATGTTTGCACCATTCATGAGTCAACCTACAATACCACCCTGAGCAGGTCGCTGAGTTCATTGTGGTGTGCTGCATGTTGCATAACCTAGCTATGAGGAGAGGACAACAATTGCCAGATGGGACTGCTGGTCCACCTCAAGAGAGAGTGGGGTCGGAAGAGGAGGAGGAGGACGAGGACCTCGGGGAAGACGATCAGCCTGGCGGTGAATCCATGCCCCCACGCCCCCACGCCCCCACCCCCCTCCGCAACACTGGAAAAGCCCTGTGGTAGTTACGCAGCTGCAAAACTCTTGCGTCAGCAGTTCATAAATGAAGGCTTTGTGTGAACTTACATTGGTGACAGTTACAGTTGCATTACGTTTTATCCTTGCCTGGCCTCGCCTTGGCCATTGTTTCCAACCATTGTATTGAAGTTTTATGTTATGTTATTAGAAGACACTCGAGGACAATTGTAAAGTTAAATAAAAATGTTGAATAATTAAAGACAAATTTGAAATTTTTTAGAACAAACATATATAACAAACCACCCCCCAACCCCGAACAGTCAACAACATTTGTAACACAACAATAACATAACACCATCCCCAACAGTGAACATTTAACAAAAACGTATTTTTAACAAGAACTAAGAACTAGATACAGCATCTACCCCCTTCCCTACCTGCGGCCAACTCTTGCACCATTACTCCCCTTGTATAAACCCCCCGTTTAGCTCCCCAAGTAATGGGACCAAGATGTCTTGCAGCAGGGGACCTCAAGGCATGCTGCTGTGGTGGGGAGAGTGGGATGACATCAGCAGAATCTCCTCAGTTTCCAAAGAAACGTCTTCTGAGTCAGAAGGAAGTTCTTCCTCCTGACTCGCATCTGTCCTGGTGCTTGGTGGGACGGCACCTTCGGGTGCAGTGCCGTCTCCCGACACTATTGCAAGCCGAAAGACATGGATAGAGTCGATCGTTTGCCCCATTGCTACAGCTATCCGATCCATGCCCTCCGTTATTCGTGCAGACATTGTGGCAATGTTTACGGTCAACCCATCAAGCGCCTGGAGGAGCTATCGACCTATGTCAACACTCGCCCTTGACAGTGAGACCATGTCCTCGTTTGGATCGCCCGTCACAGTGCGTACCTACCTCACCAACTCGACCTCCATGGGGTCGGCATGGGCACTGGATGCCTTGGAGTGGCCTGCTGCAAGCCGCTTGGCCCCGCTACTTCATCTGTCGATGAAGATGTGGCCGCAGGTACCAGAGATGACGTGTTCATCTTCCTCCTCAGTTGTTTCCTCTTCTGCACCCGTGGTGATGACCACCTGCAGCAGCAAAAGGGTTCGTGCAGGGTCCTTCCTTTGCACCTCGGGAGTCTTGGTAACTGCAAACCATAATTGAGGTTATTAGAAGAGAAGGGTAGACATGAGAATGCTTGCGCTGCGTTGGCATATGTACGAGGAGCAACACTAACGCAATAAATGTGAATGAGAGACGTTACATATGATTAAATCATATGGTTGTACATCTATGGAATTCTCTGCCACTGGGCATTGTAGAGGCTGGGTTATTGAATATATTTAAGGCAGAGATAGACAGATGTTTGAGCGATAAGGGAGTAAAGGGTTATGGGGAGCGGGCAGGGAAGTGGAGCTGAGTCCATGACTGTATCAGCTATGATCTTATTGGAATGGTGGAGCAGGCTCGAGGGGCCAAATGACCTACTCCTGCTCCTATTTCTTATGTTCTTATGTTCTTAACTTGAGAGTAGTACAGAAGCTACATGCATAACATGACACCATTCATATTATAACGAAATGCTGTTATATTACTTTAAATTACCACTGGTTTACCACTGCTTTACACATTACTCACTTGGCGTAACAATGGGATTTGCACCACCACGGGTGGCAGAACGACTGTGGCTGCCCACTAGTGCTGCAGCACATTCCTCCAAGTTGGTGAGCAGTTGTAGTTCACCAGGGCCTCCTCCGGTGCACCTCTGCTCCACCCGATTCTTAGATATCATCCTTGCAAACGTGACAAGAGCATGGCATAAGCTAATTGACTAGGTACTATTATGGAAAGACATCAGATTCTAACGTTATATGCTAATACGGTTTGTATCCACAATGGATGCATGGTTATAACATCTACGTTCAGAGAAAATATTTAATAATATCGTGTTTAGGAACTAATGCTTGACACCAAACATCTCGCGTACAATTTCCAGGAAGGGCTCCATCCACGGGCCATACCATTCGGCGCCTGAGGGGAGGTAGGTGATTTATTTGACTCGATGGAGGTCCCCCAGGGTGGGAATCAGGACCGCTGGTGAGCTCGGCAATGACAGGAGTGTAATGGAAAGGGACACCGTGTCCATGGACTGTGCTCGGAGATCTCCGTGTGGTCGGAGCTAATGTCCGAAATTGTCCCAGGGCAGACAGTAAGCCAGGGCAGCTCTCCCCCAGTCCAGGCTGGGTCACTCTGTGTGTGACAGCAGCAGGAGAGACTCACACAGTCTGGGTAAAGGTGACCGGTCCCCTCAATGCTCAGTCATGCCCCATCCACCAATGTAACCAAAAAGGAGATGGTGCCCAAAATAGACTTAAAGGGCGCAGGTTCCAACCCCAGTCCAAATCTTAGCACGGAAGCTATGCAAGATTATCCAGCTTAATTACAATCCGGCAGATTTATATTCTAATTAATTCAGTGGATCATTACAATTTAAAATTTCATAATTTAATACTTACTCTTGCCGAACCAAGTAAGCTGTTCCACCTCTTGCGGCACTGGTCTGACTCACGCCTATCATGGGACAGTGAGGAAACAATATCAGCAATCTCACCCTGATAGAGAATTCAAACAGGCTGCATTTAGACAGGCTGTGAAAATTCACAGACAACAAGTCAGGGATGCTATGTGAGTGATAGCATGTTGCATTAAGTCATCAATCAACTTGACATTTTAGGACCCTTGGGTAGCGAGCCAATTAAAAGGTTAAAAGACTATTAATTGAGCCAATAAGATCAAAGAAGGCGAGTTCTTTTCTGTAAATTGATCCAGGTATAAGTACAGCCATTTTGACCATGTGGTCTCAGAAGGACAAAGACCTGGCTTAAAGTCAGAAGCTTGTTGCTGCCTGCCAGAAATAAAGTTACATTAAAACTACAATCGGAGTTTGTATTTCATAGGAAATTAAGAGATCTAACAATTTTGGCGTCACGAACACGATCGGTGAAGAAAGAAACTGAATTTTGGACATCGGACCTACATACTGAGATAAGGACTACACTTTATAAAAGTCCTCGGTCAAAAGTCTAAATTAGCCTCTCCTTCTACGCGATTCCGAAAGCCTCCGGTTTGCGAATCCTCTGGTTGGTAGTCGGCTCGAGGTCCCATAGATGTCTAAACTTTGGCGGTGTGTTAGTTAATTAATCACCGACCTGTTGATCGGCTGGAAAGCCTACGACTCGAGACCCCAGTAAAGAAATCAGTATTATGGCAGCAGGAAATAAGAGCAAAGAATTGCCTACAACTGTTAAAGGTGGGCAGGCACCACCTGGAGTTTCGCTAGATTTAATTCTCGAACAGTTGAAAGAATACATAGAGCAACAATTCAATTTATCTAAAACCTATATTAAGATCGAATAAAAGTACGGAACCTCCAAAGGACAATGGTCCTTGGACGAGATTAAAAAGGTCTGGGGAAAAACGACCCGTATGAAAAATAAAGAGTGAACTAGATGGTCCCTAGCGGTTATGGGAAAGATCCGAAACCGGAATGAAATTATAATGTGTTCCCAACATGATCGAGAACTGACCAGTACAAAGGACCAATTGCAAGCTGTTTGTACACAGCTGCGATAGAAAAGACTTGAACTTGAAAAGTCGGAAGCGGAAGTTAAAGATCTTAAAGGTGAAATTAAAGAATGGAAAAAATCATTAGGTCAAGAGACAGGAATAGGAAAAGGAAAATGTATCGGTCAATTCCCAGGGTATCCATGTTTGGATAAATTAAAAGCGCAAACCCGAAGACACGACCGTGGAATAAATACGGATTCTGAATCCTCTGACGATACAGGGTCGGAGGATGAAGAATTAGGGGTGCGCTTTGCCCCGTTTAAAAAAAGACGAGTTGTAGTCAAATCAGAAGAGACTGCGGATGAGGGCGGAACCAAAAAAACGAGGAAAAGGGTGTATGCAGAATACTTAGTTCATGATCCGGCAGACCCAGAGAAAATTGATAAATGGTCCAAGGAATTGCCCAATCCAAAGAAAGGGGGAGTAAAAACGTGGGACCAATTGGACCGCTTAAGAAATATATATCAACTTCATCCCTGGGACGGAGTGCAAAGTTTGACCATAATGGTGCCAAAAACACAGGGAAGAAAATTGCACGACAAGGTAGAAGAAGCTTTGGGGCAGGATGAGCAAGAAAAAAACGCAGGATGGGAGGCGATTAAACACTGGCTGCAAGCCTTCAGTCCAGCTAAGACAGACTGGGGAAAAATTGCAGCCTGCCAACAGAAAGGAACAGAGGAGGTCCTGGAGTATGACGAGCGGTTTAGATGCACGTGGCTCGAACATTCGGGTATGAATAATGCGGATGAGGAAATGGATGAACAAGTGTTTGGACCCCTGAAAGCAGCTTTCGTGGCAGGTCTAAAGCCAGAACTGTCCAAAATGCTTAAGGTAGTGTTACCGGACTGGGAAGGTAGAGGAACTACCTTTGCAGCATTGGTGGATCGATGTAACCAATTAGATCGGGATATGGGATCAAAAGTCCGAGCTGTACAGGCTACGGGATGGAAATCCCAGGATTCCGATAAACAGTAATTCAGAAAATTACCCGGAAAATGTCATTATTGTGGGAAAGAAGGTCACTGGGCCAAGACGTGCAGGGCAAAACAGAAAGGTCGTGGCCGGGGAAGAGGACGCAGCCAGGTATACAATTCAGCCAACAAACCAGGCTTGTCACAAGATAACGACCTCATAGAAGCATTTAAGCGACTGACAATACAACAACAGAAGGAGTTACTTGGGATAGCATAAAACGGTTTGAGCCCACCCTGGCCCCCCTCCTCACACTAATACAATAGAGGGGAGATGGGCTACATATAACTGTGAGGGTGGGCGATAAGGATGTGGAATGTCTTTTAGACACAGAGGCGGAATTAACATGCTTACCCTTACAATATGGAGACTTTTTGCCGTTGGATGGTAGGGCACGTACAGCCTATGGAGTTGGGGGCCATAAAATGGAAATTAAAAGGACAACACCGGTACTTATAGGGCTGGGTCCACATGAACTAACCACGCCGGTCTGGATAGGCCCAGTAGATCAACCCCTTTTGGGAATGGACATTCTAATCCAAGTAGATTTATCGTTGCATTTCGAGAATGGTCGGGTGACATGGTCAATTAGAACTTTGAAGAAAGAAGAATTGAAGGAACACCCGATATGGGCTAAAGATAAGAACGATTGTGGCCTACTCCAGATGGAGCCTGCGTCATTTACCGGGACCAAGCCGCCATGCACTAAACAGTATCCCATCAGTCCAACTGCCATCGCGGGAATCTTACCGGTTATTCAGCAATTGGAGAAACAAGGGGTGCTTATTAAAATGCATAGCTCCTCCAATAGCCCCGTGTGGCCGGTACAGAAATCTAATGAGACTTGGCGTTTGACTGTCGATTATAGGAAAGCTAACCAGTGTATTGCTCAAAAAGCTCCTTTGGTCGCAGATCCCTCCACCATTTTTAATGCCCTCAAACCGGAACATAAATATTTCTCGGTTATAGATATGGCCAACGGATTTTGGTCGGTGCCTCTGGCACCGGAGGTTCGACAGTGGTTTGCTTTCACTGTCCAAGGACAACAGTATACTTGGACCCGGTTACCGCAGGGTTTCCACAACAGCCCTATGGTATTCCACATGGCTTTACAAAGCCATTTGCGAGAATTACCTCCCCTGTCATCCACAGTCATCCAATATGTCGACGATATCCTGCTAGCTTCAAACACGGAGAACAGCATGAACAAGATTTACGAGCTTTGCTGGACCACCTTCGGCTGAAAGGACATAAAGCCAGCATCGACAAAGCACAAATATCCCAAGAAGAGGTTGTATACCTGGGACAAAAGATTTCACAAGAAAAGAGAGAACTTACCCAGGATAGAACTGCAGCCATTCGGGCTGCTAAAAAACCCACCACTATTCAGGAACTAAGGTCTTTTTTGGGATTGTGTAACTTTAACAGAAATTGGATTGACTCCTTCACACAGTTTGCTCAGCCACTGAATGATATTTTAAAGGAGAAACGTGCCTCTAAAGCAAGCCATCACCCTCACTAAAGAACAGCAAGAGGCCTTCCTGAGTTTGAAAAAGGCTTTGTGTTCGGCACCGGCTCTAGGAATCCCCGACAGTGGTAAGCCATTTACCCTGTTTGTCCATGAGAAAGAAGGATATATGATAGCTATACTGACACAAGAACATGGGGATCGGCAAAGACCTATTGGCTATTATTCGGCAAAACTGGATGCGGTAGCCCTCGGATGGGGAAGTTGCCTAAGGGCCATGGAAGCTACATGTCGAGCGGTAATGATCACTGCGGGTCTAGTCCTCGACCAAAAGCTGATTGTCAAGTGTCCCCACACCGTACATGCTTTGCTGTCTATGACTAGAATGTCTCAGGTGACGGCAGCTAGATGGACCCGCTGGACAGCAGTTTTGGAAGCTCCTAATCTCCATATCGTCCGGGCCAGCCCGGTTAATCCCGCAACTATGCTCCCGATGTCAGGATCGAGGGAGCAAGAGGGGGGAGAATGTGAAGAGCATGACTGCGTGGAGATTTTAAAAGAAACAGAAGAAGCAGCCTTAGCAGCAGAGGAGCCTCTGCACAACCCAGACCTCATCCTGTTTACAGATGGTTCCCCCTTTGTTGACAATGGTACCAGAAAAGCAGGATGGGCAGTTACAACCTTATATGAGGTAGTGGCAAAAGAATGTTTACTCTCAGGAATGTCAGCACAACAGGCCGAGTTGCGGGCCCTGTCAGAAGCATGTCGAATAGCAGAAGGACAGACAGCTAACGTCTACACAGATTCGCGTTATGCTTTTGGAGTCGCTCACGACTTTGGTCTGTTATGGCGTAAAAGAGGATTCCTCACTGCTGCTGGTACACCTATCCAAAATGGAAAAGAAGTCCGAGACTTACTAGAGGCCATACAATTACTTCAGGAAGTATCCATCCTGAAGTGTAAGGCCCATACCAAGGAAAATACCACAGAAGCACAGGGAAATGCCCTAGCCGACCAGACAGCTAAAGATGCCACCTCACAGGGAGTTCCCCCAGAAGAACCAACACAGATTTGCAGATTGAAAGCACTCAGGACTCTGACACGAGACCTTCAAACAATGCAAGGCGAGTGCTCCCGAGAGGAAAAATGGACATGGATTGAGGCAGGAATTAAGCTATGTGAAGATGGTGTCTGGAGACAAAGAGTTACCGACAAGCCAGTTACGCCACAAGCGCTTATGCCTTTTTTAGCCCAACAGATCCACTCGTGGGGACACTTGGCCTCACAACAGATGACAGCACGGTTCCAGAAAAGCTGGTGGGGTCGGGGATTTAAAAAACATGCCCAGCTGGTAACAGACCGCTGTGTGGTCTGCCAGAAAAATAATTCTGGACCCATCACGGTAATGCCCCAACTGAGGCCCCCTACCCCTGTCGGACCATTCCAGCATCTGCAGGTTGATTATATATCTCTTCCTTCATGCCAAGGATACACTAACATTCTTGTCATGGTCGACAGATTCTCTAGATGGGTAGAAGCTGTCCCAACTAAAAGAGCCACAGCCAATCACACTGCAAAGGTCTTGTGTAAGGATTACATTCCCCGATGGGGAGTCCCGAGTAGCATTGATTCAGATCAGGGAACACACTTCACAGGTGCTGTCTGCCAAGAAGTCTGTAGGTTACTGAACATTACGAGGGATTTACACTGTCCTTATCATCCGCAATCATCAGGACAAGTAGAGCGAATGAATCGAACTCTGAAACAACAGCTTGCCAAATATCACCAAGAAGGAACACCATGGCCCCAGGCACTACCAATAGTGCTATGTAGCATTAGGGCAACCCCGAACAGAACTACAGGTCTAAGCCCATTTGAAATTATAACAGGAAGACCCATGTCGCTGCCAGGAACTATCGATTTATGGAAAGCTGATGTTCACTTAATGAGTGACACTTTGTTATCATACTGTCAGAACCTAACCAATGCTATTAGTTCTGTTTCCCGACAGGTATCGGCAGCTTGGGGTAATCCACCCGAAGGAGGACACGACATCATGCCGGGAGTCTGGGTGTATGTGAAAAAGTTGCATAAAGAACCTTTGGGTGCCAAGTGGGAGAGACCTTATCAAGTGTTATTGACTACCCAGGCAGCTGTTAAAGTCCAAGGAAAGAAAGCCTGGATCCACGCTTCACACGTTAAATGAGCACCCGTAACTGAAGCTGAAATCTAATAAGGACAATTACTTTTTGCCAAAATGTATAAATTTACTGTATTACTGATTGTAGGTATTCTAGGCATAGGCCTACTTCTTACTAGCCGACCCTCTGCACCAAAGGGAAATAGTAGGGTAGCAAGGGAATTACATGTAAATACCTTTTTATATATGTCATACATTTATGCTAAACAAGGTAACATTTCTAGTTGTTGGGCGTGTGCGCATATTCCTATTCACTCAAAGGGAGGGATTCCCTTGAGGCCAGTTCCCTTGAATATCTCGGAAATGGCTAAGTGGATAATTAATCAAAACAAAACAGGCAATGCGTTTCAGGATACGGAAAACTGGGCACGTAAATGGAAGTCAGCAGGTTATAATCTGACTACGTTTGAAGGGGGATACCAATCGTGCTACAATAATTCCAAACGGCCCCCATTTTTCGTTATCAATAATATAACGGGAATAGGAAGACCAGAGGAATCGGTCTGTCTGATTAGAAACATTAAATGAGGCCAAAATATGGGGTATAGTAACTGCTCCCGGAATTATAATATACTCAAGCCACGGAACCGTCCAAACTGGGCCGATGTGGGAATTTTTAACGTAACGGGGATTCTGAATAAAACAGATGGAAAAGCCTGGACAGGCCCCGGAGTGTTGCTGACAAAGAAACAGCTAACATTCATTGCCTATAATGGCACCTATTGGGTGTGTGGCCACAAGGCCTACCCTTGGCTGCCCCAGAATTGGACGGGATCCTGCTATTTAGCCTACATTGTGCCTTATATGTATCATATAAAGTCACTATCGGAACATTTACACCATCCTAAGAGAGCTATCACAGAACAGAGAGGTTCTTTGCCATTCTGATCCCCAGGTATGGGACCACCAGACTGGCAAGGGAATCCATTAATATGGCATCCATTGTGGAATGGGTAGCCAATGATACCTCAGAGGCCCTAGTTAAAAACAATGCAGAAATGGTAGCAATCCGCACAGTAGCCCTACAGAATAGACTGGCCCTTGATTACATCCTGGCTGAAAAGGGAGGTACTTGCACCCTACTCGGAACTGAGTGTTGCACATATATCCCAGATAGCTCCGAAGAAATTACCCACTTAGCGGAGCATATCCAAAAGGAGGTAGAAAAACTTAAGCAACCCTCATCATTCACTTTGTCGAGTGGAGCCACTGAATGGCTAGGTTCAATAGGAACTTCTTTGGTGGAACGTTTAATTCTATTTGTTGTATTTGTTTTACTTTTATATTGTTTGTTTATGTTGATTAAATGTTGTTGTGACCAGGTGGCTGTAGCTGCTGTCCCGCAGGTGAGACACCTTGCAAGTCCCAGCAGACCGTCTGTACGTGGCACAGGGGTATGTTAAGCTTAAGGGAAGGTTGTTTATTGGTTGAACTAAGATATTGATTTGGATTAAATTGGAATAAGGTTAATTAACCTACTAAAACCAGACTTCCATTGTGGCCACGATGGAACTCAGGTTGGTGTAAATTTGTGTGGAAGCTACTAGTCCGGACATGTGGCGAAACACATCAACAAATTTTAGAAGGAAACTCTATTAACATGTATGAAATTATTTTGTAGAATGTTTAACCAGTGATACCTGATGTTTTATGATTCAATTTGTGAAAGAATCAAAGGGGAGTTTGATAGAGAATTCAAACAGGCTGCATTTAGACAGGCTGTGAAAATTCACAGACAACAAGTCAGAGATGCTACGTGAGTAGTAGCATGTTGCATTAAGTCATCAAGCAACTTGACATTTTAGGACCCTTGGGTAGCGAGCCAATTAAAAGGTTAAACGACTATTAATTGAGCCAATAAGGTCAAAGAAGGCGAGTTCTTTTCTGTAAATTGATCCAGGTATAAGTACAGCCATTTTGACCATGTGGTCTCAGAAGGACAAAGATCTGGCTTAAAGCCAGAAGCTTGTTGCTGCCTGCCAGAAATAAAGTTACATTAAAACTACAATCTGAGTTCGTATTTCATTGGAAATTAAGAGATCTAACACACCCCATATTTTTTGATAGATGCAGGGGGGAGGTTTCCCACGCCCACCCTGGGTTAATTGTCCTCACTGACTTTCCACCTCATTTACTAGGGTCTCATTTGCTTCGACAAAGAAAAGACTTTCACCCTCCTTCTCCCTGACAGCTCCTCCTGCTGCACACTTGTATCGCTGGACATTTTGGATCAACACCTCCAAGATTTAAGACTCAAGTTTAAAGAACAGAGACAATGCTCAAATTACAACTAACTCAGATCACTGCTTCTTTCTCACTCCTTCTTTCTCTCTCATTCTCCTTGACTCTTCTGAGCATGCGCAGATGACCCCTGAACTCCCGAATCGCGGGAAAACTTCTTTGCTAAAAAAAATGCGCATGCACAGAACGGCAGTTGCTATGGACGCCAGCCTTGCACGACTGAATACATTGCTCAGGCTATCGCCCAAAATAAAAAGCCGAAACTAGCGGTCCTTAAAATGGGCGATATTCCAATGATCCTGAAAAATAAAAAAACACTAAGGCCGGAAATATTGCCCAAAGATCAAAGTGGAAAGTCTAGCCCTAGGACAATGCGCTCACACCTCTTCTTCCTTCTCTCTCTCTCCAAGGTGGATGCCATAGTATGGACCACATCCTGCTCTGCGCATGCACAACAGGCTTGCTTACAACGGGGAGCAAGGCATTCAATGAAGATATTTGGGGCAACAAAGTGTAATGCAATTCTTGAATTTTTGATTTTTTTTCGAAGTACCACCCCACCACTCAACGCCTCCTCACCCGGTTCGAGGCCGGCAGAATCCCTCCCTCGCCTGGACACAGGGGCTTGGGGCTCGGCTTCCGCCTCCCCCCTACGCCCCCGGACTTCTTTTGAAGCCGAGCTCCGAGGTCCTGTGTCCGGTGAGGGAAGGATTCTGCCGGCCGACGCGTCGACCCTCAAGTCCGGTGAGGAGAGGTTCGATGGTGGGGTAGTACTTAAAAAAAAAAAATCAAAAATTCAAGAATTGCATTACACTTCCATTTTCTCCCTTTTGACTTTCAGAAAATTAAGATTTCTGATGCATATTCTCTGCCTTCTTCACTCCCTCCAAAACTTCGGCTAAAAACAATGGCGTCTTTCTGCACCGATTTTGTAATATGCGCTAATTTTTGTTAAGTGCCCAGAGAATTTTTTGGGATTGGTCACATACGCTGTTGTAGAAAAAATGTAAGTTGGCCAACTTACTTAAATGTCAAAAACTGGTGCAGACATCAGATTACGCCCCCTATGACGCAAAACAATCAGTGCCTATAAAAATCGTACCTAAGTGCAATGTGCTGGAGCAGAAATTTGGGGGAAACTTGGAGATTTTTATTTACTCAAAAAAAAAACTGTACGCTCCAAAAAAATGGCGCAGCTAATTGGGGAAAATTGAGCCCTATAGACTCTGTTTCCCTCCCCACAGATGCTGCCTGACCTACTGAGTGCTCCCAGCATTTTCTGTTTTAATTTCCTATAGACATTTCTGTGTTGTGTTCTGTCTTCTACTTGTAGAACAACGCTTCATTTTAAACCATTGCTCATTAGTATGGAATCTTTGCAGGATGGTTTGGGTTATATTTTCTTCTTTTCTATTGAGAGCTAAGACTGATCACAGTTTATGGTATCAGTTTCCTGCCATTCAAACAGTTGCCTGACCAGACTCCCTGGCATTCATTAGCACTGTCTGCTTGTTAATGTCTGTTTTCGTCGTGTGTGTGTATGTATATTGCAATTTGTATTTTCTGCCCTGTGGGTATTCAGCCACTATCACGTGAACCTACATTTTGAATGCAGCCAACCTTCATTTTGATATGAGCTGGATGGTCCATGTATTCCAACATCCAATTGCATCTGCCAGCAGATTTTCGTTTGTAGGTGGATGCCTTCGGTCTTCCAAATTCCTCAGATCTTCCCCAGGAAGGCATGCATCTTTAGTTTGATCTCTGCTAAAGTAAAACTTTTTAGATTCTACCAAATGCTTCTGCTAGAGTGCATTTCTATGAAAATGGAGTAATTAATATGAAGGCTGAGTGGCACATTGAATTGGAATACTGTCCTTTCAACATTTTAAGTGACAGAATGAACCTCTCCCTGCTGACTGCTAGTGCGGCAAATGGAAATTTCACATTGCTCGACTCAAACCCATTGTTTCCTAAAAATAAAAATAGAAACATAGAAAATAGGTGCAGGAGTAGGCCATTCGGCCCTTTGAGCCTGCACCACCATTCAATAAGGTCATGGCTGATCATTCACCTCAGTACCCCTTTCCTGCTTTCTCTCCAAACCTCTTGATCCCTTTAGCCATAAGGGCCATATCCAACTCCCTCTTGAATATATCTAACGAACTGGCCTCAACAACTTTGTGGTAGAGAATTCCACAGGTTAACAACTCTGAGTGAAGACGTTTCTCCTCATCTCAGTCCTAAATGGCTTACCCCTTATCCTTAGACTGTGACCCCTGGTTCTGGACTTCCCCAACATTGGGAACATTCTTCCTGCATCTAACCTGTCTGAACTCATCAGAATTTTAAACGTTTCTATGAGATCCCCTCTCATTCTTCTGAACTCCAGTGAATACAAGCCCAGTTGATCCAGTCTTTCTTGATAGGTCAGTCCTGCCACCCCGGGAATCAGTCTGGTGAACCTTCGCTACACTCCCTCAATAGCAAGAATGTCCTTCCTCAAGTTAGGAGACCAAAACTGTACATAATACTCCAGGTGTGGCCTCACCAACGCCATGTACAACTGTAGCAACACCTCCCTGCCCCTGTACTCAAATCCCCTCACTATGAAGGCCAACATGCCATTTGCTTTCTTAACTGCCTGCTGTACCTGCATGCCAACCTTCAATGACTGATGTACCATGACACCCAGGTCTCGTTGCACCTCCCCTTTTCCTAATCTGTCACCATTCAGACAATAGTCTGTCTCTCTGCTTTTACCACCAAAGTGGATAACCTCACATTTATCCACATTATACTTCATCTGCCATGCATTTGCCCACTCACCTAACCTATCCAAGTCGCTCTGCAGCCTCATAGCATTCTTCTCGCAGCTCACAATGCCACCCAACTTAGTGTCATTCGCAAATTTGGAGATACTACATTTAATCCCCTCGTCTAAATCATTAATGTACAGTGTAAACAGCTGGGGCCCCAGCACAGAACATTGCGGTACCCCATTAGTCACTGCCTGCCATTCTGAAAAGTACACATTTACTCCTACTCTTTGCTTCCTGTCTGACAACCAGTTCTCAATCCATGTCAGCACACTACCATCAATCCCATGTGCTTTAACTTTGCACATTAATCTCTTGTGTGGGACCTTGTTGAAAGCCTTCTGAAAGTCCAAATATACCACATCAACTGGTTCTCCCTTGTCCACTCTACTAGAAACATCCTCAAAAAATTCCAAAAGATTTGTCAAGCATGATTTCCCTTTCACAAATCCATGCTGACTTGGACCTATCATGTCACCATTTTCCAAATGCGCTGCTATGACATCCTTAATAATTGATTCCATCATTTTACCCACTACTGATGTTAGGCTGACCGGTCTATAATTCCCTGTTTTCTCTCTCCCTCCTTTTTAAAAAAGTGGGGTTACATTGGCTACCCTCCACTCCATAGGAACTGATCCAGAGTCAATGAAATGTTAGAAAATTGACTGTCAGTGCATCCGCTATTTGCAAGACCACCTCCTTAAGTACTCTGGGATGCAGTCCATCAGGCCCTGGGGATTTATCGGCCTTCAATCCCATCAATTTCTCCAACACAATTTCCTGACTAATAAGGATTTCCCTCAGTTCCTCCTCCTTACTAGACCCTCTGACCCTTTTTATATCCGGAAGGTTGTTTGTGTCCTCCTTAGTGAATACCGAACCAAAGTACTTGTTCAATTGGTCCGTCATTTCTTTGTTCCCCGTTATGACTTCCCCTGATTCTGACTGCAGGGGACCTACGTTTGTCTTTACTAACCTTTTTCTCTTTACATATCTATAGAAACTTTTGCAATCCGTCTTAATATTCCCTGCAAGCTTCTTCTCGTACTCCATTTTCCCTGCCCTAATCAAACCCTTTGTCCTCCTCTGCTGAGTTCTAAATTTCTCCCAGTCCCCGGGTTCGCTGCTATTTCTGGCCAATTTGTATGTCACTTCCTTGGCTTTAATACTATCCCTGATTTCCCTTGATAGCCACGGTTGAGCCACCTTCCCTTTTTTATTTTTACGCCAGACAGGAATGTACAATTGTTGTAGTTCATCCATGTGGTCTCTAAATGTCTGCCATTGCCCATCCACAGTCAACCCCTTAAGTATCATTCGCCAATCTATCCTAGCCAATTCACGCCTCATACCTTCAAAGTTAGCCTTCTTTATGTTCTGGACCATGGTCTCTGAATTAACTGTTTCATTCTCCATCCTAATGCAGAATTCCACCATATTGGAAAGGAGGGATTTTGAGGATCACGATGATGAAATGAAACACAAGAATGAAGGAGAGTTAAAATTACCATAGACAGTTGATCTTGAACCACTTTCTTGGGGCAGCAAAGAGTGAATGTCTCTGTTGTTTTGGACTGGATTGCATAACGTGTACACTTGGATGAGAAATTTGGGACCGCCCTGTTTGGGGAGCTAACTTTTGAAAGCTGGGAATCATTAGCCCAGTTTTTAAAAAATTCTGTGTTTGCATGTTAACTATGAGGAAAGATTGGATAGGCTGGAACAGAGGAGGCTGAGGGGAGACCTTACTGAGGTGCATAAAATTATGAGGAGCCTAGATAGAATGGATAGGAAGGACCTATTTCCCTTAGCAGAGAGATCAACAACCAGGGGGCATAGATTTTATGTAATTGTTAGGAAGTTTAGTGGGGATTTGAGGGGAAATGTTTTCACCCAGAGGGTGGTGGGGGTCTGGAACTCACTGCCTGAAAGGGTGGTAGAGGCAGAAACCCTCAGAACATTTAAAATGTGCTTAGATGTGCACTTGAAGTGTCATAACCTACAAGGATACGGACCAAGAGCTAGAAACTAAGATTAGGATGGATAGCTCTTTGACGGCCGGAGCAGACATGATGAGTAGAAATGACCTCCTTCCGTGCTGTAAATTTCTATGATTCTATTCCAATTCCTTCCTGGAACATTAAAGGCCGTAGGCGGGGCGGTAGTGGTGCAACGCTGCACAATTGGCCAATCAGTGCTGCCGTGTTCTGAGGCTCCTCCCCTCCCTTAAAGGGAAGGGCCATTGCTGCAGGCTGTGCATTGGGACCAGTTGGCTGGTACCCCGACGGCAGCCACAATCCAGCCCGATCAGCTTGATGCACTGCAGCAGAATGTTGGGCTGATCCATCATGACTGGAAAAAATTGAAAAAGGCCATTGCAGAAATTTCTGTACTTACCTCAGCCACCTTCCCTTTAACTTTCGCCCCCGAAACGCCCAGTCTCCCGATCAACACGTCCTGAAGCTGTCGGTGTTTTTGCCTGGCGATGATGTTGCAGGGGTGGAACCAAAGTTCAGGTCCATGGCGCTAGCAGGCCATGGCAATAAAGTAATGATCTCCGGGCACAGGAGATCGGGGCGCAACGTCTTATTGCCGCCGCAAACCTCCCGCCGAAGTTAGCGGGAGTTGTTCATCTCACCGCACCCGGTCGGTAAGTGGTTAGCGCCCCGTTATCGCCCCCCCACCCCCGGAGGTGATAACGGGAGGCACTTCGGAGGACAATTTCTAGGCCAGGTACACAAAGTAGAAATGTTTTCTGTTCCTCAGTGCTGATGTTCCGCAACTGAATGAGCATGAACATTTACCTGGAATTTGACTTTTAAAGAATGAAATTTTAAGTTCTCTTTGCTCAGTAAGTATGTAACTGAGCAAAACAGATCTGGCATTTCTGTGAGCCAATATTAGGAGCATTAGCATCCCAAGGTCTCACTGACTTTGCAAATGCCCCTGGGATAGGGAGAGAAAAACTGGGTGAGCTTTTTGCAATCCAAATCAGTAGAACTTCTGCTAGAAAGTATGCATGTATGTGAGATGAAGACATGTTTGAGCTTGCCCACACATTGTCTCATTTCATACATAAGGAATGGCATCTTAAGTGTGGTAGTTGAAGTCTGTTAACACCTGTGGAACTATAGCCCAGCATAAATCAGTGTCTTCAAAAAAAGAGAGGGAAATAAAGTGGAAATGTAGGAATGCACCAATATGGAGTACTGGATATTTCCCAAGTATATGGTAAGTTAGAATAGTCAATGAGGTCGAAAGCTGGCGCAGCTATGATTTTTAGAGTGGTACTTACTGCTGGAATCCTTGGTATAGTAGGTAGAGCCATTTTCAGGACATTACCATTTTATGAAAGTCCCACAGGAAAAGACTCATAATGGGGGCGGGCCTTAGATTGAAAGCCAGGTTGACTGGCTGAAAATGGGTCAGATGGGGCCTCCACCGCTGTCAATCAGTAGTGAAGTCGTGGTGACGTCACAGTGCGTGTGTGTCACCAAGCTCTCTCCCCTCCTTTAAAGGGGAGAGATTCTATCATTTTTTTTATGGATGTGCTTATTTGTACTTCAAAAATGGCCACCATGCTCCACCCTTTGTTTCAGATTGGTCCCCTTGGAAGATAAGCCACACCCTGAAGTTTCACAGGAACCGCCCATCCCACGGTCTCACTGACTTTACAAATTGTAACTCGATCCACTTTGCCTTCCTGGAGCGACAGAGGACAAAGCTCCCCAGAAGACAGCAAGGGCCAGCCAAAGTGCCTTACCCTAGTCCAAGTACATCCCTTCCCCAGCCAAAGTGCCTTACTCCAGTCCAAGTACATCCCACCCCAGTCAAAGTACGTTATCCTAGCGCAAGTGCGCCCCCCCACCCCCACCACAGATGGGGCTGGCATTATGTACAGATTGTTAACAGGTTTATTGGCTATGTAGTGAATAGTGACAGGGTTGTGACTTTTGAATATTATCTAGTCCAATGATGTCCCTGTAGGGGATTGGAAGAACATGATCCATCTTCTCCCACCCGTATTGCTCTCTCTCTCTCCCCCCAGTCTCTTCACCCCAGCCTCTCTCTCTCCCCAGCCTCTCTCTCTCTCTCCCCAGCCTTTCTCTCTCTCTCTCTCTCTCTCTCCCCACAGCCCCTCGTTCTCTCCCCCAGCCTCTCTCTCTCTCTCCCCCCAGCCTCACTCGCTCTCTCCCTGCCAGCCTCATTCTCTCTTCCCCCCAACCTCACTCTCTCTCTCCCCCTAGCCTCACTCTCTCTCTCCCCCCAGCCTCACTCGCGCTCTCTCCCCAGCCTCTTTCTCTCTCTCCCCAGCCTCTCTCTCTCTCTCCCCCAGCGTCTCTCTCTCTCTCTCTCCCCAGCCTCTCTCTCTCTCTCTCTCTCTCTCTCTCTCTCTCTCTCTCTCTCTCTCCCAGCCTCTCTCTCTCTCTCTCCCCAGTCTCTCTCTCTCTCTCTCCCCCCAGCCTCTCTCTCTCTCTCTCTCTCCCTCCCTAGCCTCTCACTCCTCCCCAACACCCCCAGACTCTCTCTCCCCCACCCCCCCAGCCTCTCATTCTTCCCCCCCCCCCAAGCCTCTCTCTTGCTATTGGGCCCACGCTGGCCACTCTCAGGCCCAGGCCGGCTGGGGGGGGCGGAGAGAGTCGGTGCCTCTGGTCCTGCTTCTCGGCACAACGTGCATGGAATGATTTGGGTTGGGAAGGGGAGGGGCTTGTTGCATATCTGTCAAAAAAGTGCAGTATGGGTATGGGGGCCGGGGCTTGACAGATGCTTGTTTGTGCAGTACAAATAGTTACATCATTTTTTTATCATTGTCTGAATCTGGTACTGTGTAATGAGACAGGATTAATAAACAATCTCCTAGTAAAGGATCCTCTCGGAATGAGTGATGTAAGTGGTTTTGCCCTTGGTGGTTTCGAGTCACCCCCCTTACAACAGTTTTAGACCTGGGAATTATAGTGGTGAACAGAATTCACAGTTATAGACAGATCTTTCAGTCTCAACCGTCACAATGCTTTTATTCAAGTTAAAGCACACACCTGCATCCAGCAAAACACACCTGATGGTGTGAAACAAAAACCCCACAGTATAACGCACAACACTGGCCAGTCCGAACAGGCCCTTATCGCAAAGTACCCATGAATAAAACACCCCTGCTTGGCTCAATAGTGCACCACCGAATCTGTCCAACAGACTGTGCGTATGCCTATGATCTGCGCAGAGCCTCCCCACTAAACCCCTAAGGCTTGGTTGGGACACATGACACCCTTTCACACTCTGCGGTGGTCTTAAGGATGCGTGGGCTGGGTTAATGCTCACCAGTTGCTCGCCGCTTCTCCTAATGAACGAGGCTCTCTTTCCTCGTAGATGGTGGTTTCTTCGCTCCGTCCCAGATAGAGTGCTCGGTTTTTGAGTGCATTGAACGAAGCAAGCAAGCGTAGAAGAGGAGAGAGAGAGAAACAGATGGCTACAACTGCCGTTCTCTTATACCTGAAAAATGCTTCTGCATTCTCGCATCAAGAAGCAGTCCTTTGCCTGAGGCAGTTCAACTAAAGAGTAATGACTCACATCTTCGGCCTGTGCCTTTGTTACTGGGCTGTTCCTGGGCAGAAAGGCTCCAACGAATCTGGGTGGCCAAATGGCTTCCTTTGTCCTGAAGTTCCCAATCTCCAGGGTGCTCAGTCATTTCAATGGCTTGAGCACTGATCAATTTACTTGATCTCTTATTGATGAGTTCCCATTACATGACAAAGGGTCCTCCATCAACCATCTTCCTGCGATTTCAGCCATTGACCCATCCCCGCTCACCTGATGTGTATTCCTGTGGAACATGTCTGCGCCCGTCCCAAGTCATGCTGTCTGCTCTTCTGCAGCAACAGAAAATATCGAAAAGCAATCCAAACTTAAAGTTCAAAATGTTTACGCTGATGCTGTCGATGTATCCGCCGACTCTTCCAGCGACCATAGCATGGTTGAATTTCAAAGACAGTTGGAGGGTGAGAAATTTGGATCTCATACCAGTGTCCTAAGCTTAAATAAAGGAGACTACAAAGGTATGAAGGCAGAGCTGGCTAAAATGGACTGGGAAAATAGAGATAAAAATGTGAAACGGTTGATGAGCACTCGCAAACATTCAACAAAATATAACTCTCAACAAAAATATATTCCAATGAGAAGGAAAGACTCGAAGAGAAGAGAATCTGTGGCTAACTAAGGAACTAAACGATGGTATCAACTTGAAAACAAGGGCATACCAAGTGGGAGGCCAGAGGATTGAGAAACTTTAAAAAGCCAGCAAAGAATGACTAAAAATATAAAAAAGAAGTGGAAGACATATTATGAAAGTAAACTAGCACGAAATATAAAAACATGATAGTACGAGTTTCTACAGGTACATAAAAAGGACAAAAGTGGCTAAAGTAAATGTTGGTCCCTCAGAAGATGAGACTGGGGATTAATAACGGGTAACAGGGAAATGGCAAAGACTTTGAACAAATATTTTGTATCGATCTTCATGGTAGAAGACACTAAAAACATTACAATAGTGGATAGTCAAAGGGCTATAGGGAGGGAGGAACTTAATACAATCACTATCACTAAAGAAGTAGTACTCAGTAAAATAATGGAACTAAAAGTGGACAAGTCCCCTGGACCTGATGGCTTGCATCCTAGGGTCTTAAAAGAAGTGGCTGCAGAGATAGTGGATGCTTGGTTGTAATCTACCAAAATTCCCTGGATTCTGGGGAGGTACCAGCAGATTGGAAAACCACAAATGTAATGATCTTATTTAAAAAAGGAGGCAGACAGAATGCAGGAAACTATAGAACAGTTATCCTAACATCTGTCATTGGGAAAATGCTGGAGTCCATTATTAAGGAAGCACTAGCAGGACATTTCAAAAAGCATAATTCAGTCAAACAGAGTCAGCATGGTTTTATGAAAGGGAAATAATGTTTGACAAATTTGCTGGCGTTCTTTGAGGATGTAACGAGCAGGGTGGATAAGGGGGAACCAGTGGAGGTGGTATATTTGAATTACCAGAAGGCATTCAATATAGTTCCACATAAAAGGTTACTGCACAAGATAAAAGTTCACGAGGTTGGGGATAATATATTGGCATGGAAATCGGATTGGCTAACTAACAGAAAACAGAGAGTCGGGATAAATGGGTCACTTTCCGGTTGGCAAACAGTAACTAATGGGGTGCCGCAGGGATTGGTGCTGGGTCCTCAACTATTTACAATCTATATTAACGACTTGGATGAAGGGACTGAGTATAATGTAGCCAAGTTTTCTGATGATACAAAGATGGGTAGAAGAGCAAATCGTGAGGAGGACACAAGAAATTTGCAAAGGGATATAGACAGGCTAAGTGAGTGGGCAAAATTTGGCAAATGGAGTATAATGTGAGAAAATGGGCCCAAGTTTCCACATGATTTGCGCCTGATTTTTAGGAGCAACTGGTGGAGAACGGACTATCTTAGAAATCGCAATTCTCCACATTTTTTTTTCTGCAGTTCTAGTCAGGTAGAATAGTTCTACTTTGGAACAGAATTTTTTCTTCAAAAGGGGGCGTGTCCGGCCAATGATGCCTGATTTCAAAGTTTCCACAGTGAAAACGTACTCCAAACTAAGTTAGAATGGAGCAAGTGAAGATTTTTGTAGAACTGAAAAAACCTGTTCTACACTTTAAAAAATCAGGCGCAGGTTGCAAATTAGGCGTCCAGAACGAGGTGGGGGGGAAGGGAACTCATTAAATTCTACAATAAATCCTTATTTATACTTCTACAAATATTATACAAATAAATCCAACCTGAATAAACATTTATAAGCAAAGAAAAGATTAAATAAACCATCTTCTTACCTGTGTGAAAGTGCTTCAGGCAGGGAGAATGCTGCAGTCAGCCTGAAGCACCCGTTCTTCCTGCAGGGGGGAGGAGGGGAGTGGAGGCGTCCGTTCTTTCCCGCGGGGGGGGGGAGGCGCCTGTTCTTCCCACGGGGGGGGGTAGGAGGCGCCCGTTCTTCCCGCGGGGGGGGGGGGGGAGGAGACAGTGAGAAGGCTGCAAGTGCTGATGTGCTAATGGCAATGTGCTTTTATTTTAAAAAATTTCAAAAATTAAACAGCTACAAAAAACGACAAAAATGGCCGAGTGCCAATGTTTTTTTCACACTGAGCATGCGCGAATGCTCCAACGTGCATGCGCAGCGTTGCCGGCAGGAAAAAAACTAATTTAAATAGTACCCGCCCCCTCCCACTTACAAAATCGGCGTGAGTGTAGGCTCCGCCCTTCTGGCCGCTGCGCCAGGCAGACAAAGAGCTGCAGAACGCTCCAGAATCGCGATTTTTTTTTAGGCGCGTAAAACGGGCGCCCAGCTCGGAGGGGCGCCCGTTTTTTAACGTGTGGAAACTTGGCACCAAAGTGAGGTTTCCACTTTGGCAGAAAAAATAGAAAAGCAAATTATAATTTAAATGGAGAAAAATTGCAAAGTGCTGCTGGACAGAGGGACCTGAATGAAACACAAAAAGTTAGTATGCAAGTAATCAGAAATGCAAATGGAATGTTGGCCTTTATTGCAAGGGGGATAGAGTATACAAGCAGAGAAGTTCTGCTACAACTATACAGTGTATTGGTGTGGCCACACCTGGTATTCTGCGTACAGTTTTGGTCTCCGTATTTATGAGACAAAAAATTTGACACCAAGCCACATAAGGAGGAATTAGAACAGGCGACCAAAAGCTTGGTCAAAGAGGTAGGTTATAAGGAGCGTCTTAAAGGAGGAAAAAGGCGGAGCGATTTAGGCAGAGCTTCAGAGCTTAGGGCTCAGGCAACAGAAGACACGGCTACCAATGGTTGGGCAATTATAATCAGGGATTAGAGGAGCGCAGATATCTCGGGGCAGTGGTGGCGCTGAAGGAGATTACAGAGATAGGAAGGGGTGAGGCCATGGATGGATTTGAAAACAAAGATGAGAATTTTGAAATGGAGGAATTGCTTAACTGGGAGGTCAGCGGGCACAGGGGGGATGGGCGAGCAGGACTCGATACGAGTTAGGACATGGACAGCCGAGTTTTGGATGACCTCAAGTTTACATAGGTTAGAATGTGGGAGGCCAGCTGGGAGTGCATTGGAATAGTCAGTATAGAGGTAACAAAGGCATGGATGAGGGTTTCAATAGTGGATGAGCTGATGCAAGAGCAGAGACAAGCGATGTTACGGCGGTGGAAATAGACGGTCTTAGTTATGCTGTGGATATGTGGTCAAAAGCTGATTTCAGGGTCAAATATTACACCAAGGTTGCGAACAATCTGGTTCAGCCTCAGACAGAAATTGGGAGAGGGATGGAGTCGATGGATGGGGAACGGAGTTTGTGGCGGGGACCAAAACCAATGGGTTCGCTCTTCCCAATAGTTAGAGAAAATTTCTGCTCATCCAGAATTGGATGTCAGACAAGTAGTCTGACAATTTAGAGACCATGGAGCGGTCAAGCGCAGGAAGTGGTAGTGAGGTCAAGTTTCATGTCATCAGCATACATGTGGAAACTGATGCTGTGTTTTCGGATGATGTCGCCAAGAGACAACATGTAGATGAGAAATATGAGTGGGCCAAGGATAGATCTTTGGGGGACACCAGAGATAATGTTGCGGGGGAGGGAAGAGAAGCCTTCGCAGGTGATTCTCCGGCTACGATTAGATAGCTAAGAGTGAAATCAGGCGAGTGCAATCCCACCCAGCTGGACGACGGTGGAGAGGCGTTGGAGAAGGATAGAGTGGTCAAACGTGTCGGAGGCTACAGACAGGTCCAGAAGGATGGGGAGTGATAGTTTGCCTTTGTCATAGTCACAAAAGATGTCATTTGTGACTTTGGTGAGAGCTGTTTCGGTACTGTGGCAGGCGCGGAAATCTGATTGGAGTGATTCAAACATGGAGATGCGGGACAGATGGGCACGGATTTGCGAGGCGATAACACGTTCAAGAACTTTGGAGAGGAAAGGGAGTTTGGAGATGAGGTGGTAGTTTGCAAGGACGGAGGGGGTCAAGGGTTTTTTTTGAGGAGAGGGGTAATGACGGCAGATTTGAGGGAGAGGGGATCAGAACCCGAGGAGAGAATATTGTTAACAATGTCAGCTAACATGGGAGCCAAAAAAGGAAGTTGGGTGGTCAAGGGAGCAGGAAGTGGGTCTCATGGACAAGATGAACTCAGAGAGGTCACGATGGGAGATCGGTGAGAAACTGGAGAAATATGTGAGATCAGGGCTAGGGCAAGGGTATCTTTCGAGGAAGTTTGGCACAGTGAGCTAGGGGAAGGCAGGGTAGAGGCAGAGGTGGCTGAACGGCTGGTCTCAATCTTAGAGACAGAGAAGTCCATGAGCTCCTCACATTATTGGAGGTGAGAGACTGGGGAGAGGGGTTTAAGAAGACAATTAGCAGTGGAGAATAGAAGCCAGGGTTTATCTTTGTATTCTAGAATGACTCTGGATAGTGAGCAGTTTTAGCAGATGTGAACAGGACCCGATAATGCTTTATGTGGTCCAGCCAGATCTGGCAGTAAATGGTTAAACCAGTTGTTCGCCATATCCATTCAAGTCTACGTCCCATGGAATTAAGGGAGCAAAGACGAAGGCTGTACCAGGCAGAGCCGACAGTTTCATTTTGGTACCTTGCAGTCCAGGGGTTGGCATGATAAACTGTCCAATGCACATTATCTTTGTTATTCAAATTCACTGCATCAAGAAATAGAACTGAATCTGTTGACAAACACAAATGACAGAAATTCTGTTTTGAGCTCTCGCAAACATACTTTAATTTTAAAAACATAGCATCTATAATCATTTAAAAATCTTTCCAGATATTACTAAAATTAAACAATGTAGTGCAGTAGATGTTGTATATATGGACTTTCAAAAGGCATTTGATAAAGTACCACAAAATAAACTTATTCGGAAAACAAAAGCACATGGGATTAAAGGGCCGGTGGTAACTTGGGTGCATAATTGGCTAAGGGATAAGAGGCAGAGTGTAGTGGTTGAACGGATGTGCAGTGGGGTACCCCAGGGATCAATATTAGCAACATTGCTTTTCTTGTTATATATAAATGATGCAGTGAATTTGAATAACAAAGATAATGTGCATTGGACAGTTTATCATACCAACCCCTGGACTGCAAGGTACCAAAATGAAACTGTCGGCTCTGCCTGGTACAGCCTTCGTCTTCGCACCCTTAATTCCATGGGACGTAGACTTGAATGGATATGGCGGACAACTGGTTTAACCATTTACTGCCAGATCTGGCTGGACCACATAAAGCATTATCGGGTCCTGTTCACATCTGCTAAAACTGCTCACTATCCAGAGTCATTCTAGAATACAAAGATAAATCCTGACTTCTATTCTCCACTGCTAATGATCTTCTTAAACCCCTCTCCCCTGTCTCTCACCTCCAATAATGTGAGGAGCTCATGGACTTCTCAGTCTCTAAGATTAGTAAGCATGTTTGGGAGGCAGAGGAAACAAAGGCTAGAAAATAGACAAGAAGGCTGCTTGGCAGTACTTAATAGTATATACTTCAATGCAAGGAGTCTAGTGAATTTTACAGTTTGCTGATGCTACAAAACTTGGCAACATAGCAAATAGTGAGGCGGTTAGTAGCAGACTTCAGGAGGACATAGACAGACTGGTGAAATGGGCAAACAATTAATACGAATAAGTGTGAAGTGGCACACTTTGGGAGAAACAACATGGAGGGGTAATATTATCTAAATGGTATAATTTTGCGAGGGGAGGGGGGCGGTGGTGCAGGGTGCAAGAGCAGTGGGACCTAGAGGTGCATATTCACAAATCTTTGAAGGTAGCAGACCAAGTTGATAAGGCGGTTAAGAAAATGTATGGAATATTTGGCTTTGCAAATTGGGTTATTGAGTACCTGAGCAAGAATAGTCATGGTAAACCTATACAAATCTGTACAGAAATAGAAGGATACTGCAGATGATTGTGTGGCTGGAGAGATGGTGCAGGGGGAGGGTTTTCGATGCCTGAGGCATTGGACTAGTTGTGGGGAAGTGGGACCTATACAAATTGGATGGGTTGCATCTCAGCAGGGCCTGGACCAATATGCTTGTGGGGTGGGGGTGGGGTTCTAGTGCTGTTGAGGAGGGTTTAAACTATCTTGGCAGGGTGTTGGGAACCTGAGCATAGATTCAGAAAGGAGAGAAGCAAAGTTGGAAATAGAAGGCAGAAAATTAGTAAGCATGTTTGGGAGGCAGAGGAAACAAAGGCTAGAAAATAGACAACAAGGCTGTTTGGCAGTACTTAATGGTATATACTTCAATGCAATGAGTCTAGTGAATAAGGCAGATGAGCAGGGGGCACAGATAGACACGTGGAAGTATGATATCATAGCGATGACTGAAAAATGTCTTAAAGGAAGGAAGGATGGCAGCTCAATATTCCTGGTTACAGGGTTTTCAGACAAGATAGCGATGGGAATAAAAAAGGAGGGGTCATAATATTGCTTAAAGAAACAATTACAGCTGTACGGTGGGATATGTTAGAAGGATCATCAAGTGAGGCCATATGGGTTGAACTGAAGAACAAAAAAGGGGCAATCACACTGATGGGTGTGTACTATAGACCCTCAAATAGTCAGAGGGAGATAGAAGAGCAACTTTATAGGCACATTTCTAAGAAGTGCAAAGAAAATAGGGCAGTAATTGTAGGGGATTCCAACTACCCTAATATTAACTGGCATAGAATCAGTGTAAAAGGTATAGAGGACGCAGAATTCTTAAAATGCACTCAGAAGAACTTTTTTTAGGCAGTATGTAGCAATTTCAACAGGAGAGGAGACAGTTCTGGACCTAGTTTTAGGCAATGAAGCTGGGCAGGTAGGGTATCAGGAGAGCGGCGAGTGGCAATCTGGGAGCAGTGTGGTGGCCCTGATCTGCGAGGGAACATTTGCGGCAGGTCGGGGCCTTAAAAGGAGTGGTGAGCAGCGGCCTGGGAGCAGTGTGGCAGCCCGACCTGCGAGGGAACATCTGCGGCAGGTTGGGGTCTTAAAAGGAGCATACCACTCCAGGGAGCAGCGTGAGCTGGCGCAGGAGGGCAACGAGAGTGAAGAGGGCGACTGGATTGGACGTCACCATAACCCAGCGAGGTGATTGGAGCGTGGGCAGGTACAGCAGGAATGGCGAGATCGGGGCAAGGGAGCAGCGAGAGATTGCAGATTGATGTGATCGGGGCACAGGAGAGGCGTGAGTTCAGGACCCAGAAGAGGCATGGGCCCAGGGGCAGCACGGGCCAGCCCACACTGTGATATGTGTGTGCACTAGGTCCGTGCAGCAGAGCTGGTCTCCAGTCTTGGTTAATCCTTGCCACTGTCAAGCCCGTGTGGTGTCTGGTGTGCAACGGCCACCACACGTTAAAAAAATCCACGCACAGGCACCTTCCACCCTTTCACCAGTTAGGGACCTGGAATATTAGGTCCTACATTGAAACACCTGTGAACTCATCGAACTCATCCGTTTTTGGCATGGAAGCAAGTCATCCTCAATTCGAGGGACCGCATAAGATGAATTAGAAGATTTTAGTGGTAGTGATCATAATTCAGTTAGATTTAGCTTAGTTATAGAAAAGATAGACCAGGAGTAAAAGCTCTCAATTGATGAAAGGCTAATTTTACGAAGGAGAGATGTGATTTTGTAAAAGTGGACTGGAAACAGCTACTTGAAGGTAAATCAGTAAAAGAGCAGAGGGAGGCATTCAAGGAGGATGTTATAGAGAATCCACCTAGTGGACTATTGATGTCATGCAACTACTCATGTAATAATAAAAGGTCATGCGATAAAGTTAAGGAGCCATCTTGTATAGTGTGTTTGTGTTAGTGTTAGTGATTTATAAAATTATCACAGATGGTGATGAGGATAGGATTTTTGGATTTCCTAGCTGATATTTTTGTTGGTGGATAATCCTGCCAACCAACGGAGAGACTTTGAGATGTTCTTTGTTTTGCGGTTTTGCAAGATATATTTCAAGCACACTTGGCTGAGCTGTTGACGTTGCCAGAATCCAAATGGCCACGCCTATGGGAATGATAGGACATTTGTGTGAGTTTCATCCCGACCGAGAGACTTTCGGAGCATATGTGGAGCGACTAGAAATGTTTTTCACCATGAATAGTATCATTGAAGTCCCTGATGATATAAACCATAACCGGGTGGTTTTATAAAGGAAACAGGTTAGTTTTTTTGACTGAAGCAGGCACCGAGGTGTACGAAACCCTGAAAAATGTGCTTGTTCCCGTCAAGCCAAATAACACACCGCTGATGGAGATTATAACCAAGTTAGAACAACACTACAGTACTGAGCCTCTGGAGATTGCTGAAAGTTATCATTTTGGACATGGAATCAATTATATGACAAGGGTATCAGTGAGTACATTGTAGCTTTAAAAACACTATCCATTCAATGTAACTTTGGAAACTTTTAGGACCGAGCATTACGTGACCGCTTTGTTTGTAGGTTGAAAAATGAAGCAATCAGAAAGAAATTGTTGACAACCCCTTGACTTTTGATTTAGCTTGTCAGACAGCTATGTTGATGAATATGGCCGACCAATACTCCCGAGAATTTCGCACCAGTTCCAGTCGTCAGATAACCGAGGTGGTTCGCCTGCAGGCTAAAAATAAAAGATAGTTTGGCCCCAAGGCCTCAGCAACTGGCCAAGGTAACAGTGAATTGAAGTTGTGCTATCAGTGCCTGAGAAAACACATTGCTCAAAGCTGTCAATATGTGAAGGCAGAATGTTTCTGCTGCAAAAAATAGGGCATCTTGCAAGGACATGCCGACTGAAGAGTAAACCGATGTTCAAAGCTAGAAGTAGCCATCGCCAGAGACTACATAGCATTGAAGAGAAGCAACAGAACAAGGGGTTTCTAGAGACACGTCATCAGGAGCATGAGAGTATCTAACAATGAATCACAAAGTATGGTCATCTAAGTACACATTGCAGGAACCAGGATACCCATGGAAATCGATACTGGTGCATCTGTGAGCGTAGTACAGGAATCGCTTTATATCTCGACAAGTTGCATAATTTTCGACTGGAGAAATTGAAGATAGAGCTGCGAGGCTACTCAGGAGAGCAAATCCTTGTGCTAGGAAGTATCACCATACCATGAAATACAAGGGTCGGTTTCAGAGCTTTCCTCTCATAGTAGTGGCAGGAGACAAACCTGCATGATAGCTAGACGTTGGTTGGGATCATTGAAGCTGGATTGGAATGAGATTTTTCGCGTGTAAACGAAATTTGCATCGAAAGATGACATCATCAAGCAATTTCCTAAGGTGTTAACAGGCAGCCCGATCCAAGACTTCAAGGTGAGTGTCAGAGTGCAGAAAAACAGTTTGCTGCAAGTCATGTCCCATACCATACGCACTAAAGAAGAAAGTTGAACAAGAACTCAAAAGACTAGAATCTGAGATCATTATCTCTTTAGTAAATCGAAGTAATTGTGCTACACCCATTGTTGTTGTACCTAAGTCAGATGGTAAGGTAAGGTTGTGTGATGATTATAAAGTAACCATAAACCAAGTTCTAGAGGGTAAGCTACCCTATACATTGCCAAATGTAGAAGATTTGTTCACAACATTGACAGGTGGCCAGATCTTAAAGTTAGATCTGACAAATGCCTACTTACAGCTTGAGCTAGTTGAGGAGTCCAAGTCATGCTTGACGACAAATTCTCATCGAGGCCTATATCAGTTTAATAGGCTACCATTTGGTGTATCTTCTGCCCCCGCCATATTCTAAGGGGTGATGAATCAGATTCTGCAAGGCATTGAAGGGGTAGTATGTTATTTAGCTGACATACTCATTTCAGCACCAGGAAAATCCATAATAACATATTGAATGAAATGCTCAAATGGCTAGAGAAGCACAGAGTACGAATGACTGCTCAAAAGTGTGAGTTATTTGAAAATTCAGTGGAGTACTTAGGGCACAGAGTAGACAAAGATAGTTTACATCCAACCAAGGAAAAGCTGGATGCAATCAGAAATGCACCCACTTCCAAGCATATCACTGAACTTTGATCATTTTTGGGTCTTTTGAATTATTATGGGAAGTTCCTACCAAATTTGGCTACAGTGTTACATCCACTGAATGAACTGTTGAAAAACAGGTCCATTGGAAGTGGTCAGAAGAATGTGACAGAGCATTCAGAGTGTAAAAGCCAGTTGGTAGAGAGTACCATAATAGTTCACTATGATGTATCTAAGGAGATCAAGCTAGCATGTGATGCCTCTCCATATGGAGTTGGGGCAGTGATCTCTCATATGCTAGATAGTGGGGATGAGAGACCAATTGCTTTTGCTTCACGCACTCTCCATGCCAGTGAGCGAAATTATGCGCAGATCGAAAGGGAAACTTTGATATTAATTTTGGGGGTCAAGACGTTCCACAAATACTTGTATGGTTGTAAGTTTACCATCATTACGGACCATAAGCCCTTGACAGCAATCCTCCATCCAAAGTCCCCAGTTCCAACCTTAGCTGCAGCCCGAATGCAGAGATTTTTTCAGCATATGCGTATGACATTGAGTACAGATGATCAGCAGATTACAGTAATGCTGATGCTATGTCCAGGTTGCCATCCCATCACAAGTTATACGCAATATGGAAGAAGTGTTCAATTTTTCATACTTTGATGAGTCACAGCTGAAGAGATTGGTAGAGCAACCAAACGTGACCCAGTTACATCAAAGGCATATGATTGCATCGCAAATGGATGGCCAAACCAAATATCAGAGGAAGGTATTCATCCATACTTTGTTCGTAGGAATAAATTGCCAGTGGATAAAGATTGTATCATGTGAGGTGTAAGAGTGGTCTTCCCAAATAAGTTCAGGTCCAAATAATTAGGAGATCGCATGACCAGCACCTGGGAAGGTACTTGACCAAGAGTATTGCAAGCAGTTAGTTATGGTGGCTAGGTTTAGATGAAGAGATAGAGTACATTGTCAGTCAGTGTACAACATGTCAATCGGTAAGCAAGAAACCACCATCAGTACCATTACAACCTTGGAAATGGCCTCCCAGAGACTGTCAAAGGTTACATGTAGATTTTGCTGAGCTAGAAGGACAGCAATTGTTCATTGTGATTGATAGTCATTCAAAGAGGGTAGAGGTGTTTCTGATGCATAAAATAACAACAAGTAAAACACTAGACAATTTGTGAAGATTGTTTTCTTCATATGGCCGCCCAGAAGAAATTGTGTCTGATAATGAGCTGCAATTTTGTTCAGAAGAATTTCCACAGTTCATGAGCAGAATCAGTGTAAAACATACCAAATTGCACCATACCACCCTGATTCAAATAGTGCAGCAGAGCACATAGTACAAATTGTAAAACGTCCCCTAATCAAGCAAATTTTGTATCCAAATCATTTACAATTGTCAATGGACCACAAACTGGCAAATGTTCTGATTAATTATCATAGTACTCCTCATGTAACTACTGGTAGAACACCAGCAGAGTTGTTTCTCAAATGACAGCCACGAACCAGGTTTTCGTTGTTAAAGCCAAACAATTAAGGCAGAAAAGTCCTGATAGAGGTAGACAAATTGAATCAGAAGGTTAGAGTGAAGAAACATCACCATAAATGGTTAAAGTGGTTACCAGGAAGTGTAGTGAAGATATGTGGCCCTCACACATATTTGGTCAGGATGTTTGATCATGGAAAGGTTAGGTTTATTCATATTGATCATATTTTACCTACAGATGTGGACGGATTTGAAAGTTGGAATGATTTGATTATTTCTGATGAGTCAGATAGTCTTGTTACAAGTAGATTACCAGTAGCAAAACCTACATCAGATGTACTAGAAACAAATCCAAGAGAAAGTCAGAGTTTAAGTCTGAGTCCGAGTCAGGCAGACAAACAGTCTGAAGTTGTAGAGACTCCAAATATAGATCAAGGGTTGCCCTTGGAGATAAATTCTCCTCAGGCTCAGTCTAGAATGAATCTAAGTACTAAAACAAAATTGAAACATTCTGTTCAAGAAGGAAGGTGTCCTCTTTGAAGCAGAAAACCAGTGGTTAAGTTTGATTTGTAAACATAGAAAAATAAGTCCATATATTTTGTTGTGTATACCAATCAAGTTATGTATAATGATTGTTTTGTTGTGATTACTTCTTCAATAATGAGGGAGAAGTGTTATAGAGCTCCACCTAGTGGACTACTGATGTAATGCAACTACTCATGTAATAATAAATGGTCATGTGGAAAGTCATGTGACAAAGATCATGTGGCAAGGTCATGTGACACAGTCTTGTTAAGGAGCTATCTTGTGCAGTGTATGTTTGTGTTAGTGATGTATAAATATATCACAGAGGAGACAGTGAGGGTCAGAGAAAATATGTTCCCACAAAGAAAAAGAGTGGGACTCCCAAATCTAGAGCCTCCTGGATGTCAAGGTGCATACAGGGTAGGATGAGACAAAAAAGCGAAGCTTGTGTCAGACAGCGAAAACTCAATACTGCAAAAAGTCAAGAGGAGTATAAAAAGTGCAGGGGTGAAATTAAAAAGGAAATCAGGAAAGCAAAGGGCGAGCATGAAAAAATAAAAATCAAGGAAAATCCAGAGATATTTTATAAATACATAAAGAGCAAGAGGATAATTAAGAAAAGAGTCGGGCCTGTTGCAGAACAAATAGATAATCTGTGTGTAGAAACTGAAGATGTGTGTATGGTTCTTGATTAATACTTTGTGTCTCTCTTCATAAAAAAGAGGAATGATGCAGACATTGTAGTTAAGGAGGAGGAGTGTGAAATATTACCTGAGATAAACATAGTGAGAGAGGAAATATTAAAGTGTTTAGCATCTTTGAAAATGGATAAATCACCAAACCTGAATGAAATGTATCCCACGCTGCTAAGAGAAGCAAGGGAGGAAATAGCAGAGGCTCTGACCATCATTTTCCAATTCTCTCTGGCCACAGGCATGGTGCTGGAGTATTGGAGGACTGCTAACATTGTACCATTGTTTAAAAAGGGAGAAAGGGATAGACCAAGTAAGGCCAGTCAGCCTAAGCTCGGTGGTGGACAAATTATTGGAAAAAATTCTGAAGGACTGTATTAAACATCATAAGGCACAGATTAATCAAGGATAGTTAGGAGAAGGTTGTGTTTAACTAACTTAATTGAGTTTTTGAAGAGTTAACAAGGAGTGATGATGGTTGCACATTTGATGTAGTCTACATCGATTTTAGCAAGGCTTTTGACAAAGTCCACTATGGCAGACTGGACACGAAAGTAAAAGCCCATGGGATCCAAGGGAAAGTGGCACATTGGATCCAAAAGGGCAGGAAGCAAAGGGTAATGGTCAATGGGTGTTTTTGTGACTGGAAGGCTGTTTCTAGTGGGGTTACATCGGGCTCAGTACTAGGTCCCTGCTTTTTCTGGTATATATCAACGATTTAGATTTCAATGTAGGGGGTATGATTAAGAAATTTGCAGATGATACAAAAATTGGTCATGTAGTTGATAATGAGTAAGAAAGCTGTAGATGGCAGGAAGATATCAATGGACTGGTCAGGCGGGCAGAATTCAATCCGGAGAAGTGTGAAGTAATCACTTGGGGAAGGTTAACAAGGCAAATGAATACACAATAATTGGTAGGATACTAAGAAGTACAGAGGGACCTTGGAATGCATGTCCACAGATCCTTGAAGGTAGCAGGACAGGTGTATAAACGTACGGAATGCTTTCCTTTATTAGCCGAGGCACAGAATTTAAGAGCAGGGAGATTATGCTAGAACTGTTTAAAATACTAATTATGCCACAGCTAAAGTACTGCATACAGTTCTGGTCACCACATTACAGGAAAGATGTGATTGCACTAGAGAGTGCACAGACAAGATTTAAGAGGATGTTGCTAGTACTGGGGAATTTTTGCTATGAGGAAAGATTGGATAGGCTGGGATAGTTTTCTTTGGAACAGAGGAGTTTGAGGGGAGATTTAATTGAGGTGTATAAAATAATGAGGAGCATAGATAGAGTGGATAGGAAGGACCTACTTCCCTTAGCTGAAAGATCAATAACCAGGGCGCACAGATTTAAAGTAATTATTCGAATGATTGGAGGGGAGTTGAGGAGAAATTATTTCATTCAGAGGGTGGTGGGGGTATGGAACTCACTACCCGAAAGGGTGGTAGAGGCATAAATCATCATCGCCTTTAAAAAGTAATTGGATATGCACCTGAAGTGCCATAACCTACAAGCATACGGACCAAGAGCTGGAAAGTGGGATTAGGCTGGACTGCTCTCTCTCAGCTGGCGCAAACATGATGGGCCAAATGATTTTTCTATGTACAATTCTGGGCACCACACTTTAGGAAGGATGTCAAGGCCTTGGAGAGAGTACAGCGGAGAGTTACCAGGATGATGCCAGGGATGAGGGACTTCAATTACGTGGAGAGATTGGTAAAGCTGGGATCATTCTCCTTAGAGCAGAGAAGATTAAGGGGAGACCTAATAGAGATATTCAAAATTATGTGGGGTTTTGACAGAGCAAGTAGGGAGCTATTGTTTCCTCTGGCAAGTGGATTGGTAACTAGAGGTCATAGATTTAAATTAACTGGCAAAGATCTACAAGGGAAAGATCTGGAATGCAGTGCTTGGAAGAGTAGTGGAAGCAGATTCCATAGGAACTTTCAAAAGACAATTAGACATGTAATGAGGAGGACTAATTTGCAGGGTATGGTGAAAGAGCTGGGATGTGGGATTAAAGTAGATAGCTCTTTCAAGGAGCTGGCACAGGCATGATGGGCCAAACGGCCACCTTCTGTATGGAAAGACTTTATGATTCTTTTCTATGAATGCCACATTTCCAAGTGCAATGTTAAATTTGTCACAATCTAACATGTTGGGTCAAAATATTCTGGCAAAATTAGTAAAACTCCAGCAATCACAACAACATTTCTGGACAATTTGATACACCCACCTATTAGCCATGCAAAAACATGAGCTTGCTATCAACCTGCTCATGCATTTCAAGGAATTGGGCATTTGTGCTGTAAATATGAATTAAGATCACTACAGGTAGCTCGGGCTGCTATTTAACCATGTAAGGTCCATGTTAACGGGATCATTTATGTTTCCCATGGCCTTCCACTTTGAAACCAGTTAGCATTGAAATAATAATTGTTCTGGACATGCCTCATTAAACACACAACCAGGATTCAAGTTAAAATTATTTGTTTAACTGATTAAATTGATTTGTTAAATTGATTTGTTGTGGATACTGGCCGAGAGTAAAGTCAATACTAAATTAATTTGAGCTAGTCAGGATTTAGAGTTAACCACACCCCCCTACCCCTCAATGTATGTGGGTCCAATAATTTGTAAGTAACCAACAATTACTGGGCTGATTCCACAAGTAACAAGCTTTGAACTGCTCTAAAATATACAGCATTCGCATGTCAGCAGCAGCTGACTTTTAGTTCCTGAAATTCATAACTTAAAAAAACCCAATCTGAACCCTGGGAAGGAGGTTGTCTTATTCATGTTTATATGTGTCATATTTCATAGGCAAAAAAAACTTAGAACTGTTTATTTTCCTGCATGTAATTTGGTCATAAAATTTGTTTAAATATCAGGGGGCTGAAATTCAAGTCCCCAAAAAGACCACTTACCGCCAGAAAGCAGCGGCCAGGCGGCGGAGTCGAGCGGCTGCCCACTTCCGCCCCGCTGCTGCCAACCGTCCGAAGTGTGTTATCAAAGGGCGTACTGCCGATCTCCACCACACCTCCCGCGAAATTTAGTTTGAAAAATCTTAAATCCGCCGCGCGGTGCCCCCGACAGCTTTTTCTATCCGTGCACCTTGCTTTTACTCTGTGAGCCATGGCAGCGCGGCACACTCCAAGGGGAGGGTGCACTGCCACGACCGCCATGTTTTTTTTGCCGGCTGACTTCCAGATTGGCCGGCCAAATAGGCCCTCAAGTTCGGCCGGGCCGCCAACAGGCAGCTTGGCACGCCCTCTTGGGTGCCAGACCGCTGGCTCGGTCAAAACCCTCCCTGGTGGTCCAGTGGAGTGATGTTTCACAATGCCGAAGGTCCCCTTTAAGTGAAGAGGAGAACGTGGTGACACACATGCGTCGTGCGTCATCTCCGCTCTTCTGCTGACTGACAGTGGCGGAGACTTCGTCCCGCCTCCACCTCCACCTCTCTGTGGCACTTATAGCTTCACTTCCGCCCCCAATATGACCGACTTCCGGTCCACACAAAAAAAACGCCAAAGACCCGAATTTCGCGAAAGAGTCGACCTCTTTCCAAGCGGTGGAAAAAACACATCAGGCGCACAAAGTGCGACCCGTTTCGGGCAAAGGTAAATTTCGGCCCCCAGATGCCCAAATTGCCATTTGCGAGCTTTGCTAACCATTAAATTTCTTAAATTTCATTGGTTAAAGAGATAGCCTATTGGTCCTGTCATTCACCAAGGTCAGAGTGCTCACAATGAGAATGCCCCGATCCAGCAAATTCTGGGTCATTGTATTTGCCACATGAACAACTCCTTGAAGATATTAACATATTTTTGTTGAGCAAATTTATTTCAGAAAAAGTTGGTGTTCATCCTTGTTATGATGTTTTGCACACACAGAACAAATTATGGGAAGTTTCACTGCTCTCTGGGATTTATCATTCGTAATTTTCCATCAATTCACAGGAGTGGATGGGGGAGGCTTACCAATAGCGCATCCTGGCACACTCTGTGAATGGCAGTCTTACTGTTAATCATGAAAAAAAATTCTTGGAGTTGTGGGCATTGATATTCTCTGTCTGCTGAAGTCTCACCAGCTAATAGTGTTAGCTTTGCGAGACAAGTAGGGTACAGGCTTACAAAGGAAACTCTTTATTGGGTCATTTCAAACCCAGAGAGTGCCATTGTAAAGGCAAGGTGAAGCTCTTATATATTTTGGCATTTTGGTTTGGAACTTTATTTCCTTTAATAAGTAATAAATTTAGTCAGAGTTCCATGTATTGGATAAAAGGATGTTTTTAAAAAAAATACATAATTATTCACATTAACTTGCCTTTTTTTATTGTCCCATGTAGTTTTTCATTAGAAGTTAATAGTAATGGGCTAGAAATTCCGTTCTCAGCGATAATGTTATTTTTTCACCAAAATTACCATTAACGCTTCGCTATCGCTATCAGGCCTGAAATTCAAGCTTGAATTTGTGCAACGGTAAAAATCAGCATTGCACCAGGATTCACGGCGCAAACCACGATCCTTGCCAACTTTAGTCTGAGGCTGATACCGTTGCGAACTGGGCCTTGGGAAGGCGGAAAAACACCCCAAAAAATAAATTGGAAAAAACAAACAAAAAAAATTCACGAACATTTATGACACTTATCGATCGAATCGCTGCAAAAGAATTAAAAAATAAAAACTTTAACTTACCTTTTTTGCAGGTCTTTATACTTACCGTTGCTTCAAAGGCTGCAGTGAAGCTTTTTACATGTCAGTATTTTTAGCGCACAGAGCCAAATTTTTGGCGAAAAAGCTATTTCGGGTCTTGCATGGCGGCACTCCTCTCTCCAGCATATTTGAAAACCGCCGCTGCAAAAAGAAAATGTGAAATAGCACCAAAAACCTGGTCCTAATTTCCAGCCCAATGTGTCTGCTTGGTCTGGTTATGATTTAGGTGTTTCCTACCTATTCAATTGTGATTCATCTCTCTTTCATGAATTTAAAGTTAAAACCAATTGCAAGTATGATGGAGAAGCTGTAGAGAAAAGTGTGATGGGTAAAATCTGCACCACATGAAAGAGTCTGATTTAACATTGGTTACAAATGTAGCTTGTACAGGACCATTCCTACTTGTAAACTCTGTCCTATTTCTCATGCCTCTTCTTACCCCATCCTCCAGCAAGAACAATAGGGTAATCTTGTCCTCACTTTCCATCTCACCAGCCCTCAAATTTGCCTGAGCATCCTCCACCATTTCTGTAACCTACAACATGATCCCACCACCATGCACATGTAGCCTTGCCTTCTTCTCTCCCCTTTACATTTCCAAGTCCAGAGGGACCATTCCCTCATGTTACTTTTGCTCACCCTTCCGTCACCACCCCAGCTTTCCACTGCCCTTCCCCTGCGATGTTCCTGTGAAGCCATGTAAAATGCAACATCTCCTCCTTCAGCACTGTCCAGGGGCCCACATTTTCCTTACATGTGAGATACCTATTGATATGTACTTCATCCAGTCTAGTATACTGTATTTGCTTTCCGTGCTGCAACCTCTACACTGTGGAGACAGAAGGCAGGTTACGGAATTGCTTTGCCATCTGCACCTGTGACCCTGTGATTTGCAATTTCTCACGCTTTCCTGCTCTAACTTTTCTGTCTTTGTGCACTTCTGTGGACAAGTTCAAAGCCAGCTTCGAGAGCAGTAACTTTTTCCTGGGCCACTACAATTCTTTTTTTTAATAATGTAGAGAGATTTGGTGAAATGAACTTCACTTTTAAGTATTTTTTAATACTTTTTTATGCTGTAATTCATGTGCAAAGCTTGATGGTGAATGTCGGCAGACTTTTTGGCTGTGAGGGCCTGATCCTCTTCCCACTCAATATCCTGTCCCTTTTTTTCTTCCTCCTCTATTTCATATACTGGAAAGGAACCTGCTGCATGTTGCCCACTGTTCAGCTTTTAATCCTTCTGGAATTTTTTTATCATGTTATGAGGCCATTGGTAAGCTCTGGGCTCTGCTTTTACTCATACATTCATGAAGAAGGTCATTTATCTTGTCTGTTGAAACATAAACATTACTTTTCCAAACAAATAACAAAAGTTACATCCACTCATGGGGCTCAATTTTCTCCAATTGTCTGCACCGTTTTTTTGGCATGTGCCGTTTTTTTTGGAGTAAATTAAAATCTCCAACATCGTTGAAAAATTGTCCCCCCAACTTTCGGCTCACATCGCTGAGGTGATCGCCTGCACATCGCCCAATGCAACTTTCGGCACTTCGCCGGGCTGATCGCTCGCTGAGAACATTGCTGGAGAAAAGTTGCTTTTCCCTGGCCTCCCTCATAGAGCTGGACACTACAGATGCCATTTTGAATGTTGGAGGAAGAGAGGAGGCTGCTTAAACAAGGGGCTTATAATTTGTGAGTTATTACGGGCCTTACTGATAGATCCACTCACATTTATACTTATATTTATATTTATATGTATATTTATTTATTTTTTTTCGTAGCAAGGGCATTTATAACAACAGTGATAGTGATAGTGATAATAGTGATAGTGATGGGGCCTGTAGGTTCTCTACCATTACTTTTAACTGCTCACATGCTGGCATCTGAAGTTGAGTTAAGTGAAGGGGCTGATCGAAGAGGTGGCAGACTAATGCGGAGGCGGAGAGCATGCAGCCGACGAACGTACAGGGAAAAGCAATCTTACCTCAATTTGTCTGATAACACGTGCCTTAGAAGGCTGCGCTTCCGGAAGGAGGTCATTGATGAGATATGCCAGCTCATCAAGGGGGATCTGCAGCCTACCAGCACCATCAGGATTGCACTGCCCGTTGAGGTAAAGGTTACTGTAGCAATATCCTTCGACACATCTGGCTCCTTTCAGGCTTCAGCTGGCGACATCTGTGGTATCTCTCAGCACGCCACACACTGCTCCATTCGACAGGTGACTGAAGCCCTTTACATTCACAGGATGGACTTTATAAGCTTCCCTCTGACTAGGGAGGCACAAACGGGGAGGACTTTGGTTTCTCGCAAATAGAAAACTTCCCCAATGTGCAGGAAGCAATAGACTGTATGCATATTGCCCTGTAATCCCCTTTACAGAACGCAGAGGTGTTTTGTAACTGAAAGGGATTCCACTCCCTGAATGTGCAGCTCATTGCCAACCACAACCAAATAATATGGCAGTAAATGCTATATTTACAGGCATCATCCATGATGCGCACATCCTGCGTGAGAGCGCTGTCTCTGACCTGTTTGACAGTCAGCCACAAGGTCATGGTTGGATGCTGGGGGATAAAGGATAAGGCCTTGCCAGTTGGCTCATGACTCCCCTGCGTAATCCCCAGATGAAGCCGAGAAGCGTTACAACAAAAGTCACATAGCTACACGCAATATCGTCGAAAAGACAATTGGGGTGCTGAAGCAGTGCTTCAGGTGCCTGGACCACTCTGGAAGCAGCCTACAGTACCACCCTGACCAAGTCGCTGAGTTTATTGTGGTGTGCTGCATGTTGTACAACCTAGCTATAAGGAGAGGACAACAATTGCCAAATGGAGCTGCTGGTCCACCTCAGGAAGGAATGGAGGCGGAAGAGGCAGAGGAGGAGGAGGAGGCTCATGAGGATCTTGGGGGAGACAATCAGCCTGGCGATGAACCCATGCCCCCATGTCCCCCTGCAAGACTGAAAAAACCCCATGGGAATTACGCAGCTGCAAAACTGTTGCGCCAGCAGCTCATAAATGAAAGCTTTGCTTGAACTTACATTGGGGATAGTCACAGTTACGGTTAGACAACAGTTGTATTGTGTTAAGTTACATTTTAGCCTTGCCTGCTCTGACCTGGCCATAGTTGTACAACAGTTGCGTTAATATTTTAACTTAACTTACATTATTACAAGACAATGCATAACAATTGTAAAATTCAATAAAAATTTTTATTAATGTAAAACTTTATTTATCCCTTCCCCCTCCCCCACCCATCTACCCCTAACTTTAAACCAACAATGAATTTAAAAACGGGAACAACAATAAGATAAAAAAACACAACAATAACAATAACAACAATAACACCCCCCTCCCTACCTGCGGCCACGTTTCCCTCCAGATCCTGGACCACCCTGTTTTCTAGCCCCACCCGCCCATTTTGGTCCCCAGGTACTGAGACGATGCTGGCATGTAGCGGGCAGCGGAAAGACTTCCTGTCGTGGGGGGGGGGATGGTAGCGTGATCGGCTGTTGGGGGGTGTTGGAGGGGAAGACGAAACTGGGGCATCGTCTTCCGAGTCAGAAGGAAGTGCTTCCTCCTGACTCGCTTGTGTGCTTGAGCTTGTGATCACGGCACCTTGGGGTGCAGCGCTGTGCTCAGCCAACAACACATGCCGCAAGTCATTGGTGGCGGTGGTCTGTGCACGCATCTCCACAAGCGTCTGCTGCATTGCCTCCGCTTGGACAGCAGACACCCGGGAGAAATCCCGCATGAACTCCACAAACGCCTGGAGATGTTCGCGACTAATCGCGACCGTCTCCTGGCACAGGGAGATCAAGCTCTCTCTCCGATTGTCCATTGGAAGCGAGTGCTGAACTCGCTGACCCTGTGGGGTCGGCATGCGCACTATAAAGTGCCTTGGCGTTGCCGGCTGCACGCCGCTTGGTCCCGGTACCTCTTCAGTCACATTAGCGATCGCCAAAGTGGCTGCATGTTCATCCTCCTCTTTGCCGTCAATAACTACTTCTTCCTCCTCTGGTTCTATGGTAGTATCATAAGAACATAACAGGCCCCTCGAGCCTGCTCCGCCATTTAGTACGATCATGGCTGATCCAATCATGGATTCAATATCCTCCTCGTGTTCCTCACCACTCATGGTGAATGACACCTGCATGGGTGCAGGTGCAGGTGCAGGTGCGGCCTCCACTTGCGCCTCTGGTTGACTTTCAAAGCACAATTGAGCTTATTGAGCTTATTAGAACAGAAGGGTACACATTACCGAGAGACATTACATGTTAATGCATCATGTGGATTTCACTGCCCCAGAAAGCTGTCGTGGCTGCGTCAGTCGCAGATGGACAGAATAAGGGAGTGAGGGTTTATGGGGAGCACACAGAGAAGGGGACAGATGGCCAGATGACCTTCCCCTGCTTTTATTGCTTATGATCTTATGTTCTCAACCTGAGAGTAGCACAAAGGTTGCATGCATGATATGACATCCTTCGTATATTACATTATAATTAAATGATGTTAAATTACTTTAAAACCGTTTGACACATTACTCACGTGACGCATAGCGGGGTTCCGCAACACCACGGGTGGTGGCCGAGCGACTCTGCGTTCCCACAAGTACAGCGGCTCTTTCCTCAAGATCAGAGAGTGGCTGTACCTGAGCAGTGCCCCCTCCGGTTCATCTCTGCTCGCTGCGGTTGTAAGATATCTTCTTCTGCAAATGTGAAAAGAGCATGGCATAAGCTAGTTTATTAGGTAGTATCCTGGAAACACAACAGTATCAAATGTTAAATGCAAATAGGATCCACAATTGATGCACAGTTATAACAAAGATCAGCATGTTTAGGAGCTACAGCTTAATACATACATCTTTCTATAATACAATCGCCATTGAACTCGGCAATGGCAGGAGCTAATGTACAAAAGTGTCTCAGGGCAGACAGTGAGCAAAGGCAGCTCTCCCACAGTCCATGCTGGGTCCCTGTGTAAGTGACAGCAGCCAGAGAGACTTAAAAAGTGCACAGGTTGATAGCCCTGTCCAGAACTTAGCAGGGAATATATATATGTATGTATGTATGTAAGTAAGAATTTACAAAATTTAATTCAATCCAGGAGATTTACTATTATAATTACAATTACAATCTTCATCAATACAATATAAAATCTGTACGTACTCTTGCTGATGCCACAAGGCTGTTCCAGAGCTTCCGGCACAGGTTGGGCCCCCTCTCCTCATGGGACCCTGAGGAGACGATGTCGGTGATCTCACCCCAAATTTTCCTGTACCCAGGGTGGAAGTTTCTCATGATCATCCCGGGTTAATTCGGCCCACCGGGAGTGCATCTCCTGGATGTTGGCCTCGTTGGAATATGGCTTTGCCCTCTTCCTATCTGCCTCCACACTATCTGATGACATTTTTTATAATCTCTTCGCTTTTTATATCTCTCTTCTTTTTCTCTTTTTTTCTTTAACTCTTTGGCCAGAAATAGCAGCGAACGTGGGGACTGGGAGAAATTTAGAACTCAGCAAAGGAGGACAAAGGGTTTGATTAGGGCAGGAAAAATAGAATATGAGAGGAAGCTTGCAGGGAACATTAAAATGGACTGCAAAAGCTTCTATAGATATGTAAAGAGAAAAAGGTTAGTAAAGACAAATGTAGGGCCCCTGCAGTCAGAATCAGGGGAAGTCATAACTGGGAACAAAGAAATGGCAGACCAATTGAACAAGTACTTTGGTTCGGTTCTCACCAAGGAGGACACAAACAACCTTCCGGATATAAAAGGGGTCAGAGGGTCTAGTAAGAAGGAGGAACTGAGGGAAATCCTTATTAGTCGGGAAATTGTGTTGGGGAAATTGATGGGATTGAAGGCCGATAAATTCCCAGGGCCTGATGGTCTGCATCCCAGAGTATTAATGAGATGGCCTTGGAAATAGCGGATGCATTGACAGTCATTTTCCAACATTCCATTGACTCTGGATCAGTTCCTATGGAGTGGAGGGTAGCCAATGTAACCCCACTTTTTAAAAAAGGAGGGAGAGAGAAAACAGGGAATTATAGACCGGTCAGCCTGACATCAGTAGTGGGGAAATTGAAGGAATCAATTATTAAAGATGTCATAGCGCATTTGGAAAGAGGTGACATGATAGGTCCAAGTCAGCATGAATTTGTGAAAGGGAAATCCTGTTTGACAAATCTTCTGGAATTTTTTGAGGATGTTTCCAGTAGAGTGGACAAGGGAGAACCAGTTGATGTCATGTGTTTGGACTTTCAGAAGTCTTTCGACAAAGTCCCACACAAGAGATTAGTGTGCAAAGTTAAAGCATATGGGATTGGGGGTAGTGTGCTGATGTGGATTGAAAACTGGTTGTCAGACAGGAAGCAAAGAGTAGGAGTAAATGGGTGCTTTTCAGAATGGCAGGCAGTGACTGGTGGGGTACCGCAAGGTTCTGTGCTGGGGCCCCAGCTGTTTACATTGTACATTAATGATTTAGACGAGGGGATTAAATGTAGTATCTCCAAATTTGCAGATGACACTAAGTTGGGTGGCAGTGTGAGCTGCGAGGAGGATGCTATGAGGCTGCAGAGTGACTTGGATAGGTTAGGTGAGTGGGCAAATGCATGGCAGATGAAGTATAATGTGGATAAATGTGAGGTTATCCACTTTGGTGGTAAAAACAGAGAGACAGACTATTATCTGAATGGTGACAGATTAGGAAAAGGGGAGGTGCAACAAGATCTGGGTGTCATGGTACATCAGTCATTGAAGGTTGGCATGCAGGTACAGCAGGCGGTTAAGAAAGCAAATGGCATGTTGGCCTTCATAGCGAGGGGATTTGAGTACAGGGGCAGGAAGGTGTTACTACAGTTGTACAGGGCCTTGGTGAGGCCACACCTGGAGTATTGTGTACAGTTTTGGTCTCCTAACTTGAGGAAGGACATTCTTGCTATTGAGAAGGTGCAACGAAGGTTCACCAGACTGATTCCCGGGATGGCGGGACTGATATATCAAGAAAGACTGGATCAACTGGGCTTGTATTCACTGGAGTTCAGAAGAATGAGAGGGGATCTCACAGAAACGTTTAAAATTCTGATGGGTTTAGAAAGGTTAGATGCAGAAAGAATGTTCCCAATGTTGGGGAAGTCCAGAACCAGGGGTCACTGTCTAAGGATAAGGGGTAAGCCATTTAGGACCGAGATGAGGAGAAACTTCTTCACCCAGAGAGTGGTGAACCTGTGGAATTCTCTACCACAGAAAGTTGTTGAGGCCAATTCACTAAATATATTCAAAAATGAGTTAGATGTAGTCCTTACTACTAGGGGGATCAAGGGGTATGGCGAGAAAGCAGGAATGGGGTACTGAAGTTGCATTTTCAGCCATGAACTCATTGAATGGCGGTGCAGGCTCAAATGGCCGAATGGCCTACTCCTTCATCTATTTTCTATGTTTCTATGTTTCTATGTGTAGACGACTCCTGACCTCACGAAACACGGGAAAAGCTGCCCAGCAAAAATAAACGCATGCACAGAAGGCCATTGCGAGAGAAGCTTTGCCTTCCACATTGCTTCTTGGGCTTCGCTGGCTTATCGCGGGGCCCATCTCACTTTGCTGGGCTATCGCTGAACCAAAAGTCGCGATCCAAAAAATGGGCGATGTTCCAGCGAACATGAAGGCTGACACATCACCAATGCTGGAATATCGAATTGCCGAACTGAACTGCCAGTTACTTATAAAAGAGATGAGAACCCAGAGGCTGTACAGCAGCTTCAAAAGAAGTCCGGGGGTTAAAGCCGAGCCCCTGTGTCCAGGCAAGGGAGCAATTCTGCTGGCCGATGCTCCGACCCTCGAACCCGATGAGGATATATTCAGTGGGATGGTACTTTGAAAACATCAAAATTAAATGATTGCATTAGACTTTGTTTCTTCATTGAATGCCTGGCTTCCCGTTCTAACCAAGCCTATTGCACATACGCAGACCAGGCTGTGGTCCATACTAGGGCGTCCATCTTGGGGAGCTAGAAAGGAAAGAAGGAGTGATTTGTCCCGCTGTTGTGAGCTTCTTGCAAAGCTACAATTAAATTATGGGGGCAATATCGACTGCCATACCTCGTGCAAGCCTTCTGCATGACTGTGCTGCAGAGGAGAAGATTGATTCGACATCATCACATGAGGAACCTCAAAGCACGTAGGATGATGGGCAGGAGGCCTTATCCACATCGGATATATCGAGACAAGCATTCATACCTGCACCTGAGTGATGCAGACTGTGTGAGAAGGCTGTGTTTCAGCAAAGAAGTTGTAACTGAGATTTGTGAGTTAATAAAAGCAGACCTGCACCCTAGAAACATCAGGAGGACTGCATTGTCAGTTGAAGTAAAGGATCCAGCTGCACTTTCATTTTATGCATCTGGATTATTCCAGGCCACAACTGGGGATGTGTGAGCCATTTCTCAGCATGCAACACATATCTGCATTCGTCAGGTGACTGCTGCACTATATGCCCGGAGGAATGACGACATAAAGTTCCCCATGACCACCCAGGAAATGTGTGACAGGGCTGTGGGCTTCTCCAGGATTGCTGGCTTCCCAAAGGTACAGGTGTGTATTGATTGTACCCTCATCGCCTCGCGAGCACCTTTGGATGATTCCGAGATGTACAAGAACAGAACAGGCTTTCACTCCGTGAATTTGCAGCTTGTCTGTGATGGCATGCATCGCATCATGGCAGTTGATGCGAGATACCCTGGGAGCAACTATAATGCTTTCATCCTATGTGAGAGCACCATATCTGCCATTTTTCAGCAGCAGCCAGAAGGACAGAGCTGGTTGCTGGGTGACAAAGGGTACGGCCTCGCCACTTGGCTCATGATGCTGAGGAAGATGCAGATGATGAGAAGGAGGATGAGGAAACAATGCAACTACCTGAACCTGGAGCATGCCGGCGGAGGAGGGCGGGCCGTCATGCCCCTTTAATGATTGCTTGAGCCTTGCGCCAAGCTTTGCTGCCTGAAGGCTCAGTGCCAACTATTCTAAATGGACCATGTTTACTGTTTGGACCTGTTCCGTAATGTTGTATAATATATAAGCAAAATACTGCGGATGCTGGAATCTGGAATTAGAATAGGAAATACTGGAAATCCCAGCAGGTCATACAGCATCTGTGGAGAGGAAGCAGAGTTAACATTTCTGGTCGCTGTCCCTTCGTCCGTAATGTTGTGTTGTGTTAATGGAACAAATAATGGAAATGATTCTTCTTTAATTCAAAAAGTTGTGTTAAGAATGGAACAAATGATGTAAATGATTCAGTTATAATTTAAAATATATTTTATTCAAAAGTTTAACACTTGTTTGTACTTAACTTAACTTGAAAAAAAAATGATTGTATCAAACTTTAAAGTTTTCAGTTAAGATCACTCATAAACTTTAAGATCACTTACAAACTTTTAAACTTGTAAATTTACATAGCTTACAAAAAAGTTTTTATTTGAGAACAGTAACAACAATAACAACAACACCAGCAGCAAAGAAAGGCTGTACCCATCTCTCCTCCACCTTACTCTAAGACTGCCCGCTCTGTTTGGTCTTGGTGACATCACCCTGCCTGCAGGCGGTGGCGCAGCATTTCTTGGGTTGGTATCATGCTTATTCTTGATTGTGGGGGTGGGCAGGGGGGTGTGGATGGGGGGGCGGGGCGTTAGGCAGTAATGTGGAAGGCCCGGCTTGTGCCTCTTCAGAGGCTGATCTGGGGATTGGAGTGGGAATGGCAGTTGATTTTGTCAATGGGCGCAGGGTCTGGGCGTGTTCCCTTATTGTAGCAGCTAACTCCATCATTCCCTCCATGTGCCCTGACAGTTTCTCAACTACCTCCAACATTCCCTCCCTCATGTTCACTGACAGCGCATCAGCTACCTGAGATAGTCCCTCCCTCATGTGCACCAACATTGTATCAGCTGCCTGCGACATTCCCTCCCTCGTGTTCCCATTTCTCCTGAGAGTGTTGTTAATTCTAATGACAGTCTCGATACCTCATCACCCACCCCACTGATGGTGTCCAGGAGTGATCATGTAAGGCCAATGCTCTCTGCACTCATTGCCATCATCTGAACCATATCTGTTAGATTCTGCACCTCAAGAGATTGTTGTCAAGCTCTCCTTCCCCTCCTCACTCCAGGTGTAGCTAACTGCATTCCACTGGGACCCGCAGCCTCTGAAGGGGGGCCCTGGGTGTGACTTGTTGCAACCCATTGGAACCTGCAGCTTTGGACTGTGTGAAACCAGGAAATGTCCCAAACACTCGGGCCACTCAGGAAAGAGGCTGGCGCCTCAATGAGCGGCACCAGCACCTCCTCCAGCGTGAGTACAACAGTAGGGACTTCATCCTCACCCTCTCTCTGCCTCTCCCCCTCACCCCCATGCTCTTGGTCTGGAAGGTGGAATTGGAAGAAGTTCTCCGCTTCAGGCTTGTCCACGTCTACACCGGCTTCAGCCTGGTCACGTTTGGCCTCAAGTTCTGCAAAATATAACAGAACAGACAAATGGTTAGCAGCAGAGGAAGGGGCAAGGTGGCATGTGTAGGCTCACACAGTGCAGGCAGCAGGCTCATTTGAAGGACCACGATGAATGATAGCACATTGCATGAACCGAAGCGTAACTGACGGAGACATCGCCATGAACTGAACCATGGCTAGCCTGCGCAGTACTTAATATTTAGCAAAGCCAGACTGTGGAATTTGCAGGACTTGCCCTCTCTGTCGAGTGTGAGCCCAGCTTGTGCAGTGGTAGTTGCTTTTCTCCAGGCAGGACCCATCAAAGCAACAAGCTTGTCTTCCAAGGGCATCAGTGGGTGCAGATTTGCCGGACCTCCTCCTGTTAGAGTTCTCTCTCTCTTGTTATGGGCCACCTTACTCTGCAAAGATGAAAAAAAACATTTTAGAGAGGATGTCTTTCTGCTGGGTGGGACATACAGATGGTCACATTTACAATTGCAATTCCAGTGAATAAATGAAAATATTATTTACTCTAACTACTTGACCAAGGGCCTGCCACATTTTGCACTGGCCTCCAGACCTCGGGGTGATCACCATTGCACAGTAATCTTCTGCAAGTTGTTTCCAGCGTTTCTTCATTTCTTTTGGAGAAAATTTTATTTGACCTCTGCTGGTGTCCAACTCGTGCCATCTGGCCTCAATTACAGTAACTAGTGCCTCCGCTTCATCTTGTGAGAAATTCTTCGTCTTTGAGCCGTGTTGTGTATTGCAGGGTTGATTTTTTTCCACTGAGATTTAAAGTTCTCACACAGCACTCAAAGTTCTCACACACAACTGGCTCTTTAAAAATGGTTGAATGCAGACCATACCAGTCACGTAAAAAACATCATTTTTTTTCCGGGCATGCGTCGAAGCGGGAGCATCCTTTTTTCGGCACAGACATTAGGCTCCACCCCACCTCCCCTCCCCCCAAAGCTAAAGAACAGGCTGTGCAGTGCCAATTTCAAAAATTAGAATGAGGAAACATTCAAGTTATTTTTTTGGAGTAGTCGGGGCCGAAAGAAACAGGCGTATTTCTTGAAATACACCAAAAAACGGCATTGTGGAAAATTGAACACATGATATGTAATTTAAAGTTAATAGGTCTGTTACAAACACTGTTATATGAGGGAATATTTTTTGCATTGCTATGATTTAAACGTCCATTTACATTGCAAATTCCATCATAATTTTTTTGTTAATTCATCATACTGGTTTAGGATTGTGGCCATAAATAAAATCTGTTTGGATTCCAATTTAGGGCAATGGTAGCATAAGGTTTTAAAATATTGGAAAATATAAACCAAATGTAATGTATCCCTCCGCCAAGAATAGGCACAATTACCATCAGCTGACCAGCTTGGATCATTTACTTTCGCTTTAAACCCATATCAAAAAATGTGGATTAGCAGTAATAGTATTAAAAATATCCTCACTGCCTGAAGGGTTATTTTTTGATGGAGGTTAATCGGGCAATAAAATTGCCCAGCTTGAAAATTCTCTCCATACTTTTTCAATGGAAAAATAACAGGCTAATTTTGGCCTATAAATTTTTATGCCCGCTTATCACAATGTGTAAAATAGCATCCCAGCTGTTAAGACTATTTGGAATATATTAATATTCAGTGTTGGTTTAACATGACAGTAAATGTTCTACAGAGGAGATTTTAAAAAGTGATTGAGCCCCATTATTAGGGGGGTTCCAATTAACTGAAGTCACCCTCTTTGAGCAACATTTAATAATGCTAGAAATCTAGGTGGTTGAGGAAACCAAGCATAGCGTTTTTGCCACCAACTGCAACAATAGTGCTGTTGGACAAGAGCATGAAGAAAGCGAGATACAGCCATACTAGAGAAGTGCAATGAGGTAAACACTTAATTTTAGATAGAATGACTTAGCCTTTATAGAAACATAGGTGCAGGAGTAGGCCATTCGGCCATTCGAGCCTGCATCACCATTCAATGAGTTCATGGCTGAACATGCAACTTCAGTACCCTATTCCTGCTTTCTCGCCATACCTCTTGATCCCCCTAGTAGTAAGGACTTCATCTAACTCCTTTTTGAATATATTTAGTGAATTGGCCTCAACAACTTTCTGTGGTAGAGAATTCCACAGGTTCACCACTCTCTGGGTGAAGAAGTTTCTCCTCATCTCGGTCCTAAGTGGCTTACCCCTTATCCTTAGACTGTGACCCCTGGTTCTGGACTTCCCCAACATCGGGAACATTCTTGCTGCATCTAACCTGTCTAAACCCGTCAGAATTTTAAACGTTTCTATGAGATCCCCTCTCATTATGAGAAGCAGTGAATGGAGATGAAACATATCTATGGAGGTATTATCTTGGCTATGTGTGTCATTAACTTAAAGGGACCATAAAGAACACCAATTGCTCCATTTTAGCTGTGAAAGTAACAGCATCCATTTATTTGCTTGTCTCCAGGTATCAGGGGATAAATTTGTGTATGGGACAAAACACAGTTGTATTCAAATGGTGCCTTGTTCTTAGAGCTAGGCTTTTTAGCAGTGAAATCAGGAGCTATGGAGTTGAGGTACAGATTAGCCATGATCTAACAGAAGAGTGGAATAGGATCGAAGGGCTGAAAGGGTACAGTAGCATAGTAGTTATGTTACTGGACGAGTAATCCAGCGGCCTGGACTAATGATCCAGAGATGTGAGTTCAAATCCTACCACGGCAGCTGGGGAATTTAAATTCAGTTAATTAAATAAATCTGGAATAAAAAGTTAGTATCAGCAATGCTGACCATGAAACTATCTAATTGTCGTAATGACCCATCTGGTTCACTAATATCCTATAGGGAAGGTGTTAGGGTTAACTTCAAACCACCACTCAGAGTCCGTTAGCCTTAAAGTAAATGCAGTTTTTATTAATAAAAGATACAAGCCAGCAGGAGAGCTATCCTTGAAGGAATCCTCAAAGAACTGCCAGAGTCATCTTATTTTATACATTTTCAGATTAAAGCATTACATAATTACGCAAGTTACAACTAATACGTGCTGATTGATTAATACATGATTGATTGTTAGGGTGCTTCCTCCAATCTGGCTTCTATATGCCTTAATTGGCAATTCTGGATACATGTTGTTATGATTCTTTTTATTTAACTCTTATCTTGTTATACAATTCAAATTCTATGTTATCTGTGTCTGTGCCCAGCTCCCAAGGCCTTTGGTCTATGAATTGGAACATGTGCTCCTCTGTGGAAGGCATCCCACACATGCTTCCCACAGTCTGAAAAACTGGCTGTGGGATCCATTTTAAAAACCTGTTAACTCCATTTTAAAACATCCCAGTTATTATTATTATTAATAATTGTAATTACGATTTGTAATCTGCCCTTTCTGTCTCTTCTGTTGGTTCCTGATTATTTCTAAATAATCAGCTGACCACATATATGTTCTGAGCTGTCTGCTGGAAATGGTGATATCAAGTCCATATCCTTGGGATCGCTCGTAGTTCCGTCTTTTGCGGAGTCTTTACATACTACCCCTGACAATTTCCCTGGAATATTGGCACGCCACTTATATTTGTTTTTTGTACATACAGAGCATAAGATCGGGAGTCTTAGTTGTTTCCCGAACATGTTACAAAGTCATTCGCCTCCCTATCATGCCTACATTACATAGTTAACAAGGCTGTTTGCTGTTCGGCTGTATATCCCTTTGATCTTACACCTCAGATATAGTTGGATCACGATACATATCCCTACCACTACCATTATTACCACAATTGGATGCCACATCAATTTGAGGACCGCGTAGGCTTTAGGTGACCAACCCTTAAAAATGAACCACCATGAACAACAATTTTCCTTTCCCTGTCTTATCCTGTCTTGATTCATGTGTCTCCCGCCTTGGTTTCGTTGATCAGGTGATAAGATTGGGACACTCACGACTCATATCAGGTATTTATGCCGTTTTTGTGTTTGATTACCCCTCTTTGGACCTAGCAAAGGCTTTCTGCGTTCTTGGTTATGGGCCTTGGCCAACTTCTTCATTCTGCGTCTCTTGTATCTGCCTGCACATTCTCCCAGGAGCATCAGAACCACAATCAGCTGCACTAGGACTAACACATGGGATATAAGTCCAATCCCTATCTTGTAACTTTACTCGGATATGCCTCGCCTGTCTTTGCACTTGTTACATAACATCACCAACCAACTCAAGGCTATTACTATCTGTACTGCCACTAGGGTATGTGAAAGGATCCTTATCCATGGATGTATAATCTCAAGTACCAAGACGGATTTTTTCAGGTTATCCTTTATTTCACTGTCTAGTTCTTTTGCTTTATCCTTTAGCTCATAACATCTTTTAATATTATTTCTTAATGGTCCTTTGAGCTCAGTTAAATCTTCAAGTAACAGGGGAATTGGTGGTGCTTGTTCTTCCATGTAAACATCAATATCTTGCTTAATCTCATCGCTTATATTTAATGTCATTGTCTTCCTGGCGTGTATATACATCATGCGGCTCTTCCCACTGCCATCGACACTCTGGGAGTAAAGCAAAAGTTAGGCATTGTAATGTTACAAGTCAAGCCTCTGTAATCGTAAGTTCCCAGGCTAGTTACCACACAATATTCTCCTTGCCCTTGATAGGCGTAATGTGTGTGTTCGGTTCGGGCAGGGCTTATTCCAATGACACATCCTTCCGTAGTATTGTCAAACCCGCAGCTATCCTTGCTCCCCTCTCCCATGGGTGAGGTCATTATAGTTAGGCTTCCTTCTCTCCGCTAGCCGGATAAAGATATATAGCCCCTTATATTTCCATTCTTTTTGATCACATACTGGTCCATCGCAGATGTACTCTTCCCCTAGTTTTATGTTTGTTTCCCCTCACATCTTCCTGTAACCACATACATCCTAGTCATTCCTTTCAGGGTGCCCAGTGTGCTGTGCCATTTCTTTCAACTGGGTGCTATTTATTCGTTCTGAAACTCGCCTGGTTTGTATCTGATCCATATTGTGTCTCACCTGACCGATTAGCCATCTCCCATAGGCATGACATGTGTCTCTTTTCCTGTCCTCGACATCGTCCTCTCATTCCTGCTTATTTAGGAGTTAGATGAGATCCTTACTACTAGGGGGATCAAGGGGTATGGCGAGAAAGCAGGAATGGGGTACTGAAGTTGAATGTTCAGCCATGAACTCATTGAATGGCGGTGCAGGCTAGAAGGGCCGAATGGCCTACTCCTGCACCTATTTTCTATGTTTCTATGTTTCTTAATTGTTTGTGCATGGCCTTCCAATATGGATATATGCCTCTAGCAGTTTTGTTGGGTGTTTTAGATCCTAACTCTGAAGATTCTATCCCTATCCTGGCCTGTTTCCTCATTAGTACCTCCATCGTTCCCCTCAAACTATCTACACCTGCCTGGATCACATGTATATCTAGTGCATCTACTAGAGAGGTCCCTATATGGTTAATACGTCATTCCCTATAGATCTCCTCTGTCTTCCTCCTTCGTGTCTTAGCTGCTTGTTTTACTCCCTTGCTGCTGATGCGTCACTAGCTATTCTCAGGATTGTGTTTAGCAATCGTGTATACAATGCTTTAGTCTGAGGGCTAAACTTTTCTGGCAGGTATAGGGCTGATAAATTTATGCCCACAGGTAACATTTCATGCTGCACATTGTCAAATAACAACACTACTTCTGTTCCAGGTTTAACCACGCGCTTTCCTATGTTAATTCCCCTGGTTTACAATATTTAGGTAACATTTTGTGACCCATTTATCTTGTGGCTTCAAGATAAACACTTCTGACACTCAGATGCCGCCCCCTAGGGCTTGCTTTCCATAGTTGTTGTACCCTCTGGTGTAGGTAAATGCTTCTGGGCCACCTAGGAGCAGCCTTGTAGCTTGTCCTTGTAGAATCGGAAGGGAGGTGGTGATCACATTTATATTCTGTTGATAAAACAGATCCTGGATATTCCAGGTTTTTAGTTAGAGTCTGATCATTTCTATTTCAACCGGATTGTTTGCACCGTTTCTCCGATTGTTTGTACCGTTTCTCCGGGCATGTGCCCTTTTCCAGATCCATTTTATTATAGCCAGTACCCCTAATATTGCAAATATCCTTCCTAATTCTCTAAAAAGTCCATCTGTCATACCTTTATACTCTTTCAGCTGGAACCAGTGCTTCCACCGGCCCCTACCTTTCATATTCATGCAAGCACACATATCTCTACTAATTAATACCTCATATGGTCTGCTCCACCTAGGTGCGAACCCTGCTTTCTCTGCCACCTCTTTAATCATTACCTTCGCCCCCACCTCGGGGATTATAACCGAGGCGGTTATCACACCACCTTCGTCCGCCTCCAGTAACTATTCCTTCTGGTATCCGCATTGCCTCATTCAAGGTGGTTTTAAGGGTCCAATTCATTCTTTCTATCATCCCTGAACTTTAGAGGGTGATATGGGATGTGAAACTTCTGCTTAATGCCAAATATTCTACAAGTTTCTTTCATCACTTGATCCGTGAAATGAGTCCCTTGATCTGAGTCAATCATGTGGTAATAGGACTGCCTCCCATTAAGCATTTCCACCAGTGTGTGCTTTGTGTGCAGTATTATTTCTCCTGTCATTATGACAGGCTCGCTAATTTGGATTGCCCAAGTGGCACAATCCCGTGCGGCCATGCATCTGGACAGACCGGCAGCCACTGGTGCTTGCTGTGTCGAGTAGTAAGCTATCCTATCCCCATGCATTTGTGTCACCACAGCTCCATAGAATCCTCCCTGGTTCTCAAAATATACATGGAATGGGAGATCCTTGTCCGGGAGTCCCAGCCCTGGAGCTGACATTAGGGCTTCCTTCAGATTACTGTATGCTGCTTTTTGTTCAGGGCCCCACTCTATAGTTTCTAAGGATGGTCTTCCCCCTTTCACTAGCCGCTGTATTGGTTCTCCAATTGCCGCGGTTAGGTACAAAATTCCTGCAATAGTTAAAGAACCCCAGTACCTTACACACCCCTCGGATTGTTTTTGGTTGGGGCATAATCCTAATGGCCTCCTTCCTGTCATTGGACATGGTCCTAGTTCCTTGGGCTGTTTCGTGTCCCAGGTACTGTACCACAGCTTGTCCGATTTGTGCCTTTTTGGGATTTACTTTAAATCCTGCTTTCCGTTATCTCAAATGTCTTTTCCATAACTAGAACAGAGTCTAGCACGTAGACTTTGAAAGCTGCTTTCCGTTATCTCAAATGTTCCAGTTTCAAGGCCATTACATCTCACCTTCTGTGGTTCTTCAACCACTGTATCTGAAGTCACAAGTTCAACTTATATTGTCCTTTGTTCTAAACTGCTAAAGCCTGCCATTTTAACATTTTAATTTTTCCAAGTCCCTTTTACACTTTCGCAGATAGCTTCCCACTTGCCCAGGAGTTTGACCTGACCCCTGAATGTATTTCTAGATTGTTTCCAAACCTTTTAGTTTTATTTCTTTTTTTTTAAGAGATCAGATTTAACTTTTTATTTTAAATGTATCTCATTTTGTTGTGCCTTTTCTTAACCAGTGCTACTTGAAACCTTCACAACAAAATTAACTCTTCACTGTTCCCATCCTAATTTCTGCTCCCCTTTTGTAGTATTTGTAGTTATTGTTGGTTTACAAAATGTCAAATATGGTAATACTGTTTTTTTTTAATCGGACTTCTCATTTATGCTTAAAGTGATTCACAGATTACAGAATGCAAAGTACTTGTTTTATAATTGTGTGCCCAACTTCTGTTTTAGAAGCTGAACATCAAAAACTCTAATCTTTTGCTCTGTAACTTCAATTTTATGATACAGTATCCCATAAATTACATCTTTAAGTTAAATCTTTTTAAGCTTCAGCTTCTGACGCAGTAGTTGTGTAATTTTTTTAAAAAGGCTTCCAAACCCAAGATTTTCCAATACAACCAAAATGTTTATCGAGAATCACCTGAAATATCTAAAAATGCCAATTCAAATATTGTACTGCTAATCTTTTATTTAAAACTCTTTTTACTGAGCTAGAAGCTTTTGCGTCAAGGTTTTATACAAAGTAAAATGGAGGCGTACTTCCCCAGAACACAGCCTCGAGAGACCCATGCAGGCTTTTTTTTTAAGGCATCACAATTTCCCTTCTCTGTTCTTTATCCCATTCCTAGACTAAACTTATTGTCTTTCAACCCAATGTAATCAATGATTACGTGTTTTCTTTTGACAAGTGAGCGTGTTGAAATTTTTTTTTAAAACCAATGGGACCACACATTTTTTATCTTTTGTTCAACAAACCTATCCTTTGTGCATTTCCTAGCTCCATAACTTATCATCCGAAAAAAATCCACACCTGCGTTTCTAACTTAAAATGTAATTCAATTCCAGGTTCACACTTTCTTAAAACTTCCCACATACAGGACAACACTACAAAGGGCTAAAATAAAAACTTTCACTCTGTCTGAAAAAGTGGGTGGAGCTAGACAGCTCCATCATTTTTTCAAACAGGCTTTCAGACACATGAAACATTCATTAATTCCCACCTCAAATATTATGCTGTCAAAAATGACACAAGCACTCTTATTCAAAGACAGACATTCACAAAAGTCTCTCTTCATTCAACAAAGCTTATTGTTTGGCCGGCTCTATTTTTGGATCCATACGTCACTTAAGATAGTCACTATCAGGTTTTTTTATGGTCGTCTGAAAAATATCTACTAAGTGAGCCGTCCGGCCCCCAATCAATTCTTTAGTTTCCTTGGGTCCTAATCCTAACCGTGTTAGTGGGGGATACAAATTTGGGCCAAATTCCTCTCGCCATTCCCTTTTGTCATCTATATCTATTTTTATACATACAGCCTCTTGCCTTTTGTCACTTTCTCTGTCCATCTCACCTTTGGGTATCTTTCTATTCGTCTGTACGGCTGCTAAAATTATCTTTTTCCCTTCATCGTATCCTGCCTTAATTATCTTCTTAACCTTTTCAAATTTATCTCTCAGAAATTCTTCTGGTAGTTTATACCTCACCCCTCCAAGGGCCTTGGCAGTTACCTTTTCCATTTCTTACACCGGGGCTTTTTCCCCAGTTCTTGTTTTTCCGCCTTTACTTATGCGGAGCTTTTTTACACCGGGGCTTTTTCCCCAGTTTCCGTTTTCCGCCTTTACTTATGCGGAGCTTTTTACACCAAGGCTTTTTCCCCAGTTCTGTTTTTCTGCCTTTACTTATGCGGAACCTTTCTTATACCGAGGCTTTTCCCCTGATATCCCATATACGTACTTATTCTCCCGACACATGTATTTACTTACAGTGTCCTGACATGCCCCTCAACTGGATTTACCGGCTGCACGGACTCCGCTTCAGATTCGTTGGATCTCTGGCCGGGACTTTGGGAGGAGAATTTCTCAAGATAATTCTCTACTCACTCGGTTTTAGGTTGGTTCGGCTTTTTGAGTCGAATCTGCCTGTCCAGTAGATCCTGCCCGACTACGCCAAGTTGTTAGAGTTAACTTCAAACCACCATTCGGAGTCTGTTAGCCTTAAAGTAAATGCAGTTTTTATTAATAAAAGATATAAGCCGGCAGGGGAGCTATCCTTGAAGGAATGCTCAAATAAACTGCCAGAGACATCTTATTTTATACAGTTTCAGATTATAGCATTACCTAATTACGCAAGTTACAATTGATACGTGCTGATTGATTAATACATGATTGATTGTTCGGGTGCTTCCTCCAGTCTGGCTTCTATATGCCTTAATTGGCAATTCCGGATACATGTTGTTATGATTCTTTTTATTTAACTCTTATCTTGTTATACAATTCAAATTCTATGTTATCTGAATCTGTGCCCAGCTCCCAAGGCCTTTGGTCTATGAATTGGAACATGTGCTCCTCTGTGGAAGGCATCCCACACATGCTCCCCACAGTCTGAAAAACAGGCCATGGGACCCATTTTAAAAACCTGTTAACTCCATTTTAAAACATCCCAGTTATTATTATTAATTGTAATTATGATTTGTAATCTGCCCTTTCAGAAGGAAATCTGCCATCTTGGCCTATATCTGACTCCAGACCCACAGCAATGCAGTTGACTCTTAACTTCCCACTTACTCAAGATGGTGGCATACCACTATCTTCTCAAGGGCAATTAAGGATGGGTAATAAATGCTGGCCTTGCCAGCAACACCCACATCCCATGAATTAGTTAAAAAAAAATAACCTACTCCTGTTTCTGTGTTCCACACGGCTTACTGATTTGTTCCTTTCTATAGTAGTGCAGAGAAAGAGTTTAACAATCTTATACCATCATTGGCCGCCTTCGTGTGCTGAGTGTGGCTAACTGGGTGAAGGTGGAGACATGGGGTCAGTGTTAATGGAATGATACATGTTAATCATAGGCTTCTGGTCCCTCAGTAGGCAGGTGATCTGCCATGACTGTAAAAAGCTTGTCAAGGTGTGAAAATAATGGTGTTTAACCTAATGGATAAGGCGTCTGACTTTGGGGCCAGTTGGGATGCTATCAGACAATTGCTGATTTATGTCCTTTTGGGGTCATTTTACACACTTGGCAAAAACTTGCCCAACACTTTACAAAACTGTTTCAGAGCCTCCAATTTATAGCAGTTCCTGACATGATGGGCACAGTAGTGCAGTAGTTATGTTACTGGACTAATAATCCAGAAACTTTGACTAATACTCCAGAAAATGTGAGTTCAAGTCCTACCATGGCCACTTCAGAATTTGAATTCAGTTTTTTTTTAAGCTGGAAATAAATAAAAATATATCTTTGTTGGAAAAATCCAACTGGTCTACGATTGTTCTGTAGAAAAGCTACTCTTACTAGGTCTGGCTTAAACAATCCCATTCCACAACACATTTATTCTCCAGTATCCCTTTATGGAGTGACACACTGAAATATTGCCTCAGGCTCTTAATTCTCATGCATCGTGGAGCCTGGCAGGGCACAGTGATTGGAGCAAACCCTGCTGGAGGTCCTCTGCTGTACTGACTCATTCCTTTGCTTTGTAACGGAGTGTGATGTGAGGCCAGTATGGTCTGCAAAAATACAAGTGTGCTTTGGGTCATCTGCGTTCTGCATCAAGCTGTACCAGTTATTGTTTACTGGAGTCAAAACCTTTTGGCTTACATAAGAACATAAGAAATAGGACCAGGAGTAGGCCATTTGGCCCCTCAAGCCTGCTCTGCCATTCAATAAGATCATGGCTGATCTGTTGTATAGCGAAGAGTAACTAAAAATGCCTTGATGGCACTACATGGTTTGCTCACGATTCAGCTTGACTCCATTAGCCACCCCTGAGTCAGCTTGTTCAAGCCCCACTCTAGGATTCAAGCACATAGGCTGACACTTGTGCAGCACTCTCCTAGTACTGCGTTATTCAGTGGTGCTGTCTTTCACATGAGGCTTCAAACCTACTAGCTATTCATCTACAAGATTCTCAAGGTGATTGACAGGATCGATGTTGAAAGGTTGTTTCCCCTGGCTGGAGTGTCTAGAACTAGGGGGCATAGTCTGAGGATAAGGGGTCAGTAATTTAAGACTGAGATGAGAATTTTTTTCACTCAGAGGGTTATGAACTTTTGGAATTCTCTGTCAAGAGGGCTGTGGATGCTGAGTCTTTGAGTTGGATAGATTTTTGGACTCTAGGGGAATCAAGAGGTATGGAGACCGGGCTGGAAAGTGGAATTGAGATTGATGATCAGCCATGATCTTATTGAATGGTGGAGCAGGCTCGATGGACCGTATGGCCTACTCCAGCTCCTATTTCTTATGTTCTTATGTTCTTAAATGTGACCCCAGTCCCACAACAACATTGTTGAATCTTAATTGCCCTCTGAAGTGATCTAGCTATTCACATAGTTCAAGGCATCTAGCAATGGACAATAAATGCCGGCGTTGCCAGTGACATAAAATCCCAAGAATTCTTTTTTTTTTTTAAACATGGCTAAACAAACTCTTTATTCATCGTTGGCTAGTGCTCTTGGTTTGTTTGAAAAGGATAACTGTACCAGGCCAGCTTTTAGAACAATGGACTGAAAACACGCCACCATTGCCAGCAGAACAACCCGGCACAATCGATAATGAAGCACTTATTTGGCATCCTCAAACGATTTAAGTATCTAGCTTGTTCAGAAGCTGTTTTTTATTATAAGCTGTTCAAAGTGTGTAGATCCTTTTTGATGTAATCAGAAGGACAACTATGAGGAATATCAATGAAGATACCATACCTACGGTTGAAGAAGGATTCCAGGACATGATAAAGGCTTGATTGCATCAATTTTACTTGGAGGATCTTCTCATTAAAGAGCTGAAGGAAATCACCCAGATGTCTTACTCATTCCTTGACCTGAACTCACCAATCACAAGGTGGGCATTTTTGTCTCCATCTAAATGGGTCACATGTTTTCTGGAATCCCTCCTATTAACGTCTCTTACCAGTTCCACATATGGATGACCACACAATCTGTATGACTTCTAGTGGCTCATCTGGTTAAGGCCTTGAGTAGCTGAGCAAAGCAGACCAGAAAGGTTTACGATTCAACCACAGGACTGCACTGAGTTTGCTGATCTCAACCAGGGTAGGGATTGGGGCCCCACAGTTGGCTTCAGTCCCTTTAGGTTAGGGAGGCTAAGATAAGCCATAGATCTAGCTTCCTGGTTATTATTTAGTGAATCCCATTGGAAGTTTGTGAGGTGAGAATAGGATTGAATTTACTCGTGATATCTCTGGTTGTTGATTAGCTTGGTAACACTGACTGTCTCGGCTCACACAATGGCCACTTGTCCCAGGTCCTCATGGAACTCTACTGAAGCAAGAAGGCAATGTCTTGAGGGAAGGAGAGGAAAGTTAGTGGAATAGATAGCTAGAAACAACATGATTACACCAACAATTGACTGAACATTTATCAATAAATGGGGAGAAAATAACTGGTGAAAGCTCTCATGGTGATTGTTATAAATGTTAGCCAGGAGTAGAATCATAGGCCTTGGGCGGGAGCTCTGGAAATAAGCTCAACAGTGTAAAGTTTCCACTTTAGGCACCATCGGCAATCCGGGCGCAAACTTATGGTTCAAGTTTCCACTCAAAGTCATTTACATATCGTTGAATATAAAATCTTCCGTGAACCAGTGCAATCGGGCAGCATAATAGAATGTAATTGTTTATTTTCTTTCCTTGCATTAAAACATATTCCTTGATATATTTAAGTGTGGTAACCTGGTCCAGCTTTATAAATAAAGCTGAAAATAGGTTTATTACAATTTCTTTTAATAAGAGTGTTTAGTCCACCAGCTGTGACTAACCTGATTTTAATTCACTGAAATGACTTTTAAAAACTACACAGAACCATTTACCAGTTTCATTGGTGCACACTACTCAGTTTCTTAATAAATTAAATATTTTTTAACATTTAAAATCTTTTAAAACGTACTTACTTGTGCCATTGCTCCTAAAAAGTTTAATTTGAAACGTCTCCTTGAAGGGCCACAAACTGGCGCCATGAGCTGAAATGTGCCATGCTCACTAATTCGATCTGGGGCATGGTCCGTTTTGTGGGCGGGACCTACTTCTAGTGTGATTATTTTTAACCCAGCTTTAAAGAAACTCCATTTACGCTGGATGTAACTTGTGCTTAAAATTCCATGATCTTTCATGTTAGTTTGGTCGATTTCCGGCGAACTGCACTGGTAAAACTGGTACTAAGTAGCAGAAATTCAAGGCTAACACTCCTTTATATTATCTGAAATGGCCAGAATCGTGACTGGTGCTTTACTTATCACTGAACTTGTGCACATGCAGAGTCATAAAATGTTGATTGGAGAGAAGGCATTTCCATTTTCCTACTGTAAGCCCAGGTGCTTTGCCGAGCACACATTCTGTTCAGTGGCTTTTCTTTATTCATTATTTTAGCACACGGTATCCCCTTTGCTCTTTTTCCACTCTCTCTTTCTCTATTTGTTTATGCCTTTTCTCTCAATCTGACTTCGAAGATACTGAGGCTGCCATTTCCCCTACCCCAGTAGAATCTTGTACGGGCGGGGTTGGTGGCGGGTATCGGCCTTATTGCCGGCTCCAGCCCACTGTGTAGAAATGATTTTCCATTAATGGGGCTTGTTAAGCCCGCCCAGCGCATTACCTGGCCAATTGAAGGAAATGGATCTGATGACATCATTTGATGACGTGTCATCAGCCAGTTTCCTTAAAGGGACCACGGCAAAATTTATTTTGACAGTTATGCTGTCAATGTTCTACAGCATTGAGGTGCTACAAACACTTACAAGCACAGCACAAAGATGCACGGCTGCACCCAAGTTCTCCCATGGCTCCTTCTGTATGCTTATGGGGGGAGCCACAGCACACAGGATGGCTCTCTTCCCTTCCAATGGGTGGAAGAGACCTTCCCAGTAGACCAGAAGAGCCTGGTTGCACATTACACAGGAGGACACAAGCAGGAATGTAGTCAGGAGGATCAGGTTGCAGTGGCACAAACCTCTCAATGATCTCAGTGGGTCATGAAACATTACTGCAAAGCCACACTCAACCTCACCCTGCTGTGCCACTCATCACATCCCCATCGCTCTGCCATCCCTACGCTACTCCTGCACATCCTTACACCAACTTACCTTGCACCTCCACCCATACCTGTCTATCTACTTTCTATTATTACTTCCCCATCTCACTAGCCACCCTTCACACCCACCCTTGTCCAATCATACCAACTAACAACACGCAAGGATAGGCACTTGGGTGTTTTAGCCAATGTTCGTGTGAAGTTTCTGTTAACGTGGTATCAAATATTGAAATCTTTGTTTTCAACACTTTGCGTTCTTGGACAGATTTGTGAGAACATTTGGAAGTGGTTTAGTGAGTTGCAGTGAATGCTGAGACATAACAGTATCCCCGCAATGTTGATGAGTGTGAAAGTAATAGTTTGTGCATTGTAGGGATGCTTTATGATGATGGTGTGGGGTGGTGCTAAGCTGGCGCATTATGTGGCAGTACAGCATCAAGTGAAGTAAATCTGGCTATGGTGAGGCCATTCCTGGCATCCTGGGCAGCAATGTGGTTGGATGCTAATGCCCTGTGCAGCATCAGTTGATTGCAGAGAAAGATGGTGTTGTTGTTGGTGCTGCTGGAGTGCCTGGTTCTGCTGGTGTTGGGGATGATTTTGGTGGGATTCTGAGGACCAAGGTGGGATAGTTTCAAGGGCACCGATGCTAATGTTATAGATGGCAAGTGAAATAAAGATGACAGAAGCGATCTGTCAATGGTAAGAGAGGTAGTTCCAATGAGGTGACACTGGATGGAGAGTTACTCCAAACACTTGCAATCTGCATAAAGCTCAATTTGCCTTCCAAATGGAGTAAGTAACAGCTTTTGATCTTCTAAAGTGAACAACTATGAGATGGGAGCTTTTATAGCACAATTGCAGCTGTCAATGTAAAGAAATGAATTCATAGTCACACAACTCCCTTTGACCTTACCTGATATGATCCCCAAGCAGCGTAAACCTCATGGAAAACCTGGTAAAATGGTAAGTTCAGCTCAAAATTCTTTTTAATAGGTTCTTAACAAGGTCATTATGATCTAAATTGCCTCCCCCGCTGCTGTATGTCGGTTTGTTCAACTTTAGACCCGACATCTGGGAAAGTAATGCGGGGCAGCTTGACAGCGGGGTCCCAATCCATTGGCAATCATTTTAAATTTAACAGCTGACCCATCATCCATCCCATGCACTGAGTGCCGTCAAAATTCCGGCCTAAGTGTGGTTAAAATTATTGCATTACTCAGAAATTCAGGCAATAGTGATTAGTGGAGTTCCTCAGAAATCAGTTCCTGGAACTCTGAATTTTGGATTTTCATCAACAACCTGTAGTAAAGATTTATGGGCAACTTTCTAGTTGTGCATTTACGTTATATGTATAACATTGGTGCAAAGTGGTTGTGTTTGTGTTTACCCTGCTGTTAGTGTAAATACAGCTGAATCAGCCTGATCTGACACCTGAGCTAAGTGGATTGAGACACATTGGAGAAGAGAGTCTCATTCTACTTCACTTCAGAGTTTGAACCTTCACATCCAATTTACAGTACATAAATTTAACATTGGTGTGAAGCTGAAAGCACTTCACACTGATGCTAATTATGCAGTGCAAATGCACCCAACCTTGCTGATCACGGAATTGTGCAAGATGGTTTTCTGTGTCAGTATGTTGACAGTTAGGAAAATGTCAACACATGAGCCTATTGGCAAATTGAATTCCACAAAGATAAATGTAACTAAGGCATATTGAAACTGTGATGTATGTAGCACTCAAATCACTGACTCCACACAGTCTGGTGTTGTAGTAACTACTGTGACCTTGGTCCTTTATTGTGTAACTCCAGAGTGCTCTTCAGGTGTGGTGGGCAGCCTTTTATACTCTGTCTCGCAGGTACTTTCGGGTCTCCCACCACAGTGCCGCTTGTGGTGCACCATTGTAACTATACATTTAATGTACATGGACAATACATAACATCTCACTCCCACCCCCCCAGTTCCAAAGCAAATTGCCGGTAACCTCGGCCTTGTTCGTCCTGGTTGATTTGTGAGTGTGAGTCCATGATCATCCACTTCCCTCTTCCCCCCCATGTAGAGATTATGCTTGTGATCCGGTGCAAGCATGTGGTATTAGCAGTCCTTATATGGGTGATACAAGTACACAAACATAATCTCCAGTAGAAAGCAGGTACACATAGACAGTACATTTATATGATACATATAGATGTGTTGAAGAGTTATATCAAAAGGCTGCAGGTACACTGAACAGTTATTAAATCCCAGCTCCACTGGGTGAGGTTTGGTGGCGGCACACTGCCCCTTTTTGCCCGAGGTAATGGGCTGCGCTGAGACAGGGCATTGCAACTAGTGCGTTGCCTCGGTTCTCAGAAAATAGTTGCCTTTGCGGCTTGTCTGCAGCCACTGAACAATTGCATAAATCACATAAAATCAGAAATCGCATTAATCCATTAGTCATGTTAGTCACAGATCCATTAATCCTTTTAACTGTGCATTGAGATATTAACTCTTTTCACCAATCATTTCAATCATTTTAATCACAGTAATCATTTTAGCATCAAAATGTTAACTCTTGTTATAAATCACATCACCATACAAATCACAGTAATCATTTTGACTCACTCTTGCCCTTACAAAAGTCTCTTTGTGGGGACTGCCAATGGTGTAAGGCCCCTTTAAGACTCCCCGGCACATTTCCCTTTTAAGACGCCATTTTGTTTTTCCCACGAGGTTTCTACTGGGCGCCGCCATTTTAGGTGCTCTGCTGGTGCCTGCCTGTCTCTCTCTGCAAAACTCTGCTGCCACGAGGCTCGCCGCCATCTTGAACTCGCTGTGCTGCTGCCTGCTCTCCCTCTCTCTCTCTCTCTCTCGAGCCACCATACTCTGAACGCACCCGGGAGCCGCAACGCACCAGCCCCCGCACCTCCGCATCCTCCGGAGCACCCCACGCAGCTGACCTTTTTGCCTGGGAGCCGCCACACACACACACATCCTCCGGAGCTGACCTCCTCACTGCCACAGCCGATCCTAGATGATCCCCGCTCCTCGGAGCACCGGCCCTCACGACGTCGCCGAGCGAGTCCTGCTCCCGAAACGGTCGATTCACCGCTCCTCCCGCTGCAAGCCCCGCGAACGGCCTCTGTCTGCGGGCCGACGGTGCCTGCTGGAGCAGCCCGTCGAAGCCCTTCTCTCTTCTCCAGCTCGGTCGGCGCTGCTGCTGGTTCCAGCGCCTCTTTCTCACTCTCAGACTTTGCAGGGGAGAGTCGACGGCCGCCGCTGCTCTGCCCAACCCCACACACGCTTCCTTCGCTGCCATCCGATCCGAAGGTGGAGGCCTGCTCTGCCTGTGAACACGGGGGACAGCGGTCTGTGGAGGAATGAAGTCTTCCCAGCTCCCACGGACCTTCCCCATCCATCTCCTGCCGAGTAGCATCGGCCCATCGCCTGCAATGATCCACAAAGGTAAACCGTGCGTCTCGCCACCGTGAGGTACCTGCACATCCGCTCTGCCAAGAACAGGTATCAGTTCCTTGGTGTAGGTGAGCAGCTTCACCGTGACCGGGACCAGCTTGGGTCGTGCAGCTGGGTTGATCCACAGTTTATCAAAAGTTTCCTGACTCATCAGCGACTGACCCGACCCCGTGTCCACTTCCATACTCACTGGGACTCCGTTAATCTTGACTTCCATAATCACTGGGGCCGAATCGTCGGGACACGTTTACAGTCCAAACGCATCATCTTCTTCTACCTGGGGCTGGGATGCCCATCGAGCCAAACCACAATGCTCCTCGCTGGATAGCAGATCATTTACCATCTCCTCAGCCACACGGTGAGTCGTGTTTCTTTTGCACATACGCTGAAGGTGGCCTTTCGTGTGGCAGGTATTGCACGTATACTCCACAAACCTGCACTGGTGAGCCCCATGGCTTCCTCCGCAGCGCCAGCATGGTGCTACTCGATTAGCCCCCCTCGGCGGACTCTGAGTTCCAGGACCCTGAGGTCCGTGCTCTCTGCCCTGGGCAGAGCCACGTTCTGCAGTTTTGTCCGTGACGGGCGCTATCCTGTGAATAGTACCTGCCGGGTTCGAGACCGTGTGGATCATCTGCTTGGTGCTGCAAGTCGAGGTCATAAATGCACGGCTGATGTTGATGGCCTGCTGCAGGCTGACTGTAGGTTCAGTAGATAGCAGCTTGTGAAGGAGGCCCTCATGACCAATCCCCATAAAAAAGACATCTCGCAACGCCTCGTTAAGGTGTGTGCCAAAATCGCACGGCGCCGCAAATCTCCTGATGTCTGCAGCATATTTGGTGACATCCTGGCCCTCAGGCTGCAGTGGTGGTAGAATTTGTGCCTGGCCGTGAGGATGCCCTCCTTTGGTTTCAGTTGGTTATGAATGAGTTCAATCAGCTGCTCATATGACTTGTCCTTGGCATTCGCGGGTGCCAGCAAATCCCTGACGAGACGGTAAACCTCATCGCCACAACTGGACAGCAATATCGCCTTACGCTTCTCTATCAGTGCGGTTGTGTTCCCTGTCAGTTCGTTTGCTATAAAATAGTACTTGAGCCTTTCCGTAAAGGCATCCCAGTCATTATCCTCTGTGAAATCCTTTAGCGTGCCCAAAGTAACCATGGTTGCGTGAAGAGCTCGTACGTGTCCTCGTCGCCAATTTGTGATGTATGTAGCACTCAAATCACAGACTCCACACAGTCTGGTGTTGTAGTAACTGCTGTGACCTTGGTCCTTTATTATGTAACTCCAGAGTGCCCCTCAGGTGTGGTGGGCAGCCTTTTATACTCTCGCAGGTACTTTCGGGTCTCCCACCACAGTGCCCCTTGTGGCGCACCATTGTAACTATACATTTAATGTACATGGACAATACCTAACATAAACATCGAAAATGCAATGCCCCAACTACATCCTTCACTGCTTAGAAGCAGGTATAGATCTTAGTATGAGCACTGGACAGATTTTGAAATGCACTTCTGTCCCATAAGGAATTGACTATCCACATAAAGCTCCCAAATAAACTTTTTGTCAGCTTTCCCTAAACTATTTCTTTAAGGTTGCATTGTATGATTGTAGTTTCTTCACATACTCCTTCCAATAGGTGACATTCCTCCAATGCATGTTTTGAGAACTTGCCTTCATAGAATGCCTTTTGTGTGGAAAAAGAAAGACTTGCATTTATATAGCACCTTTCACGACCATCAGATGTCCCAAAGCACTTCACAGCTAATGAAGACCAGTCACTGTTGTAGTGTATGAAACACAGCTGCCACAAAATCCAATGTGATAATGACTAGATAATCTTTTTTAGATGTTAATTGAGGGATACATATTGGTCAGGACACCAGGGATAACGCCCCTGCTCTTCTTTGAAATAGTGCCATAGGATCTTTTACGTCCACCTGAGAGAGCAGAAGGAGCCTCGTGTTAACATCTCATCTGAAACACTCCCTTGCAGAGGGAGAGAAGAACGCAAAGAGGATGGAGAAGATCAGGAACTTGGGTGTGGTGGGGAAAGTCAGGAATGCGGAGAGAGAAGGTCAGGAACTTGGTGGGGAAGCATGGTAAGAACAGTGGGGAGTGGGGAAGAATGTGATCCGGGTCTAAAGCAGGGGGAGTGGAGGGGAATGAGAGCAAGAATATGATCCAGATGGGAAGATAGATCATGTTCTCCTGTCCTCTATTAGGCCTGGATCACATTCTTAAATGTCAGCTGTGGCTCAGTGGGTAGCACACTCGCCTCTGAGTCAGAAGGTTGTGGATTCAAGTTCCACTCCAGGGATTTCCTACATTACAACCGTAATTGCACTCCAAATCATCATCATCATAGGCTGTCCCTTGAATCGAGGATGACTTGCTTCCAAGTCAAAAAGTGTTTCAATGAAGGAGCTAAAATTCCAGGTCTCGAACTAAATCTTGAAGGGTGGACGATGTCTGTGCGTGGATTCTTTTAGCGTGTGGTGGCAGTTGCACACCAGCCACTACACGGGCTTGACAGAGCTCGGTCTTGGTCCAGTGGCAAGGATTAACCAAGACGACTGAAGACCAGCTCTGCTGCACGGACCTAATGCGCACACATATCACAGTGTGCGCTGGCCCGTGCTGCCCCTGGGCCCTCGCCTCTTCTGGGCCCCGAACTCGCACCTCTCCTGGGCCCCGATCACATCGCTCCATGCTCACTCGCCGCTTCTTCGCCCTGACCTCGCCGCTCCTGCTGTACCTGCCCACGCTCCAATCACCGATCTGGATCTTGGTGACGTCCCTCTTCACTGCCGTTACTCTTCTGCTCCAGCACCTGCTGCTCCCTGCAGTGGTATGCCACCATGCTGCTCCTTCCGCTCCCTGGAAAGTACTTCATTAACTGTAAAGTGCTTTGAGATGTCCAGTGGTCGAGAACATCACCATATATAAGTGTAAGGGGTAGAAATTGGCATCCTTTGCGCCTCCCATTCGCACTTCTGGGGGTGACAACAGGACGTGACCGGCTCTGAGACCGGGCGCGGCGTGAGTACCATGGCCCATGATCTTATCTTGCAGGTCAGCAATGGCGGTAAATCCGAATGGCACGGTCTCCCACGCCCCAGAGATCCTGACGTCATCCAGTGTGCAGCGCCCCGGTACCACCCCGGATGCAAACTTTGGTTCTGCCTCCTGCAGCATCGCTGGGCGTCAACATCGACAGTTGCAGGAGGCATTGTAATGTAGGCCAGCCGCTTGGGGAGCGCTAGTTAAAGGGGTTTCCGGTGAGGGAGGTGAAAATCTTTCATGGCCCTTCTGTGCATTTATTTTACCTTTTCTTCGACTGCGATTGAGTGCTTGGGGCTGATCGTCGTGGATTGCGGGTGCCGTTGGTGTGCAGGGGATTCGATTTCTTGCAGAGCCTGCAGCAATTGGCCCTTGCCTTTAAGGAAGGGAAGGAGCCACTGATCCCGACATCGCTGCACTGGACATTATGCAGTGCTCTGCCGCTAGTGCCCCTCTTGCCTGGGTCAGTACTCCACGGGAAGTGTAGCACTTGATTTAGTGCACCACTTTCCTACTAGAGTGCTAAACTGGAAGTCAGCTAGAATTGGGTAGCGCCCGGCGACACTTTTGCACTCCCACAAAAGTTATCGCCCCAACCAGTGCGCTATGCAATTTATAGCCCGAAGTCTCTTGTTCTTTATTCTTTCCACCCCTCCCCCTTTGCACCTGCACCATGATCTCCCTCTTCGCCCCACTCCCAAACTGCAGCAGTTCAAGAAGGCAACTCACTACTACCCTCTCAAGGACAATTAGGGACGGGCAATAAATAAATGAATTAAAAAAAAAATTTGAAAATATTCTGTTTTGGTTATACAACAGGCATAACATTACATCGACTTATTCCAATGTTCGCCTGGCCATCCTTCCAACTTCCACCCTCAATGAATTTGAACTCATCCAAAACTCTGCTGCCCGTATCGTAACACACAGCAAATCCCATTCACCCATCATCTCTGTGCTCATTGATCTACATTGGCTCATGATCCACCAACAACGTTTCTGCTAAGCCTGGTGGCGCGCAGCTATCTGGAGGTCTTGGGCAGGCCGCTTACCGGCTTTTAAATGTGAGATTTTGCATGTGCACAAAACTTTGGGCAACACAGCCCATTAAAAAATTAGGGGAACATTGTCCGCCAACACCTTGATTTAAAAATTTTCATCCTCATGTTAAAATCTCTCCATGGCCTTACTCCTTCGAACTGAACTCTGCAGTGTGAATGTTCCTAACCCGGGAGGGTGAGCCCTGTCTTTTCTCTGAAACTAGCAGTGTTAGCACTGTGATCCCTGGAACCTGGCTGTCACAATGAATGGATCAAATTACACATTGCAAAGATCTTGATTACTCTCCAGCAGACAAGATCAAATTACACATTCCAGCTAAACTGTTGAGTTTGATTTGCCCTCCAAGGGAACCAATCAGAAAGATGGGTTGCAAATAGACACGATCCTAATTGCCCTTGAGAAGGTGGTGGTGAGACGCCTTCTTGAATTGCTGTAGTCTATGACCTGAAGGTACTCCCACAGTGCTGTTAGGGAGGGAGTTCCAGGATTTTGACCTCGTGACAATGAAGGAATGGCGATATATTTCCAAGTCAGAATGTGACTTGGAAGGAACATGGAGGTGGTGGTGTTCCCTGGCTGCTCTTGTCCTTCTAGCTGGTGGAAGCCATGGTTTTGGGAGGTGATGTGGAAGAAGCCTTGGCGTGTTGCTGCAGTGCACCTTATAGATGGTACACACTGCCACCATGGTGTGTCGGTGGTTGAGGGATTGAATGTTTAAGGTGGTGGAGGATGGGGTGGCAATCAAGCGGCTGCTTTGTCCTGTATGGCATCGAGCTCCTTGAGTGTTGTTGGAGCTGTACTCATCCAGGCAAGTGGAGAGTATTCCATAACATTCCTGACGTGACTTGTAGATAGTGGAAATGTTTGGGAAGTCAGGAGGTGAGTCACTCAATGCAGAATATTCAGCCTCTGACCTGCTCTTGGAACCACAGTATTTATGCGGTTAGTCCTGTTGAGCTTCTGGTCAATGATAACCCCTAGGATGTTGATGGTTGGTGATTGTGCAATGATAATCCCTTTGAATGTTAAGGGGCACTGGTTGGACACTCTTTTTAGAGATGGCCATTGCCCGGCACTTGTGTGGTGCGAATGTTACTTGCCACTTATCAACCCAAGCCTGAATATTGTCCATGTCTTGCTGCATGTGGGTAGGCACTACATCATTACCTGAGGAGTAGTGAATGGGACTGTGTGCTGTGCAACCATCAGCAAACATCCCCATTTCTGACCTAATGATGGAGTGAAAGTCATTGGTGAAGCAACTGAAGATAGTTGAGCCTTGGAGGATTGCCAATGCAGAATATTGGACAAGACTGCCCTAAGGACCGCCTGCAGAATGTCCTGGGGCTGATATAATTGGCCTCCAACAACCACAACCATCTTCCTTTGTGCTCGGTACGATTTTAGCGAGTGGTGAGTTTTTACCTGATTCCCATTGACTTCAATTTTACTAGGGTTCCTTTATGCTACACATGGTCAAATGTCTTGATGTCAAGGGCAGCCATTCTCACCTCACCTTCAGCTCTTTTGTTCATAAGAACATCAGAAATAGGAGTAGGCCATTCGATCCCTCGAGCCTGCTCTGTCATTTAATATCATGGCTGATCTGATCTTGGCCTCAACTCCACTTCCCTGCCTGTTCCCCATAACCCTTGACTCCCTTATTGCTCAAAAATCTGTATATTTACACCTTAAATATATTCAATGACCCACCCTCCACAGCTCTCTTGGGTAGAAGATTCCACAGATTCGTCACTCTATGAATGAAGAAAATCCTCCTCATCTCCGGTTTAAATGGGCGACCCCTTAATCTGAAACCATGCCCCCGAGTTCTTGTTTCCCCCATGAGGGGTAACATCCTCTCTGCATCTGACAAGACCCCTCATAATCTTATATATTTCAATGATCACCTCTCATTCTTCGAAACTCCAACGAGTATAGACCCAACCTGCTCAACCTTTCTTCATAAGACAACCCCTTCATCTCAGGAATCAACTTAGTGAACCTTCTCTGAACTACCTCCAATGCAAATATATCCCTCTTTAAATAAGGAGACCAAAACTGTATGCAGTACTCCAGGGTGGTCTCACCAATGCCCCATACAGTTGTAGTAAGACTTCTCTACTTTTATACTCTATTCCCCTTGCAATAAAGGCCAACATTCCATTTGCTTTCCTAATTACTTACTGTTCCTGCATGCTAACTTTTTGTGTTTCATGCACAAGGACCCCCAGATCCCTCTGTACCACAGAATTTTGTAATCTCTCTCCATTTAAATAATAATTTGCTTTTTTATTTTTCCTACCAAAGTGGATAACCTCACATTTTCTCACATTATGCTCCATCTGCCAAATTTTTGTTCACACACTTAGCCTGTAGTGTCCTTACACCTTACGATAGAATCACACAAGGCATGTACTGCAGACAAGGTCACTACGTGGCCTGAATCTTTATTCCCAGGACCAAGAAGTCCTGACCCTGAGTGGGACCGCCCTTTATATACCTGGATGACCAGGTGAGGAGTGTCTCCCACAAGTTCACCCCCTGTGGTCAAGGTGTGCATTACTCAGGTGTATACAGTGTACAGTGTTGTTACATAAAGGTTACAGTTATGTGAAGGTTACAAACATGACATCACCTCCCCCCCAATGTCTTTGGGTCAAAGATTGAGTCTTTCAGGCGGTTGACGCTCTCTCGTGGAGCGTCGCAGTTGGGGCTCTGGTGGTTGGGACTTGTCATGTGTCTCTGTCGCCTGAGGTGATTCCGACCTGTCCGGGCTGGCCGCAGGGACCGTGCATGCTGGTGAATGTTCTTGTTGCTAATACACTGGCAGTGTTGTGGGTGACATCTCATGATCTTCCTCAGGTTCCTCAGTGTTCATGCTGAACCTTTTCTTTACTTGGGCCAGATGTTTGCGGCATATCTGCCCATTGTTAAATCTGACCACTATGATCCTATTCCCCTCTTTGCCAATTACAATACCCTCAAGCCACTTGAGTCCCAAAGCATGATTGAGAACAAATACAGGGTCATCAATTTCTATGCATCTCCCCACTGAGTTGCGATCATGGCACTTGATTTGGGACTGGCGCTTGCCCTCAACAATGTCTGACAGGTCTGGGTGAATGAGGGACAGCCGCGTTTTAAATGTGCATTTCATGAGTAGTTCCGCGGGCGGGACTCCCGTGAGCGAATGCGGGCGGGACCTATAGGCCAGCAGGAGGCGCGATAGGCGGTACTGAAGGGAGGGTACTTGAATCCGGAGCATGCCCTGTTTTATGATTTGAACCGTACGTTCCGCCTGCCCATTGGAAGCCGGCTTGAACGGTGCTGTCCTGATGTGTTTGATACCATTACATGACATAAACTCCTGGAATTCATAGCTAGTGAAACGCAGGCCATTATCGCTAACCAGGATGTCCGGCAAGCCGTGGGTCGCAAAGACCGTACGCAGACTTTACACGGTGGTGGATGTCATGCACGAATTCAATATGATGCACTCGATCCATTTTGAGTATGCATCGACAACAATCAGGAAAATTTTTCCCATGAACGGGCCCGGGTAGTCTACGTGAATACGTGACCATGGCCTGGTGGGCCAGGGCCATGGGCTGAGTGGGGCCTCCCTTGGGGCATTTCCGAGCTGAGAACACGTCGTGCACCTGCGAACCCAGTGTTCCAGGTCTGAGTCAATTCCCGGCCACCATAATGTGACCGGGCAATGGCCTTCATTAGCACGATGCCTGGGTGTTCACTGTGGAGTTCCCTGATGAATGCTTCCCTTCCTTTCTGGGGCATGACTACCCAGCTGCCCCATAGCAGGCAGTCAGCTTGGATGGAGAGCTCATCCATCCGTCTGTGAAACGGCCTGACCTCCTTGGGACACGCTCCGTGTGCGGGCGCCCAATCCCCAGTCAGGACACATTTCTTTATCAGGGATAGGAGGGGATCTCTGTTGGTCCAGATTTTGATCTGCCGGGCTGTGATGGGGGAGCCTGTGGTGTTGAAAGCCTCAACTGCCATGACCATCTCCGCGCTTTGTCCCTCGGTGGTCGCCAGTGTGAGCCTGCTGAGCGCGTTAGCGTAATTTTTGGTGCCTGGCCGATGCCGTATGGTGTAGTCATACGCAGCCAGCTTGAGGGCCCATCACTGTATGTGACCTGACGCATTGGCATTGACAGCCTTGTTGTCGGAAAACAGGGATGTTAATGGTTTATGGTCCGTTTCTGCCGAACCTTCTGCCGAAAATGTACTGGTGCATTTTTTTCACCCCGTAGACACATGCGAGTGCTTCCTTTTCAACCATCCCATATCCCCGTTCTGCCTAGGAGAGCAACCTGGAGGCATAAGCCACAGGTTGGAGTTCGCCCTCATCATTACTCTGCTGCAACACGCACCCAACCCCATAGGATGATGCATCACACATTAAAACCAGTTTCTTACAGGGGTTGTACAAGGTCAACAGCTTGTTAGAACAAAGCAGATTCCACGCCCGATTGAAAGCTCGTTCTTGACAGTCCCCCCAAAACCATTCACAACCCTCACGCAGGAGCACATGCAGTGACTCCAACAATGTGCTTAAGTTCGGCAGAAAGTTCCCGAAGTAGTTCAATAGTCCCAGAAATGACCGCAACTCCGATGTGTTGCCGGGCCTGGACGCACGACGGATCGCCTCTATTTTGGATTCGGTAAGCCGGATCCCGTCTGCGGCAACCCTCCTGCCCAAAAACTCGACCGCTGGGGCCAATAACACACACTTGTACTTCTTTAGTCGCAAGCCTACCCGGTCCAGTCGGCGTAATACCTCCTCCACGTTGTGGAGGTGTTCCTCGGTGTCTCGACCCATGATAAGGATGTCATCTTGGAATACGATTGTTCCAGGGATGGATTTAAGCAAGCTTTCCATGTTCCTCTGGAAGACAGCGGCCGCTGAACGAATGCCAAAAGGACACCTGTTGTAAACGAATAGCCCCTTGAGCGTAGTGATGGTGGTTAATCTAAGGGTTAAGTCATGGCAGGAGAGCTCGGACACGTGTTATGCTCCTCCTGTACTATATGAGAAATGAGGGACGCCTCTGGTGTCCCTGACGACTACATGTGCGGGAAGTGTATCCGCCTCCAGCACCTGACGGACCGCGTTGCGGAATTGGAGCTGAAGGTGGATTCACTCTGGAGCATCCACGATGCTGAGAATGACGTGAATAGCACGTTTAGTGAGTTGGTCTAACTGCAGGTAAAGGGTCCACAATCAGATAGGGAATGGAAGGCGAACAGGAAGAGCAGTGCAAGGAAGGTAGTGCAGGGATCCCCTGCGGTCATCCCCCTGCAAAACAGGTACACCGCTTTGAGTACTGTTGAGGGGGATGACTCATCAGAGGGGAGCAGCAGCCAAGTTCATGGCACCGTGGCTGGCTCTGCTGCACAGGAGGGCAGGAAAAAGAGTGGGAGAGTGATAGTGATAGGGGATTCAATTGTAAGGAGAATAGATAGTCGTTTCTGCGGCCGCAACCGAGACTCCAGGATGGTATGTTGACTCCCTGGTGCAAGGGTCAAGGATGTCTCAGAGCGGGTGCAGGATATTCTGAAAAGGGAGGATGAACAGCCAGTTGTCGTGGTGCACATTGGTACCAACAATATACGTAAAAAATGGGATGAGGTCCTGACGTATTTAAGGAGCTCGGAGCTCAATTAAAAAGAAGGACCTCAAAAATAGTAATCTTGGGATTGCTACCAGTGCCACATGCTAGTCAGAGTAGGAATCGCAAGATAGCTCAGATGAATACTTGGCTTGAGCAATGGTGCAGCAGGGAGGGATTCAAATTCCTGGGGCATTGGAACCGGTTCTGGGGGAGGTGGGACCAGTACAAACCGGACGGTCTGCAGCTAGGCAGGACCGGAACCAATGTCCTCGGAGGATTCTTTGCTGGTGCTGTTGGGGAGGAGTTAAACTAATATGGCAGGGAGATGGGAACCAATGCAGGGAGACAGAGGGAAAAAAAATGGAGACAGAAGCAAAAGACAGAAAGGAGATGATTAAAGTGGAGGGCAGAGAAACCCAAGGCAAAAAACAAAAATGGCCACTTTGCAGCAAAAGTCTAAAGGCTCTAAGTGCGTTAAAAAGGTAAGCCTGAAGGCTCTGTGCCTCAATGTGAGGAGTATTCGGAATAAGGTGGATGAATTAACTATGCAGATAGCAGTTAACGGATACGATGTGGTTGGCATCACGGAGACATGGCTCCAGGGTGACCAAGGCTGGGAACTCAACATCCAAGGGTATTCAACATTCAGGAAGGATAGACAGAAAGGAAAAGGAGGCAAGGTGGCGTTGCTGGTTAAAGAGGAAATTAATGCAATTGTAAGGAACGACATTAGCTTGGATGATGTGGAATCGGTATGGGTGGAGCTACGGAATACCAAGGGGCAGAAAACGGTAGTGGGAGTTGTGTACAGACCTCGAAACAGTAGTAGTGATGTTGGGGAGGGCATCAAACAGGAAATTAGGGGTGCATGCAATAAAGGTGCAGCAGTTATCATGGGTGACTTTAACATGCATATAGATTGGGCTAACCAAACTGGAAACAATACGGTGGAGGAGGATTTCCTGGAGTGCATAAGGGATAGTTTTCTCGACCAATATGTCAAGGAACCAACTAGGGGGGAGGCCATCTTAGACTGGGTGTTGTGTAATGAGAGAGAATTAATTAGCAATCTCGTTGTGCGAGGCCCCTTGGGGAAGAGTGACCATAATATGGTGGAATTCTACATTAGGATGGAGAATGAAACAGTTAATCCAGAGACCATGGTCCAGAACTTAAAGAAGGGTAACTTTGAAGGTATGAGGCATGAATTGGCTAGGATAGATTGGCGAATGATACTTAAGGGGTTGACAGTGGATGGGCAATGGCAGACATTTAGAGACCGCATGGATGAACTACAACAATTGTACATCCCTTTCAGGTGTAAAAATGAAAAAGGGAAGGTGGCTCAACCGTGGCTATCAAGGGAAATCAGGTATAGTATTAAAGCCAAGGAAGTGGCATACAAATTGGCCAGAAATAGCAGCGAACGTGGGGACTGGGAGAAATCTAGAACTCAGCAGAAGAGGACAAAGGGTTTGATTAGGGCAGGGAAAATAGGGTACGAGAGGAAGCTTGCAGGGAACATTAAAATGGACTGCAAAAGCTTCTATCGATATGTAAAGAGAAAAAGGTTAGTAAAGACAAACATAGGTCCCCTGCAGTCAGAATCAGGGGCAGTCATAACTGGAAGTGCAGACCAATTGAACAAGTACTTTGGTTCGGTATTCACTAAGGAGGACACAAACAACCTTCCGGATATAAAAGGGGTCAGAGGGTCCAGTAAGAAGGAGGAACTGAGGGAAATCCTTACTAGACGGGAAATTGTGTTGGGGAAAATGATGGGATTGAAGGCCGATAAATCCCCAGGGCCTGATGGTCTGCATCCCAGAGTACTTAAGGAGGTGGGCTTGGAAATAGCGGATGCATTGACAGTCATTTTCCAACATTGCATAGACTCTGGATCAGTTCCTATGGAGTGGAGGGTAGCCAATGTAACCCCACTTTTTAAAAAAGGAGGGAGAGAGAAAACAGGGACTTATAGACCGGTCAGCCTGACATCGGTAGTGGGTAAAATGATGGAATCAATTATTAAGTGTGTCATAACAGCACATTTGGAAAGAGGTGACATGATAGTTCCAAGTCAGCATGGATTTGTGAAAGGGAAATCATGCTTGACAAATCTTCTGGAATTTTTTGAGGATGTTTCCAGTAGAGTGGACAAGGGAGAACCAGTTGATGTGGTGTATTTGGACTTTCAGAAGGCTTTCGACAAGGTCCCACACAAGAGATTAATGTGCAAAGTTAAAGCACATGGAATTGGGGGTAGTGTGCTGACGTGGATTGAGAACTGGTTGGCAGACAGGAAGTAAAGAGTAGGAGTAAATGGGTACTTTTCAGAATGGCAGGCAGTGACTAGTGGGGTACCGCAAGGTTCTGTGCTGGGGCCCCAGCTGCTTACATTGTACATTCATGATTTAGTATCTCCAAATTTGCGGATGACACTAAGCTGGGTGGCAATGTGAGCTGCGAGAAGGATGCTATGAGGCTGCAGAGTGACTTGGATAGGTTAGGTGAGTGGGCAAATGCATGGCAGATGTAGTATAATGTGGATAAATGTGAGGTTATCCACTTTGGTGGTAAAAACAGAGAGACAGACTATTATCTGAATGGTGACAGATTAGGAAAAGGGGAGGTGCAACGAGACCTGGGTGTCATGGTACATCAGTCATTGAAGATTGGCATGCAGGTACAGCAGGCGGTTAAGAAAGCAAATGGCATGTTGGCCTTCATAGTGAGGGGATTTGAGTACAGGGGCAGGGAGGTGTTGCTGCAGTTGTACAGGGCCTTGGTGAGGCCACACCTGGAGTATTGTGTACAGTTTTGGTCTCCTAACTTGAAGAAGGACATTCTTGCTATTGAAGGAGTGCAGCGAAGGTTCACCAGACTGATTCCCGGGATGGCGGGCCTGACCTATCAAGAAAGACTGGATCAACTGGACTTGTATTCACTGGAGTTCAGAAGAATGAGAGGGGATCTCATAGAAACGTGTAAAATTCTGACGGGTTTAGACAGGTTAGATGCAGGAAGAATGTTCCCAATGTTGGGGAAGTCCAGAACCAGGGGTCATAGTCTTAGGATAAGGGGTAAGCCATTTAGGACCGAGATGTGGAGAAACTTCTTCACCCAGAGAGTGGTGAACCTGTGGAATTCTCTACCACAGAAAGTTGTTGAGGCCAATTCACTAAATATATTCAAAAAGGAGTTAGATGTAGTTCTTACTACTAGGGGGATCAAGGGGTATGGTGAGAAAGCAGGAATGGGGTACTGAAGTTGCATGTTCAGCCATGAACTCATTGAATGGCGGTGCAGGCTCAAAGGGCCGAATGGCCTACTCCTGCACCTATTTTCTACGTTTCTATGTTTCTATGTTTCTAAGTCCTGGGGGGGGGAAGAGCGGGGGTGAGAGTCGGACACGGTGAGTCCTGGAGCGAGTTCCGAACTTTGATGCGGTGCTCCAAATAGAGGTGTTAGGCATCAGGAAGCAAGCAGCCACAGCACTAGTGAGTAGCTATACATATTTTATTCATTAATGTGTTTTGACATTACGTGGGCTGTTGACGTGAATTTAGCTACCGTTTTTATACAGCTGATGTTGGGTAAATTAATACCGTATTACAGTAAACTCTTGTTTAGCCGGAATGTTTGGGGATTCGGGAACTCCGGTAAACAAATTTTCAGATAGGGCGAATTTTGCGATAGGGCGAATTTACTAACTGCAGCAATGGATCAGAAAGTTTAATTGAACTGTTCGGGCTGTGCATTCAGTTATTATTTGTCTGTGACTCTTCCTCCAAGCATTGAGTATCCGTTCCAGTTTTTGTGACGGGAAGGATGTTTCCAGGGGGTTCCGCAGGGCTCAGTACTGGGACCCTTGCTTTTTGTGGTATATATCAACAATTTAGATTTGAATATAGGGAGTATGATTAAGAAGTTTGCAGACAACACTAAAATTGGCTGTGTGGTTGATAATGAAGAGGAAAGTCATGGGCTGCAGGAGGATATCAATCTACTGGTCAGGTGGACAGAGCAGTGCCAAATGGAATTTAATTCAGAGAAGTGTGAGGTGATGCACTTTGGGAGGGCTAATAAGGAAAGGGTATACACATTAAGCATTAGGCCACTTAATAGTGTAGATGAACAAAGGGACCTTGGAGTGCTTGTCCACAGATCCCTGAAAGTAGCAGGCCAGGTGATTAAGAAGGCATATGGAATGCTTGCCTTTATTGGCCGAGGTATAGAATATAAGAGCAGGGAGGTTATGCTTAAATTGTATAATACTTTAGTTCGGCCACAGCTGGAGTACTGCGTGCAGTACTGCGTGCAGTTCTGGTCGCCGTATTATAGGAAGGACGTGATTGCACTAGAGAGGGTGCAGAGGAGATTTACTAGGATGCTGCCTGAAATGGAGAATCTTAATTATGAGGACAGATTGGATAGTCTGGGTTTGTTCTCATTGGAACGGAGGAGGTTGAGAGGAGACCTCATTGAGGTGTACAAAATATTGAGGGGCCTGGACATAGTGGCTAGCAAGGGTCTATTTCCATTGTTGGAGGGGCCTATTACGAGGGGGCATAGTTTTAAGGTGGTTGGTGGAAGTATTTGAGGGAGGGGCTTCTTTACGCAGAGGGTTGTGGGGATCTGGAACTCGCTGCCTGGAAGAGTGGTGGATGCAGAAATCCTCATCACTTTTAAGAGATGGTTAGATGGGCATTAAAGTGCAGTAGCCTGCAGGGTTACGGACCTAGAGCTGGTAATTGGGATTAGACTGGATGACCTTTTATTGGATGGAGCACATATAATGGTAAGTACTGCAGGGAATAGAATACGGCCAGGGTGATCCCCTGGACTAGTTTCGATCACCTAGATCACGGAGAGGAATTTTCCCAGATTTTTTCTCCCTAAATTGGCCTGGGTTTTTATCTGCCAAGAGATCACGTGGCTCCGGTTGGGGTGGAGTGTAGAATGTTTCAGTATAAGGGCTGTTGCAGTTGTGGTGGGGCGGACTGGTTGGGCTGGGTGCTCTTTGCCTTTCAGTCATTGCTCATAGGTTTATATGTAACCTTTAGGGCTGCTGACCAAGTGCCGTGTGGCTCTTTGTCGGCCGACGCGGACACAATGGGCCGAAATGGCGGCCTCCTACGCTGTAAATTTTTATGTTTCTATGTCAGAAGCTTGGATTCTTCAGCCAGTTCCTGAGTCATGTAGGCTGAAGTGAGGTCCAACTTGGTGAACAGCTTGCCGCCTTCCAGCTAGGCAAAAAGATCCTCTGCTCTCGGAAGCGGCTATTGGTCCTGTAGTGACACTCGGTTGATGGTGGCCTTGTAGTCGCCACAAATCCTGACCGAGCCATCTGCTTTAAGGACAGGAACGATGGGGCTTGCCCAGTCAATGAATTCAACAGGCGAAATTATGCCCTCTCTTAGCAGCCTGTCCAACTCACTCTGAATTCTCTCACGCATCACATATGGCACGGATCTGGCTTTGTGGTGCACTGGTCTGGCGTCCGGGGTGATGCGTATCACTACTTTGGTGCCCTTAAAGGTCCTGACAGCTGGTTGAAAAAGTGGCTCGAATTTCTGTAGGACCTGTGAGCATGAACTTCGCTCAACAGATGAAATGGCGTGCACATCCCCCCATTTCCAGTTCATCTCGGCTAGCCAGATCCCTCCCAAGAGCGCGGGACCATTCCCCGGGACAATCTAAGATGGCAGCCGGTTCTCCGATCCATTGTGTGTGACCACCAAGTTTGCACTGCCTAGTACTGGGATGATCTCTCTGGTGTACGTCTGTAGCTGCGTGTCATTGCATTCCAGTTTGGGCCTGTTAGCTTTGAGTGACCATAGTTTTTCAAATTGTTGGGCACTCATAAGTGACTGGCTGGCTCCTGTGTCCAGCTCCATGCGTACCGGGATGCCATTTAATAGAACTTTCATCATCATAGGTGGTGTTTTGGTGTACGAGCTGTGGACGTCTGCCACATGAACTCGCTGGACATCAGCGTCCATAGCTTTGCCCCAAGCATCACCCTGCCTTGCAGATCCCTCGTCTGGTTCCTCTGCCTTGTAATCTAGCCTCTCTACGGGCTTTCTGCACATTCTGGCCAGATGTCCACTGAAGTTACAGTTTCTACAGATAAATTGTTGAAACCTACAGGTTTTCGCAGCATGTCTGCCCCCGCACCTCCAGCATGAGCTGAGATTGTTGTGAACAAAGGAACTGTTAACAGACATTCCTCTCTGATTGTCTCTTTGGTTACTCCTGAGCACTCTGTTGCTGAGAGTCAATGGTCCCATCCCAGGATGCATTGTCCCTTGTGATGGCGTGAATTGCCGATCCTCCTGCCATTGTCTCTGTTGCTGGCCCATCCGAGAGCCTGTTGCTGCCTGGGCGGTGTCGAATTTCCCTTGCCTGTCTGCGGGGTTCTGCATCTTATTTACAATGTTAACTCCCTGGTCCATCGCCACGTTGGAACCAGGGCTGCGCGCGTAAATTATCTTGGTCTCCTCTTCCCCTGCCATGAAAGTCTGAGCTATCAGCGTTGCCTTTCCAAAGTTAATTCCTTGGTCTCAATAAGCTTCCTGAAAATCCCAGCATGACCAATGCCCTCAATGAAGAAATCCCTTAACGTCTCCCCCCTACAGGCGCCTGTGAATTTACAGAGGCTGGCCAAACGCCGAAGGTCCGCAACGAAGTCCGATATGCTTTGTCCCACCTGACGCCGGTGTGTATCGAACCGGTGCCGGGCCATGTTTATACTACTCGCCGGTTTGAGGTGCTCACTGATCAGAGTGCTGAGCTCTTCAAAGGACTTGGCCGCCGGCTTTTCGGGTGCAAGCAGGTCTTTCATCAGCGCATACGTCTTGGATCCACAGCTGGTCAGTAGATGCGGCGTCCCTCTCCCAGCCAATCCTTTGTGACAAAGCTCTGCTGGAGCCTCTCAACACAATCATCCCAGTCCTCACCAACACAATACCGTTCCTCTGTGCTACCAGTGGCCATCCTCGTGGGTCGTTGATTCCCGTTTCTCGTCGCCAAATATAGTGTCCTTACACCTTACTATAGAATCACACGAGGCATGTACTGCAGACTATGTGACCTGAACCTTTATTCCCAGGTCCAAGAAGTTCTGACCCTGCGTGGGACCTCCCTTTATATACCTGGATGACCAGGTGAGGAGTGTCTCCCACAAGTTCACCCCCGATGGTCAAGGTGTGCATTACTCAGGTGTATACAGTGTACAGTGTTGTTACAGTTATGTGAAGGTTACAAACATGACATAGCCTATCGATATCCCTTTGCAGATTTTTGTGTCCTCCTCACAACTATCTTTGTATCATCAGCAAACTTGGCTATATTACACGCGGTCCCTTCATCCAAGTCATTAATATAGATTGTAAATAGTTGAGTCCTCAGCACTGATCCCTGTCGCACCCCACTAGTTACAGTTTGCGAACCGGAAAATTACCCATTTATCCCGACTCTGTTTTCTGTTATTAGTCAATCCTCTATCCATGCTAATGTTCATATTTGGACCGAGGCTGTCATGAGGTCTGGAGCCGAGTGGTCCTGGCGGAACCCAAGCTGAGCATTTTGGTGAGCAGGCCATTGGTGAGTAAGTGCTGCTTAACAGCACAGTTGATGACATCTTTCATCACTTCGCTGATGATTGATGGTAGGCTGATGGCGCGGTAATTGGCTGGATTGGATTTGTCCTGCATTTTGTGGACAGAACATGCCTGGGCAATGTTCCACTTTGTCGGGTAGATGCCTGTGTTGTAGCTGTACTGGAACAGCTTGTCTAGAGGTGCAGCTAGTTCTGGAGCACATGCCTTCAGCATGATAACCAGGATGTTGGTGGGGCCCAAAGCCTTTGCTGTATGCATTGTGTTCAGCCATTTCTTGCTATCACGTGGAGTGAATAAATTGGCTGAAGACTGACTTCTGTGATGGTGGGATCTGAGGAGGAGGCTGATATGGATCAACCACTCGGCACTTCTAGCTGAAGATGGTTGCAAAGGCTTTAGCCTTGTCTTTTGCTCTCACGTGCTGGGTTCTGTCATCATTGAGAATGGTGATGTTAATGGAGCCTCTTCTTCCCATTAGTTATTTAATTGTCCACTAACATTCATGACTGGACGTTACAGGACTGCAGAGCTTTGATTTAATCCGTTGGTTGTGCAATTGCTTAACCCTGTCTATAGCATGCTGCTTCTGCTGTTTAACATGCAAGTGTTGTAGCTTCACCAGATTGGTACCTCCTTTTTAGGTCTGCCTGGTGCTGCTCCTGGCATGCTCTTGGACACTCCTGATTGAACCAGGGTTGGTCCCGTGATTTGATGGTAATGGCAGAGTGAGGGATATGCCAGGCATTGAGGTCACAGATTGTGATGGTAGATAATTCTGCTGTTGCTGCTGGCCCACAGTGCCTCATGGATGCCCAGTTTTGAGCTGCTAGATCTGTTCAGAATCTAGCCCATTTTTTACGCTGGTGGTACCACACAACTCAATGAAATGTGTCTTCAGTTTGAAGATGGGACTTTTTCTCCACAAGGATTGTAAAGTTGTCTCTCCGACAAGTACTGTCATGGACAGATGCATCTGCAACAGTTAGATTGGTGAGGACGAGGCTTAGTAGGTTTCTGACTCCTGTTGGTTCTTTCATCATCTGCCGCAGGCCCAATCTGGCAGCTATATCCTTCAGGAATCGGTCAGCTCGATGAGTAGTGGTGCTACAGTGTCACTCTTGGTGATGGACATTGAAGTCCCCTATCCAGAGTACATTCTGTGCCCTTGCTGCCCTCAATGCTTCTGCCAAGTGGTTGTGTTCAACATGGAAGAGTATTAATTTATCAGCTGGGGAAGGGCGATAGGTGGTAATCAACAGGATGCTTCCTTGCCCATGTTTGACCAGAAGCTATGAGACTTCATGGGGTCAGGAGTCAATGTTGAAGATTCCGAGGGCCACTCCCTCCCGACTGTGTACCTCTGTACCGCCACCTCGGGTGGGTCTGTCCTGCCGGTGGGACAGGACATATCCAGGGATGGTGATGGAGGAGTCTGGGACATTGGCTGAAAGGTGTGCTTCTGTGAGTATGACTATGTCAGGCTGTTGCTTGACTAGTCAGTAGGACAGCTCTCCCAATTTTGGCACAAGTCTCCAGATGTTAGCAAGGAGAACTTTGCAGGATCGACTGGGCTGGGTGTGCCTTTGTTATCTCCGGTGCCTAGTTTGATGCCATGTAGTCCATTCTCTTACACAAAAGCAAAATACTATGGATGCTGGAAATCTGAATTAAAAACAGAAAATGCTGGAAATACTCAGTGGGTCAGGCAGCATCTGTGGGGAGAGACATAGAGTTAACGTTTTAGGTCGATGACCTTTCGTCAGACATGTAGGCAAATAAGATTTACTTCCATTTTGGGTAAACTTCTAGACTCTGTTACATATGTTAAAATTAGTGAACATTTAGAAAGATACTGCCCAATAAGTGGATTTGTTGAAAAGGAGATTGTGCATAATAAATTACATTGAATTTTTTTGAGAAAATTAGATTAAGGAAATATAGCAGACTTTCAGATGGCATTTGATAAGATGCCACACATGAAGTTTGTTTAAGAAAAATAAGGCACATGAAGAATATGTAACTATGTGGATAGAAAGATAAGTGAGTAACAGGGAGTAAAGATTTAGGGCCCGATCTTGGTGGCCTTACTGCCCACTGCCGCCAGCTGCCGCCGAGTTTTTGGGGCAGTCTCCCCCGATGCCATTTTCGTGGAGGTCACCGCCGGCGGGAGGAGAGTACCGCTGGGAACTGCCCACTGATGGCCGCTGGCGTGCAAGTCACGTAAGTGACCTCCTGCCCACCGAGCTGCCAGATTCCTCTGGGCGGGAGTTGGCGGCAGCAGGTAGAAGGACCGCTGCGTGGAGGCAGGTCTAACCCCAACGATAAGTAAGAAGATCTGCAAAAAAAAGGTTAGTGAACTTCTTTTTAATTATTTTTTTTTCAGCGACTTATGTGTATGGGGTCCCCAGAAGGTGTTCCAGAGGTTTATGTTTTGGTGAAAATTTTTATTTTTATGTTTTCCCCCCTCCCTGGGCACGACTCAATCCTCGGCGGCAATTTAGCGAAGATCGCATTTGCCGCTGATATTGAGAGCTCCTGCCCACTGCTGCCCAGATTCACGTTGTAAACTGTTGTTTTTTGCCACCGGGTGGTCTTTCAAGGACTTTTTCATGGAACTCCCGCCCAAAGTACCATCCGGTATCTCGGTGATCCTTTGGGCGGCACTTAGAGTAAATTAAGGTTTTTCAGAGTGATGGGATCTCAGAATTGATGCATTCCAGGAATCTATCCTGGAGCCTCTTTTTCCACATGTATAAACAATTTGGAATTGGGCACAAGAGGAATGATGTTGATATTTGTTGATACTAAGGTCATGGCAAACTATGTAGAAGAATGCTGTAGATTCTTAGAGCACATCAACAGGTTAGTGGACTTACAGAAACATAGACATAGAAACATAGAAATTAGGTGCAGGAGCAGGCCATTCAGCCCTTCCAGCCTGCACCACCATTCAATAAGATCATGGCTGATCATTCAACCTCAATACCCCTTTCCTGCTTTCTCTCCATACCCTTTGATCCCTTTGACCGTAAGAGCCATATCTAACTCCCTTTTGAATATATCTAACGAACTGGCCTAAACAACTTTCTGCGGTAGAGAATTCCACAGGTTAACCACTCTCTGAGTGAAGAAGTTTCTCCTTATCTCGGTCCTAAATGGCTTACCTCTTATTCTTAGACTGTGACCCCTGATTCTGGAACTCCCCAGCAACGGGAACATTCTTCCTGCCTCAACCTGTCCAGTCCCGTCAGAATTTTATATATTTCTATGAGATCTCCTCTCATTCTTCTAAACTCCAGTGGATACAAGCTCAGTTGATCCAGTCTCTGCTCATATGTCAGTCCTGCCATCCCGGGAATCAATCTGGTGAATCTTCGCTGCACTCCCTCAATAGCAAGAACATCCTTCCTCAGATTAGGAGACCAAAACTGAATACAATATTCTAGGTCTTACTGCAGTTGTACAACTGCAGTAAGACCTCCCTGCTCCTATACTCAAATCCCCTAGCTATGAAGGCCAACATGCCATTTGCCGTCTTCACCACCTGCTGCACCTGCATTCCAACCGTCAATGACTAATGTACCATGACACCCAGGTCTCGTTGCACCTTCCCTTTTCCTAATCTGTCACCATTCAGATAATATTCTGTCTTGCTGTTTTTGCTACCAAAGTGGATAACCTCACATTTATCCACATTATACGGCATCTGCCATGCATTTGCCCACTCACCTAACCTGTCCAAGTCACCCTGCAGCCTCTTAGAGTCCTCCTCACAGCTCACACTGCCACCCAGCTTAGTATCATCTGCAAACTTGGAGATATTACACTCAGTTCCTTCTTCTAAATCATTGATGTATATTGTAAATAACTGGGGTCCCAGCACTGAACCCTGCGGCACCCCACTGGTCACTGCCTGCCATTCTGAAAAGGACCCATTTATTCCGACTCTCTGGTTCCTGTCTGCCAATCAGTTCTCTATCCACATCAATACATTACCCCCAATACCATGTGCTTTGATTTTGCACACCAATCTCTTGTGTGGGACCTGGTCAAAAGCCTTTTGAAAGTCCAAATACACCACATCCACTGGTTCTCCCTTGTCCGCTCTGCTAGTTAAATCCTCAAAAAATTCTAGAAGATTTGTCAAGCATGATTTCCATTTCATGCTAACTTGGACCGATCCTGTCACTGCTTTCCAAGATATTTGGAAAATAAATTTCAATGAAGAGAAATGTGGAACAGTACGTTTTTTGAAACAAGAACAATGAAAGGAAGTAAATCCGAAATGATCAGATCCTTAGCAGAGTGGAGGAACAAACAGAAGGGGTGCAGATGCAGAGATCTTTAAAGGTGGAATAAGCAAATGGATTTTTGGGTTTTATACCCAGGGATAATGACTTAAAAATCCGATTGTGTCTAAGCCAGATGTACAGGACGCGAGGCGCAGACTTTTACACTATCAGTGCTGTCTGCTAATTACAATGAGTTGTGTGTGCAGCCAGCGCTACCCAGGTTTTCATTGGCTGCATAAATATTAGGGGTGGGGTGATATCAGGAGTCCAAGACAATATTTAGAGGCAGTCAGCCTCTTAAAGGGGAGGTACATTCAGGCTGCAGAGACTGTGGAAAAAATTGAGGAAGATATGATAGAAGAAGGGAACAAGCCAGCATCAAAGTTCTCCACTGCTATGCTGGAGGCCTTGGTGCTGGCAGTTGGGAGAAGGAGAGACATCCTTCTTTCCCCCAAGGACCAGATGCCCTACAGTCATCTACAGATCAGGCAGTTACAAGAAGTTTCTGAATACGTCAATGCCAGGAGCATTGCACCAAGAACAGACTGCAATACAGGAAAAAATTCAATGATTAACTTGAGCTGGTGAGGTAAGTAATCTGCTAAAATACTTGCTGATCACAGTTACACCATTTACAGTCTCATTACTCCCAACACTGTCCTCCCACACTGCCTTGCACTGTCCTGCAATCAGTGCACCAAACCGAACAATATCCTTCTCATGCTCACACACTCACCACTATTACAGCCATCACTTACTCAAAGCACTCATACACAGACTGTAGCTATTTCACTATAACAGCCACTTTCTCCAAACACCTCACAAGACTCTGCCATCTTGGCTTTGAGGACCACTGTTGAGTGGGGCTTTTGGGGCATTACATCACTCCTGCATTCTGTTACATAAAAAATAGGAGCAGGACTAGGCCATCTAGCCACTTGAGCCTGCTGGGCCAGTAGAGCCCTCAAAGTGCTGAGGTGCTGCCCAGGCGAGTGGCTTTGTCTCCATGGCAGAGGTATCTGCTGTCTACGTCGACGTCCGGACTGGGGTCAAACAGGGCTGCATCATCGCCCCAACCCTCTTCTCAATCTTCCTCACTGCCATGCTCCACCTCACAGTCAACAAGCTCCCTGCTGGAGTGGAACTAAACTACAGAACCAGTGGGAACCTGTTCAACCTGTGCCATCTCCAGGCCAGGTCCAAGACCACGCCAACCTCTGTTGTCAAGCTACAGTAAGCCTGCATCTGCGCACATACAGAGGCTGAACTCCAGGACATAGTCGACGTATTTACTGAGGCGTACGAAAGCATAGGCCTTACGCTAAACCTCCATAAGACAAAGGTCCTCCACCAGCCTGTCCTCGCCGCACAGCACTGCCCTCCAGTCAACAAGATCCACGGCGCAGCCCTGGACAATGTGGACCATTTCCTATACCTTGGGAGCCTCTTATCAACATTGATGATGAGATTCAACACCGCCTCCAGTGTGCCAGTGCAGCCTTCGGCCGCCTGAGGAAAAGTGTGTTTGAAGGCCAGGCCCTCAAATCTATCACCAAGCTCATGGTCTACAAGGTAGTAGTAATACCCGCCCTCCTGTATGGCTCAGAGACATGGACCATGTTCAGTAGACACCTCAAGTCTCTGGAGAAATACCACCAACAATGTTTTCGCAAGATCCTACAAATCCCCTGGGAGGACAGACACACCAACATTAGCGTCCTCGACCAGGCCAACGTTCCCAACATTGAGGCACTGACCACACTTGATCAGCTCCACTGAGCAGGCCACATTGTCCGCATGCCAGACACGATACTTCCAAAGCAAGTGCTCTACTCGGAACTCCTTCACGGCAAACGAGCCAAAGGTGGGCAGAGGAAATGTTACAAGGACACCCTTAAAGCCTCCCTGATAAAGTGCAACATCCCCACCGACACCTGGGAGTCCCCGGCCAAAGACCGCCCTAAGTGGAGGAAGTGCATCTGGGAGGGCGCTGAGCACCTCGAGTCTCATCGCTGAGAGCATACAGAAATCAAGCGCAGGTAGTGGAAAAAGCATCCGGCAAATCTGTCCCACCCTCCCTTACCCTCAATGACTATCTGTCCCACCTGTGACAGGGACTGTGGTTCTTGTATTGGACTGTTCGGCCACCTAAGGACTCATTTTAAGAGTGGAAGCAAGTCTTCCTTGATTCCGAGGGACTGCCTATGATGATGGCCTGATGTCCCCTCTCAGGATGAGAGTATTTCTACTCCTTGCCAGACATCACCCTTTCTGGTGCCAATCAGATAGCTGGACCAAACTGCCCTGGGCCAGACTGAGATGTTGCAGTCTGCAGTTGGGCCGTCAAGGCCCAGAGTTGCTCGAGGTCATCCTTGAAGACTATCTGAAGTGCGTTCAATGGAAACTCAGCATCCTTCAACCTCCCATGCTGTATCCACTGAGGAAGCACCTCGTAAGAGCAGCAAGATAGGAAAATGAGCACATAAGACTAAGGGATTGCACAAGAGTGATTCATTAATGTTTCAGTCAATGCTGACATGATTTATTTGATCAATTTATTTTTGTTATGGATTTGTAATGAAGTGAGGACGAGACCCACACTTTTGGGGTGAAGGAAGGCAATTGGTTGGTGGCTGCAAGAAGATCTTGTAAGCATTGTGGAAATGTTGGTAAATGGGGAATGGGAGGGCTGAATTAGTTGAAGTGCTCCTGGATGAGCTTTCACTGAGAACTCAGGCATCGCTACAGGAGTTCCTCAGGGCAGTGTCCTAGGCCAAATCAACTTAGCTGCTTCATCAGTGATCTGCCCTCCATCATAAGGCCAGAAGTAGGGCTGCTCACTGATGATTGCACAGTGTTCAGTTCCATTCGCAATTCCTCAGATAATGAAGCAATCTATGCCCTTATGCAGCATTACCTGGACAACATTCAGGCATGGGCTGATAAGTGGCAAGTAACATTCGTGTCAGGCAATGGCCATCTCCAACAAGAGAGAGTCTAACCACCTCCCCTTAACATTCAATGGCATTACCATCATCGAATCCCCCATCATCGACATTCTGGGGGTCACCATTGACCATAAACTTAAGTGAATCAGCCACATAAATACTGTGGCTACAAGAGCAGATCAGAAGCTGAGTATTCTGTGGTGAGTGACTCACCTCCTGGCTCCCCAAAGCCTTTCACCATTTACAAGGCACAAGTCAGGCGTGTGATGGAATACTCTTCGCTTGTTTGAGTGCAACTTCAACAACACTCAAGAAGCTTAACATCATTCAGGATGAAACAACCACCATGATTGGCACCCCAAACTCCACCACCTTAAACTTTCATGCCCTCCACCACAGGCACACATGTGCAGTGTGTACTATCCACAAGATGCACTGCAGCAATTCGTCAAAGTTTCTTCAACAGCATCTCCCACACTTCTATCACCTAAAAGGACAAGGGCAGTCGATACATGGGAATGCCACCCTCTGCAAGTTCCCCTCCAAGTCACACACCATCCTGACTTGGAAATATATGTCCATTCCTTCATCGTCGCTGGGTCAAAATTCTGGAACTCCCTCCCTAACATCACTGTGCCTAAATGTTCCCTCTTCTTCATGCGTAGTCCCTTAAACTGGCTGCCTGACTCATTCAATTCTGCATACATATGCAATTTCTTCTTTATAAAAGCCGATGAGTGGCCTGCGCGGGACCTACAGACTGCTGAGCGGCTGCATGGCTGCACAGCTTCGCGGGAACGTTGTTGGTGGGAGTACCTTCACCGCACTGACTGTAATGGTTCAAGAATGCGGCTCACCACCACCTACTCAAGGGCAATTGGAGATGGGCACTAAATACTGGAATTGCCAGCAATGCCCACATCCTGTGATTCTTCTCCTTCTCTTCCTCCTCCTCTGAAGCAATCCAAAATGGAAAACGGGTCCTGCGCTTCTTGCATACAATATGCAGAGATTAGAATGTTGCAGCAGGTGCTCCAGTGGGTGAGCTAGCTTTTAAATTGAAATTCCGCGCAAGTACAGAAAGTGAATTACAGGGAACATTGCCTGCCAGCAGATGCAACATGCTATACGAATATGGTGGGCAGCACATGCCGGGCTGGAAGTAAGTGAACCCTGCCTACCCATCATGTTCTGGGCATAGTACACTGATTCACACCCGAAAAATGAGCGCTGCTTGGCTGAATTTCTAGACCAGTGAATATAAAAGTAAAGACGTGATGTTGAGGTAAACCTTTGTCTTTAGCTTTGGATGTTTGAATTATTTTCAATTTATTAGGGCAACTGGGCTGGGATGAATAATGAAGTATATAAAGTTAGGTAGATATCCTGTTGCTTCACGGAATTTACTATTGGAGAGCAGGGAGAAAAGTTTCCTCAATTAAATTATTTAATTAAAAAAAAGACTTGCATTTATATAGCGCCTTTCATGACTTCATGACACTTTACAGCCAATGAAGTATTTTTGAAGCATAATCACTGTTGTAATGTAGGAAACACAGCAGCCAATTTGCACACAGCAAGGTTCCACAAACAGCAATAGGATAATGACCAGATAATCTGCATTTATGATATTGATTGAGGGATAAATGTTGGCCAGGGACACTGGGGAAAACTCCTCTGCTTTTCTTTGAAATAGTGCCATGGGATCTTTTACATCCACGTGAGAGAGCAGACAGGGCCTCAGTTTAACATCTCATCCGAAAGACAGCACCTCTGACAGCACAGCAGTACTTCAGCACTGCACTGAAGTGTCAGCCTAGATTTTTGTGCTTACGTGTCTGGAGTGGAACTTGAACCCACAATTTTCTGATTCAGAGGCAAGTGTGCTACCATCTGTGCCACAGCAGACACTGAGTAGAATTAATATCAGGCCATCTTGAACATGTTCTACGGAAGGAATGGGTTTAGATGGGCTTTGCTCATTCTACTCATGATTTGTTATAGTTGGAACCAGACAGGCATATCCATCAACAAAGCTGCCATCAGACAACATGGCTTTAAAAAATGAAAACAATTCGACTAATTTTCCTGCAATTAAATTACTCCTATCTCAACTAAATCACTAGCTGCCAGGTATAAATATTCTTAAGTTGTCACAGATGGTATGGAAACCTGTGAAGGAAAAAATAATGGGCAGAACCATGGTTTGTTTAAAAAAAAATAGGTCAGCTGGATGGCCTTGCAGCCATGTGGCACAATGGCGCTCCCACATGCTGTGACACAGAGTGACAGGCTGTGACTTTCTGGTTGTCATTGTCCACAAATTGAATTCAAATGTTTGCCATGCTATTGTGGACATGGACTGAGCAGAATCACCGTCCCTGGTCACACACCAGCAATGTGGAAGGTTTAAGGACAGTTCTTTGCATACTCTTTTGAACAGAGTGGATGGAACAGGGGATGCAATAATGAATCACAGAAGAAAATTAATTGTGACTTCATAGGCCATCAATAACTTCCTGCTGCGCGCCGTTGCTTCTCGAAGCACATTGATGATGTTCGTAAGTCATGATGCAGCTCCCGCTTCTCCACCTTCCCTCAGGTTCAGTCGTGGCCAGTGTCGTCCCGACAATCATAAGGATCCGTATCATGGTGTGTGGGAAACAAGATCAGTGTAGTATTTACTCTTTGGCAGTTTTTAAACTGATTAATGTGAAACCATTTCTTGTACTTAACACCCTTTTTCCTCGCGGGGTTCAATCGGTCTATAATCTTATGTGGTCCCCACCACCTGGGCTCAAAGGCATGCTTCTTTTTCTCATAATTTGGAATCATTACTGAGTTTCCCACCTCATATTCAAAGGGACGTATTTTCTTGTCAAAGAACCTTTTAATTTGTCTTTTTGACTTCCCCAATTTGGTGGTCACAAATTAATTCATCTGATCGGTGTGATCTATCACTTGTTCCAGCCACTTGGAACTACATGTTTTCATTGTCAGGGGACTCATCCATGTTAGTGTTAGCTGGCCTGCCATTCTCATGAATCTTCCTGTCATGGCCTGACTTGGGGAGACCCCTGTTGTTTTATGAAGTGTTGGCCTCATTGCCATTAAGCACATTGGCAGCATGTTAGCCCATTGAGTGGGGTGGTCCACGCACAATTTTTTTAACATTAACTTGAGGGTCATGTTCCCCCTTTCGACCCTTCTGGATGACTGGGGGTGGTGAGCAATATGTAATTGTGTTTTATCCCCAATATTTTCTGCATGTGGTACCGTTAAAGTGTGAACCTTGATCGCTGTCCACTTGTACTAGTACTCCCCACAACAAAACACATGATTTAATAGTGTTTTGGCTGCCGTGAATGCGGTGTTTCTGTAATCAATAGTCAGTCGCCAGCTGCTATCAGGCAGGGAAATGCTTCGATCCATTTAGTGAATTGATCCATCACCACTAGTGCATGCTGAAAATTGCCTTGTGCCTGTGGAAGTGGCCCAATGAAGTCTATCTGGAGGTAAGTCCATGGCCCTTGAGGTGGGGGCGCACTTTAAAGCAAGGCTCGGTTAGTGCATGCGGGAGGATTGTGCCGTAGGCATGGTAGGCGTCATGCCACATATTGTTTGGTTGTTTCCCTCATGGAAGGCCACCAAGCTGTGGATGCTACCTTATAGAAGATTACCAGGACCAAATAGTGCCTTGCTGTGGGGTGGGAATGAAAGAGGAAGAGCAGTTTCTGACCCACCTCTGGTGGAACACACACCACCGGGCAGACATTTGGCTTTCTTTTGAACATCAGCAACTGCTCATCTGAGTCAGGGGCAGTGTCTAGTATGGTGTTGGGAGCCCAGGATGTCGGTTGAGGAAGGGGTCTATCTTCCTCATGCCAGGCGCTTACAACAGCATATGACCAGTATTGCTGCAGCAGGGATTTTAAATCTAGGTGATCTGTTGGGGAGGCCTTGCTAACAGCATTGCAGGGCTCAACAACTATATCCTTTATCTCCCCATCAATCGCAATGTCCTTGGCTGCTCTGTCTGCTCTGGAATTTCCCTGACTATGTGGACCCCCTTTTCTATGGGCTACTACCTTTCCTATGAAGCAGGGCTGGGATCGCTGTTTAAGGTACAACCAGAGCAGGCGTAACCCGAGCCCATGGACCAGGGCCTTACTGTCAATCATACAGTAGTCATTTTTGTGGTATAGGGGCAGGGAGAGCATGGTATTTATAGCATATGCACTATATGACCAAATATTCACGGGTCAATCTGAGGTTTCCTTCGCTGCGGTTAGAAGTGCGACGATTTCTGCATATTGTGAAGACTGTCTGTTGCATCTTCACTGGATGGTTCTTTCTGGCAATACCACAGCATACCCAGTGTGAGGGAATCCTTCAATGTGATATGAGGACCCATCAATGTCAAAATCTGGGGCACTCTGTATGGGCACAGGGTAGGTCTCAAAGTTAATCAGGGGCAGCGGACATTCATGCGGGTCCCCCTCATAGCTTATAAATTGTGGCAGCTGTGTAGTGGGTTTGGAAATGGTATGCATGTCTTTTTCCATAAATTCCAATGCCCATTTGCTGAGGTGCGAGGAAACTAGCGAATCTCCAGGTTTCATCAGTAGTTTCAGAGGTGTGTGCCCGCTGTGCAGTATTGTAGCCTGTAATCCAGTAATAAAGGTTAAAGTGATGTACCGACCAGAAGACGGCCAGTAGGTGTCGCTCGCATGCGATATGTTTTTTCTGCCCCCTGCAGGATTCAAGACGCACATGAAATTGGCTGTAGTTGATCAGCTCGCGTTTGGCACAGAACTGCAGTAAGGCTTTGTTCTGTGGCCCTGACCTCTAAATGAAAGGGCTGCATGGGATGGGGAGGGATCAGACATGCGGCCCGTATCACTGCAGTTTTTAATTTAGCCACGGACTGGGTGTGAACATCAGTCCATGCCGGGCGTATGTTATCACCTGCAGTTTTATCAAATCATACAGGGGCTTTGCGCTCTCTGCAAAGCCTGGGATAAAGTTCCTTTGGTACCCCATCAAACCCAGTAATGATCGTAGGGCTGTTTTGCAAGTGGTTAATGGCAGTCGCTGTATTATCTCCACCGTGTGAGAGTCGGGGAACGATCCCGCTGGAGAAATGGACACTCCTAGAAAGGTGACCCGTTCTTTTACTAATTGAGCCTTACGGGGATTCACCTTTAGTCTCACCTGAACCAACAATGTCAAAAGTTTGTGCAAAAGGAACAGATGCTCCTCCCTGCTCTTGGTTGCCAGCAGTAGGTCATCTACGTACTGCAGCAAGCAGGTAGGACGGGAAAAGTCTTTTAAAATTACAGCCATTCTTTTGTGAAAAATCTGCAGGGCAGTGTGGAACCTCTGAGGCAGGCATGTCCAGGTGTAGCATGTTCAGGTGAACACGAATTTGTACTGGTCTTCCCTTTTCACAGGAATACTCCAGAATCCATTGTCGATGTCGAGGGTCGAGAAGTACTTGGAACCAGCAGAAATTTGAGATAATATGGTGGAAGTTTCTCTTACTACCAGTGAGCAGGCTGGTGTTACAGAATTTTACTTTCTGTAATCAATTGTCAGTCGCCAGCTGCTATCAGGCTTTTTAACCAGCTATGTGGGTGAATTCGCCATGAAAGTGCCTATCCTAAGAAGTGCCTGCTCGACTAGGGATTTTATGGTGTCTCGGATGTAAGGGTGATTCTCCTTTAGGATGGGGTACTGTTTAGTGAATGAGTGGGGGAGGTCCCTCAATAGACACTCCGCCTGCCATTTTTCCACAGTCATGCTTGCATGTGGCGAACACCGCTAGGTTTTCCTGAATTAGTTTTGCCACAGCTTTATTTTCGCTTAGATGGCTTTTTAACTGAGTGAGCATCTGAAATTTCTATCACTCTCGCATTATCTCTCAATCCCATCCAAACACAGTCCTGATTGTAATCTATCACCACGCCATACTGATCCAACACATCAGTCCCGATGATTCCCCTTCCGTCAGGTTGGTCATCAGCATTGGTGCTGGGACCTTACAGGTGAGGCCTCCCAACTGAAGTTCAGTGGCCTTCCCTGAATATGCGGTGGTTGTACCACCATTAAACCGTTTAAGGGTCATACGACCCTTGCCCGCCTCTGCATGGCGTTCAGGGTATGGGGTGTGGATGATGGTAATGGCTGAGCCAGTATCGATAAGCATAATCTGCTGCCAGCCCCCTTGCAAGACAACAAGGACTATTGGTCTCCTGCTACCATCACGTCGGAACCCCACTTCCGACCAATCTTTGGGGGCCGAACCCCGTCATAGGGTCAATCCTTGAAGGTGCCTCTCTAATGAGTGTGCATCGGCGACTGCGTGCACCGGTAAATTATTTTACCTCCTCCCCGTGACAATTTGGGCTTTCATGAGGGTTATCAACTGGTCCAATCGTTGATCCGACCTAGAGGGTTTGGATTTGTCCCTTGGGAGGTATCTATGCTTTGCACCATGGTCCGGTGCCTGTCTGGGTCTGCTGCAGTCTTTTGCTAGGTGGCCTACCTTCTTACCCCTTTAAGGGGCAGTGCTTTAATTGTAACACCTAGATCCCTCCACCATTGACACTGGTTTATTTGTGGTGGGTGGTGACTTCACCTTTAACTGTTCTTTTACTACCTCCCAGGCTATTTGAGTGTGGGTCTCTATATCTGTCCACTGATTGGTGGGCCTCATGGCTATGCCCAGGGTGGTTTTAACTAAAGGGTGGAGTTGGATCAGGAACATCGATTTAAATTGTTCCTAATTCTTTCCTACTGCTGCATTTGTGGGTGCCTGGTTTTGGGTATGTTGATAGATATCGTACAGGCGATTACTGAAGGCTCTAGGGGTCTCTTCTGGGTGCTGCTTGGTCTGATTAAGCAGAGCCACTAAGTTTAAGTTTTGGATCCCTAAATGTTTAGGATCTCGGTCATGACTGCATCGGCCGCTGTGCCAGGCTGGAGGACTGCGTCTGGCAGATTATCTTTTAGAGAAGTGGAACAGGCCAAGAGGAGGACTCATGTTAAGTCTCTCTCTTCTAACTCGGGGTGACTTCTCCTGAAATTTGCCCACCTCCTGTTAACTCCCAGTGGGTCTTCCCCATCATTAATGGGCTCCAGCTCGTGGCTACCCGCCGTGGCGTCTGCACCAGATATGGGCCGTGAGTCAGTATGGTTACTGGTGATGTGACCATGCGCATTACGTCGTAAAGAAGTGGTTACTACTGCTACGGTTGTCCCTCGTGTCTCCAAGGTATCTCATCCTTCACCACCCTCCTGGAGATTATACTGACTGCCTTCCTCTTCTCAATCTGTCTCCCCCTTGTCCCCTTCTGCTGTCTCTGTTATGGCTCCCCATGTTATTGCATATACCAGGGCCCACTGCTCCCCTAACTTACTTTTTAGCCTCGCTATTTCTAGTTGGCATTGGGAGTGATCTGCCTCCCTATGTGGCTTCTTAATTACTTCCCTTAATTTCCCCCTAACATCTTCTACCTCTTGCTGGAGCCCCAAGTTGTCCAATTTATTTTTTTTTAACTCTAATTTGGCTTCATTCGTTTCAACGACAGCTGCTGTGGCATTTAAATTTGAAAGGCTTTGTTGCTGTAGCAATGACGCTGCCTGTTTGGCCATGCTTTCTAATTGCCTAATATTGTGGTTTAATTCCTTTAGCTATTTTATATTTTGAATCTCTTTTTCGTTTAGTCCAATCTCTTTTACTTGCAATTCTTTTAAATCTTGTATCTCTTTTGTCCTTTGGTCTTTTAAATCTTATATCACTTTCCTTGAATTTTGATCGTCTTTTACATCCTGCGCCATTAATTCATCATCTCTCTGAGCGCTGTAATGAGCGCAGAATGCCAAGAGATTCCGTTTTGGCCTTATTTCTCCTTGATTTACTTTCTCCTGGATAAATGCCACGAGCTCCCCAAAGGACGCATGTTGGCCCTTACGAGAGTATGTTAACTCTTGTATGTCCTTTATGAATACCTTTTCGTATACTTTCTCCTGATAGACTATCTCTATATCTTTTGATGGTGTTCTGTACATGACCGATCCCTTCGTCCTGTGTCTTTTGAATTTAACTACTGGTGGGTCCCCACTTAAACAGTTCCAACTATCAAGACTACTGCTCCTTAAGACGCAACTTTTCCTGATCCAATTAAAGGTTTATAGTTTACACTTCGCAACACAGGTTAGAATCGCAACTCCTGAGATTTCCAATTGTTCAAAAGAATGATCAAAAGCTGTCTCGCCAGATCCCGGGTGAGCCCCCAATTTTGTAAGATTTCTAAATCTCTGGCATTAAATTGGCAGCAAGACTGATTATTTTAAAACAATTTGGAGTAGTTTATTAAACACACACACATGCACATTGATCAGAGAAACAGCAGTCCTCAGCTATCCTATGGATCTACTTAGTTACAACAGATACAATGATGTTACAATAAAAAAGGTATAAAAAAGGTATACTTTACTTCCCTCTGGCAAAGTTCATGACCTGCTCCTTTGTAAAACGAGGTCCTGCTTTTTGTCGTGTGCTTAAGATAAAAGAGAGCCAAAATCTTTGCTTGGCTTATTATACTCCTTATGTCCATTGTTTCTCAGAAAGCCTCAGGATTGGGTATTATTTCCAGGGCCATTCCTGATTGGCTTCTCCTCATACATGTGTCTGTCTGGAGGACTGGTGCCATTCCCTGATTAGGTTAATGGCTTTCCAATTAACATCTTTTCTAGTTTGGTGAGTTTCAAAGCCATGCTGACATGAACTTGGGGAAGTCATCCATTTTGTTTCTTTTAACACTGCAGCCTTTCCATATAATTTACACTTTTAACATTTGTATATATACAGAATCAATTTTATAATTAGTAAACACTTTTATTCTTACACAGCGCCGTAGGAATTGAGTGTTACCGACACCTTTATTCCCACTGACGAGCCCATGTGGGAGGTAGACAGCGACCTCAGCTCTCTCTCCAGTGTTATGTATGCATGTTAATGATGTACTGTAACACTCGACCTGAATGTACCTTCACACTGTATATACCATACTTGTACACCAGAGGGTGCTGCTGCTGGAGACCTAAGGGTCACCTGTACACTGCAGGTAACCAAGTATAAAAGGGAGCTCACCTCTTGGTGCCCTCACTCTAGGAGCTGCAATAAAGGACTACAGTCTGTACAGTTCAAGTGCCATGCCCCTGCCTCGTGGAGTCATTAAGAGTGTGCTTGCATACACAATAACTGGCGACGAGGTTACAAATTTCCACGCAAAACATTTCTAATCTAAGCAACTTCCAACAATTCGCTGATGAGGAAGATTGGGATGCCTTTGTGGAAAGGTTAGAACACTTTTTCATCGTGAACGACCTGGCTTGAGACTCACCGATCTTGCTGGTGAACAAGCGCAGGGCTATCCTGCTCAGCAGTTGTGGGCCCACTATCCATGGCCTCATCAGGGACCTGCTAGCCCCAGTGAAGATGACAACCAAGACCTATGCGGAGCTTGTAATTTAATACAAGAACAACTTAAACCCAAAGAGAGCATCTTCACAGCCAGGCACCGGTTTTACACTCACCAGCGGCCCGAAGGCCAAGAAAGTGCTAAATATGCTGCAGATCTAAGAAGGTTAGCTGCACCGTGTGATTTTGGCAACCACCTCACCGAAGCACTAAGGGACATCTTCGTTATTGGAATCGACCACGAGGGCCTCCTCCATAAACTGCTCTCTGCGAACACTATGGTCACTCAACAGAAGGCAATCAAAGTGAGCCAGGTCTTCATGATTTCAGTCTGCGACTCCAAATGGATGATGACCCACACCCAGGACTCTAACCCGACGAGCACAGTGAACAAAATGGTGACTTTCAGAGGCAAGAATGCTGCCCCAAGTCCCGCAACCCTGAGTCCGCCACATGGGGACAACCGGCTAGCCCTTTGCTGGCCCTGTGGAGCAAACCACAGGGCCCACCAGTGCCGATACAAAGACTATACTGCAAAGGTTGCAACAATAAAGGTCATCTTCAGCGAATGTGTAGAAAAAGTTTTACTCACCGTGTCGCTGAAGAGTTGGATGATCACCTGGGCTCCGACACTGATGAAGCTGCTCAGCCTCTGGAAGAAGAGTACGGAATACATACCTGATTCACCGAGAATTCCCCGTGGAAAATGGAAGTGGAAATCAACGGGGTTTCAGTCTCGATGGAGATTGACACAGGGACGAACCAGTCGTTGATGAATCAGATGGCTTTTGAGAAATTCTGGTACAATCCCGCCGAATGACCAAAACTGTCCCCAATCCAGGCAAATCTGCTCACCTATACAAAAGGCGCGATGTACAAGCTCCCCTTGTGGATTGTTGCCGGTGATGGTCCAACGCTGCTGGGAAGGAGTTGGATGAAACAAGTCCAAATCGGTCAGAGCAACGATGGTCTCTGGGCCCCGGCGATCAACATCCCACGCGGCCCCAAATTTGGATCCATCGCAGCACCTAGAAATCCTACCGTCCAGCTCGACTGCGTGGCGACAACACAGACTGCATAACACCGCAGCGAGATGATCCAACCCGAACGACCAAACCTCACCTTTCGGGCCGTGACAGGACTCTGAGGGAAGAAGATCGGTGTAGAAGGTAGATTCCCGGCATCCCTGGTAGAACCTGAGGAGAAAAGGATCACCGCAGCCTACCTCATGGAGAGAGAAGATGGCGCCCGCACCATGAGGCGAAGAACCTGGAATCAAGATGGCCGTGATCAGACCACGAGGGACAGCGTTGAAGGAGCAACATGTGGTACCAAGCAGCAAACCGGATTGGGGTAAAGATTGCAAGGCCCTCTTAAAGGAGATCGGCAACCCAAGACAATTAAAGGGACAGTTCCATTCTAGGCACAGCGATGCCAGTGATATTAAAGTTAAAAGTGCAGTAAATGAATGCAGATATACAAATGTAATGTTAAATGGTGATGCCGGAAAAGCTAATGGGAAAAATGTAATGAATGCTTCTAAAAGTGATGCAAGTAACAAGTTTGTACCGTTGAATAGTGATGCCAGAAATGCTAATGTGATAAATGTAACCCGGTATAGAGATACCGATACACTAAGTGTTGTAAGTGAAAAATGTGAAAATGTGAAGAGAGATAACAATGTCGAGTTGACTAGTTGCAATCGGAGCCAGTGTGTCATGTATGCTAAAGGTAGAATGATAAATGACACCGGGTTCTACAGGTATAATGTCAATGCCAGAGCAAACCCCCCCGTGGGAGACACCCATGTCCAGCGGGCTACCCGACCATGTAGCCTGCGCTTTCAGGACCAATGTGATGCACCAGGAAGGGCTCACACACACCCAGTGGGAGCAGATCCACTGCAGGGACAGCGGTCAATGGGCAGCACAGCCACCACCATTGGCAACCTGCCCTAGATTGGCCCTTGCCACCCAGGGACAGCACCGGGAACGAGAGGCCAGTACCCTCCAGCTTTCCCAGCGGAACCTGTGATGACCAGACTTCCACCACTAATGGAGGACAAGGAGCCCACACCACCCTGTGGTTCTGCCCACCACCAAACGCCACCACCTACCCATTCTACAATTTATGTACCTTACCCATTGCACTGGCTCCACCACTGCGGAATCCTCCAACAGTGACACCCACATGGTCTTTGTGTTAAGGGGGGGAAAATGGATGAGTGCAGCCATGAGCACAGGGATCACACCTGGCACCCACACAACCCTCACCACAACCTCCCACAGTCCACTACTGATGTCATGTCATGGCAATAAGGACTTGGGAATGGCTTGGGGGGGGGAGTGTTGTTATGTATGCATGTTAATGATGTACTGTAACATTAGACTTGAATGTACCATCACCCTGTATATACCATACCTGTACACCAGCAGGTGCTGCTGCTGGAGACCTAAGGGTTACCTGTACACTGCAGGTAACCAAATATAAAAGGGAGCTCACCTCTTGGTGTCCTCACTCTAGGAGCTGCAATAAAGTCTGTACAGTTCAAGTGCCATACCCCTGCCTCATGGAATCATTAAGAAAGTGCATGCATACACAATATCCAGCATTTCGCAGAGGTGGCCAATTGCTTCCTTGGTAAAGGGCAGTCTGCGTACGCACAGCATCTCCAATAGTGTCTTATATAACATTCGCTTCCAATACATTCTCTTGGGGTGTAGTAGTGAGTTTGTTGCAGGCTCCAGCTATGGTGCCTCACGTGACATGCCTCCATTCTCTACTCCTACTTCAGATTCTCCATGATAATCAAGAACAGGGGAATTCTTATTGTAATACTGTTACCTACTTAATATGTAGAGGATTGGGATTCTTGAAAATAATTGTCTTCAGACACTCACAGGATTCTAGATGGAAAAACTGGCAAGAAAAGACTGCTGAGACCTAGAGAATTAGAAAAAAATCTCTTGAGAACAATTTCCAGACTGCAGGAATGAGGCTTCACAGTTTTAATGGTCCCTTTGTTGTTCTCTCAGGCCAAGAGTCACGTGAGAGTCATAAATCACATCAATAGTAGGTAGCACACATTATTGTTTTTCAATTTAAGTGGCTGCAGTGATAAAACGGGCATAAATCCAGAAAATTTGCGATGGCCATTTCTAGGCAGGGCTATGATAATGAACCTTTCTTGGTTTCGATGAGGGAAGACTAGCATCAAAGCCCCAGAAATTCACGGCACATTGTAAATAACGGCATAATTGGCTTATGCAATTATTTCCTGGAAATGCTATATTGGATTAATGGTGCGCTTGGTTGATGCTATGGTGCAAATTTCCAGGAGATTCTGTGCCACGATATTTTAAGTTAACTTAAGCATGATTCTCCATCCACAGATTTTTAAAATTCAATCATGGGATGTGGGCATCACTGGCAAGGCCAGCATTTAATACCCATTTAATGCTTTCTTGAACCACTGCATTCCATGTGATGAAGGCACTCCCACAGAGCTGTTAACTAGGGAATTCCAGGATTTTGACCCAGTGACGATGAAGGATTATATATTTCCAAGTCAGGATGGTGTGTGACAGAGGGGAACTTGCATGTGATGGTGTTCCCATAAACCTGCTGCCCTTGTCCTCTGGCTGGTAGAGGTCGCGGGCTTGGGAGATGCTGCTGAGAAGACTTGACGAGTTGATGCAGTGAATCTTGTGGATGGTACACACTGCAGCCATGATGTGCTATGGTGGAGGGAGTGAATGTTTAAGATGGTGGAGGATGTGGTGCCAATCACGGCAGTTGCGTTGTCTTGGATGGTGTCAATCTTCTTGAGTGTAGTTGGAGCTGCACTCTTCCAAGCAAGTGGAGAGCATGCCATCACACTCCTGCCTTGTGCCTTGTAGATTGTGGAAAGGCTTTGGGGAGTCAGGAGGTGAGTCACTCACTGCAGAATACCCAGCCTCTGATCTGCTCTTGTAGCCACAGTATTTATGTGGCTGGTCCAGCTGAGTTTCTGGTCAACGGTGACTCAAAGGATGTTGATGGTGCGGATTTGAGATGGTAATGCCATTGAATGTCAAGGGGCTGTGGTTCGACTCACTCTTGTTGGAAATGGTCATTGCTTGGCACGGCACTTTTGTGTTGCGAATGTTACTTGCCACTTATCAGCCCAATGTTGTCCAGGACTTGCCTAATGCGGGCACAGATTGCTTTATTATCTGAGGAGTTGCGAACGGCTATCATCAGCGAACATCCCTACTTCTGACCTTATGATGGAGGGAATGTCATCATGAAGCAGCTGAAGATGATTGGGCCTAGGACACCATCCTGAGGAACTCCTGCAGCGATGACCTGGGGCTGAGATAATTGGCCTCCAAACACAACCATCTTCCTTTATGATAGTTATGACTTCAGCCAGTGGAAAGTTTTCCCCCTGATTCCCACTGACTTCAATTTTACTAGGGCTCCTTGATGCCACACTCGGTTAAATGCTGCCTTGATGTCAAGGGCAGTCACTCTCATCCTCACCTCTGGAACAAGGTTATAATGAGATCTGCAGCTGAGTGATCCTGGCAGAACACAAATTGAGCACTGGTGAGCAGGTTATTGGTGGGTAAGTGCCACTTGATAGCACTGTCGACGACACCTTCCATCATTTTGCTGATGGTTAAGATTAGATGATGGGGTGGTAATTAGCCGGATTTGATTTGTCCTGCTTTTTGTGGACAGAACATACCTGGGCAATTTTTCACTTTGTTGGGTAGATGCCAGTGTTGTAGCTGTATTGAAACAGTTTGGTTAGAGGCATCGCTAGTTCTAGAGCATAAGTCTTCAGCACTTCAGCTGTAGCCTTTGCTGTATCCAATGCGCTCAGCCGTTTCTTGATATCACATGGAGTGAATTGAATTAGTTGAAGATGATGGGGACCTCAGGAAGAGGCTGAGATAAATCATCAGATGGGATCACATTCAACATTTCTTTTCCCAACGGAAGTGAACCAAAGTGAAACTGTCTGTGGGAAGCAGCTGTTTTTAATTCTCAACTTTATAGTACTTTTTAAGTACATTTTTTGTATGTTTGTAGCACCAGGGCAGGAAAATAAGCTGGAATATTTTAACTGCACCCTCCCAGCTCTGACCCCCGCCCCCACCCCACCTGGTTTCTGCCATACAGGTCGGGCAAAAATCGCCCACTTGATCTTGATATGATTTGACTGGTGGAATAACTGCAAACTTATAGACACTACTATTTTCTTGTCTATTAACTCTTATTTTGTAACTCTGCAATAAAAAAATCTAGACACAGCCCAAAAATCTGCACATTTAATATGACAGTTTAACAATAACATTGGGATATAAAACACACATATATATATATATATATAAAATATATGTTACCTTCAGCTTCGCATTAGTTCAGAAATGTAAATTGTTTATGTTCTAGGTTTTTTTTTAAGTTGTTTATCGAGCAAAATGCATCCGCATTATAAGCACTGCCACCATGAAAAGGTTGTGGAAGGAAACATGCTGCTTTAAGTGTAAGTATAAGCTACATTTGCTGGTATTGCTCTTTTCATATCTCCGTGTCGACAGATTGGAAGCCAACTGAGAATAGACTTTGTACACAGTTCCGTGATGTTTGTCAGTTGTCAGTTTGTTGAATTTTGAAGGGTGGGGGCGGGGTGCGGGTTGATTTACTGTTGTAGATCTGAATAGCTTTATTTTAGGTGCCCAGGGGATAGAGTGCCATGTTTCTCATACTCTAGGACTTATTATTCAGGCTCGTAATACTCCCGTGGGTCTGTTGTCATGTGTTGTAAGAAGATCTCTGCTGTGATATTGCTGCTGCAATGTTCACAGTAAAGTTAGTAGATTGTGCATTGTTTATTTGCTAAATACCAACATTGCATTCATTAGTTGATATGATTCTTAGTCTATTTTATTATCCATACAGGCCCATCTGTTAAAGTGCTGTTTGATGTTTGGAAAGAGACTGTTTATTTGCACTGAGTTGCTTCACTTGGTGTTGAGATCCTAAGCGTTATTGTATTTAAACTGCAGCAATGATGTTCAGAATGGATTTATGTGACCCAGTTTTTCAGAACATGAAACCAACATCAAGAATCAACAGTCAAAAATAAATCCCTACAGGTACCTTCTACCAATGAGATTTTTAATGCTTCAGTGAATCATCTGTTGCCCTCTAGATGAATACTATTTTGCTTTAAATCAGGATTCAATCTGGCTTCACTCCAGGATAACAAAGGTCCATTCTGGTGAGTGCAAAAGCAAAAAATTATGTGATGCCAACACAGTTTCCAAAGTATATGAATAAAATAGTAACAGCACTATACCTGATAATGGAGATCTTTAGTCAGCTTATAGAATTAGAGTGACCCTTTGCTGTGACCACAGCTCACAAATATGGTATGCCTTAAAGGAAAAATAGACAGGTGAGTGAAGCTGTCATCTCAATTATTTAAATAGAAGGGCTTGTAATGTGAATAAATGAGCACAGAAGCTGTGTCGCACAAATGCAAGAATATAATGTAGTGGAAATTGTGTAAGGGCTGTTCTTCTTTGTAACACTATATCACCAATGGGAATTTTAAATAACTAAATGAAACTTTGTAAGAAGTTGCAAAACAGTAAGGGGGAGAAATTCAGTCGCGCCCCATTTGGGGCGTTAACTTTTAAAATTTTGAAAATTTAATGGCAGGTACTAAGGATTCTGAACTTCTACTAAATTAGGCTTTAGCACCACAGGAAAGAAGGGGGCGCTAAATCAAGCGCTAATGACATCAGTGGGGTGCTACAGGGGTGTTACCACCAGAGCAGTACCGAATTTCAGGTGCATTGCATTCAGCATTCATCCTTCATACTTTACATTGGCTCATTGCAGCTCTTAAAGGGGTGGTTATATCAATGTGCAGCTGCTCATTTTTTAGCATTCTTGGAACTGAAGGTGACTTGCGACCAAGTAAAACACTTTATGGCTATGGCTGTTCCCAATCCCAATTCCAGGGAGAGAGCTCCTCATTTTACAGATGTTACATTGGAGGCATTGGTGGCTGCAGTGGAGCAAAGGAGAGAAGTGCTGTTCCTGGCCAGTAGAAGGAGGCCATTGACGCAGGTCTTCAGGGCAATGTGGAGGGAAGTGGCAGAGAAGTTCTTGGCCAATAGTGTCATGCCTGACACAGTGTCGTAAAAATTTCAACGACCTCATTTGGGTGGTCAAGGTGAGTATACGCTTCAACAAGCCCTACCAGCATCTGAATCTCTGTCTCTGCACAAAGCACCACACCCCGCAACACTCACCCACCAAACATCTGCAACTACTCAAGCTCACATCAGCATCTCACGCCTTGCCTACATTCACAGCTATCCAATGACAGCAGGCATGTCTTCTAGACACATTGTTGGACTCTGACTCACACACATTTATTTCTTTTGCAAGCCAAGATTTCTCACAATAGGGGGGAGCAGCAGAGAAAGGCGAGGGTGAACCTCAGCTCCAGCAGCTCTCAGACCTGGATGAGCGACTGCTGTAACTGATTGGGCAGTAAGTAGTGGGGGCCATGGTTGTCGGTGACGTTGGGGGAAATTATGATATCTTCATCCCCTCTCCTTTTCTTATCCCACTTCCCCCTCACATCAGAAGACTTTATCACTTTCCAGCTCCTGATACTGTCTGCATTCCTTGCTCCATTCCTGCCCCCCTGCCCTCACCTTAGCATGAGACTTGTGCCTTTATGCGTTCAGATAATCAGCAACCAGATGAGTAGCCTATCCCTGAACAATCAATCAGAGTGAGGAAGGAGAAGAGGAGAAGGACCAAAGCACCGTGTCACTGCATCTCCAACCTGCAGGCACCACCTCAGAGACTGACATTATGCGATAATTAGAGGCAAGCTTAGTAGAGGGGTCTGCACTAGGTGATGCACCGGGGGTGAGCGGGTTGTAGCAAGGTCAAGGAAACCTTGGGAGCCAACTCGGCAAGGCGAATTTGTGCGCAAGTTCTGCTGCACAGGACTCAGATGAGGACCTTGATGGGGAAGTTTTCACAAGAAGGTGATGGCCATGCACGCCATGGAACTCATCATTTCCACTCTGCAGACGATGTTGGACCCAGGCCTCATGACGCATGTCATGGGCGATGGTTCCATTGTAGTACACGCAATATCTTCGTGCTGTAATGCAGAGAATGGTTTGTGGCATGAGAGTTCAGACTGCACTCATGCAGTTTCAGCTGGAGGCCATGCAAGCTCTGACTGCTGCCATCGTCTCTAGTGCCACCACAGTCCTCCGGTGTATATATGTTGTTAATGATTTTGGATACATTTTTTATTGGAATGTTACATATTTGGTGCTGTCTCTCATTTCAGTTTTGGGGCGTGGTATGGGATAAGAAATTAATGTAATGATGGGGATGTGCAGAGCAACCGGGAAGTGGCCTAGAATTCATTGGAACTGAAGTCTGATGAGGCAGTCGCCAAGTTGTGCAGCATGCAGCAGACAATGATGAAAAGGGACACCCACTCAGATGAGTACTAGAGGACTCCTCCCGAGCAGTCAAGGCAGCAGAACCGTTGCTTGAGCACTCCGATGGTCTGCTCAATGATGTTCCTGGTGGCAGCATGGCTCTCATTGTATGAGTGCTTGGCACGAGTGTTGGGGTTGTGAAGTGAAGGCATGAGCCAGGTAGAGAGCGGATGGCCTTGTCTCTGAGCAGCCAGCAGTGAGCTTGATATGGTGGTTGAAAGAGAGTTGGCGCAGGATGATTGCATCATGGCTGTTACCAGGATAGCGGACATTGATGGTGAGGAACTGGCATGTGCGGTCGCACACCAACTGCGCATTCAGTGAGTGGTAGCCTTTTCGGTAATGGAATACCTCAGGATTGTGATGCGGTGCCCACAAAGTGACGTGGGTGCAGTCAATGGCGGCCTGCACCATGGGGAAGCCCGCTATCCTGGCAAAGCCACATGCATGCTTGAGCTGCTTCTCTATGGTTATAGGGAAATAAATGTAGTCCCTTCTCCTTCTGTACAGAGCATCTGTGACCTCGCGGATGCAGCAATGGATGGCAAACTGGGAGATGTTGGAGACGGTTCCTGTTGCGCACTGGTGAAGAAATTGAGTGCAATGGTGATCTTGACTGCCACTGAGAGAGACGTCCTCACCCTGGTCTGAAGCTCGAGGTCTAGTTTCAGGAGGTGGCAGAGCTCTGTGACCACATCCTTGTTGAAGCACAGCCTTTGAACACACTGTTCCTCAGTGAAATTGGTGTAGGAGAACTGTTGCCGGAATACCCTGGCCAGTAGGGCCTGTTGCTCCTTCTACCTCTGACCACATTTTGCAGTCTTTCTCAATGCCTCAGTTGCCTCTGACGGTGATGTGGAAGGGTGAGATGCAGTGCCAGCACAGCCCCCAAGAAACGATCTAAATGTTAGACTTTCAAATCTGCTCTCAATGAAACTCATGAATCTTTATGAGCCAAAGCACTGCTTCAACTGCAAATTGCTCTAATTGGTCAAAAGGCCTGTCTGCCTATGCGAAACTAACAAGTAACCATTATTGGCCAAATAAAAGTAAACCAGATGCTAATGCCTTTAAATAGCTCTCCTCCAACTGACATCGGACTGAAACTCAACTGCTCAAGCTGTTGTGGTTAACCAGTGGTCATAAGAACATAAGAACATAAGAAATAGGAGCAGGCCATTTGGCCCCTCGAGCCTGCTCCGCCATTCAATAAGATCATGGCTGATCCGATCCTGGCCTCAACTCCACTTCCGCGCCCGCTCCCCATAATCCTTGACTCCCTTATCGTTCAAAAATCTGTCTATCTCCACCTTAAATACATTAAATGACCCAACCCCCACTGCTCTCTGAGGTAGAGAATTCCAAAGATTCATGACCCACTGAGAGAAGAAATACCTCCTCATTTCCTTTTTAAATGGGCGACCCCTTATTCTGAAACTATGCCCGCTAGTTCTAGATTCCCCCACTAAGGGAATCATCCTCTCTGCATCTACCCTAAGCATTTTATACGTTTCAATAAGATCACCTCTCAGTCTTCTAAACTCTAATGATTATAGGCCCAACCTGCTCAACCTTACTTTATATGACAACCCCTTCATCTCAGGAATCAACCTCATTAACCTTCTCTGAACTGCCTCCAATGCAAGTATATCCTTCCTTAAATAAGACTAAAACTGTATGCAGTACTCCAGGTGTGGTCTTACCAATGCCCTGTACAGTTGTAGCAGAACATCCCTCCTTTTATACTCCATATCCCTTGCAATAAAAGCCAATATTCCATTTGCCTTCCTAATTACTTGCTGTATCTGTATGCTAACTTTTTGTGTTTCACGTACAAGGACCCCCAAATCCCTCTGTACCACCGCATTTTGTAATCTCTCCCTATTTAAATAATAGCTTTTTCTTTTTACTACCAAAGTGGATAACCTCACATTTTCCCACATTATACTCCATCTGCCAATTTTTTGCCCACTCAAAAATAATATCAAGACCTGCAAGAAAAGGTTAGTGCACTTGTTTTCTTAATTACTTTTGCAACGATTTTGTGGGATAGGGTCCTCTAGTTTTTCTTTCATTTGTTGAAATGTTTTTTTTCCCGTTTTCCCCCTCCTCCCTGGGCCCAACTCTATTCTCAACGTTACTTTGTCGAGGATTGCATTTGCCGCCCAAAATCCGATCTGCCGCCCAGAATCGGCATGTAAGGCCCATTTTTTCTGCTGGCCGTTTTTTCCCCCATTTCTTCACCAAACTTCTGTCCAAAGTACCGTCAGGATCTTAGTGCTCCTTTCGACGGTATATGGGCAGAACTTAGGTTTGACCAAACTCGGGCCCTTATAATAGTGCATAAAGCTGTTTGTGGAGATTCATGCGGCAAACTCCATATCTTGCTATGCTAAGGATGTGCACCCTCTGTGTAGATCTGTTGGAACAGAGGATTCTGGAACTTGTGGGTACTAACTGTCTAATGTATACCTCGGTATTATGGAGGAGAACCTGACCTAAATCTCCACCATTATGGGCCATGCTGGCTTGCACAATGGAGTAGGGGTTCTTATAGAATCATGCTGATATCGTGTAAGTTGTGTCCTCGCTTTTAGAGAATTTCAGTAAGCTTAGCATTCGTTTGCTCAGCTCCTTTAGATAAAGGGCTAGAAATTGGCCAGGTTTGCGCCCATTTCACCGCCATTTTTTCGCAGTAAAAGTATGTGTTTTGGTGCTAAAAAAAGAAACCCTACTCCATTGTGCATGCCAGCATATAGATTGGGCTAACTAAACTGGTAGCAATGCGGTGGAGGAGGATTTCCTGGAGTGTATTAGGGATGGTTTTCTGGACCAATATATCGAGGAGCCAACTAGGGAGCTGACCATCCTAGACTGGGTGATGTGTAATGAGACAGGACTAATTAGCAATCTGGTTGTGCGAGACCCGTTGGGGAAGAGTGACCATAACATGGTAGAATTCTTTATTAGGATGGAGAGTGACACAGTTAATTCAGAAACTAGGGTCCTGAACTTAAGTAAAGCTAACTTCGATGATTTGAGGCGTGAATTGGTTAGAATAGACTGGCAAATGATTCTTAAAGGGTTGACGGTGGATAGGCAATGGCAAACATTTAAAGATCACATGGATGAACTTCAGCAATTGTACATCCCTGTTTGGAGTAAAAATAAAATGGGGAAGGTGGCTCAACCGTGGCTAACAAGGGAAATTAAGGATAGTGTTAAATCCAAGGAAGAGGCATATAAATTGGCCAGAAAAAGCAGCAAACCTGTGGACTGGGAGAAATTTAGAATGTGAAGAGAAAAAGATTAGTGAAGACAAATGTAGGTCCCTTGCAGTCAGATTTAGGTGAATTTATAATGGGGAACAAAGAAATGGCAGACCAATTGAACAAATACTTTGGTTCTGTCTTCACAAAGGAAGACACAAATAACCTTCTGGAAGTACTAGGGGACCGAGGGCCTAGTGAGAACGAGGAACTGAAGGATATCCTTATTAGGCGGGAAATTGTGTTAGGGAAATTGATGGGATTGAAGGCCGATAAATCCCTGGGGCCTGATTGTCTGCATCCCAGAGTACTTAAGGAAGTGACCCTAGAAATAGTGGATGCATTGGTGATCATTTTCCAACAGGCTATCGACTCTGGATCAGTTCCTATGGACTGGAGGGTAGCTAATGTAATACCATTTTTTAAGAAAGGAGGGACAGAGAAAGCGGGTAATTATAGACTGGTTAGCCTGACATCAGTAGTGAGGAAAATGTTGGAATCAATTATTAAGGATGAAATAGCGCATTTGGAAAGCAGTGATAGGATCGGTCCAAGTCAGCATGAATTTATGAAGGGGAAATAAAGCTTGACAAATCTGGAATTTTTTGAGGATGTAACTAGTAGAGTGAACAAGGGAGAACCAGTGGATGTGGTGTATTTGGACTTTCAAAAGGCTTTTGACAAGGTCCCACACAAGAGATTGGTGTGCAAAATTAAAGCACATATTATTGGGGATAATATACTGACATGGATAGAGAACTGTTGGCAGACAGGAAGCAGAGAGTCGGGATAAACGGGTCCTTTTCAGAATGGCAGGCAGTGACTAGTGGAGTGCCGCAGGGCTCAGTGCTGGGACCCCAACTCTTCACACTATACATCAATGATTTAGATGAAGGAATTGAGTGTAATATCTCCAAGTTTGCAGATGACACTAAACTGGGTGGCGGTGTGAGCTGTGAGGAGGATGTTAAGAGGCTGCAGGGTGACTTAGACAGGTTAGGTGAGTAGGCAAATGCATGGCAGATGCAGTATAATGTGGATAAATGTGAGGTTATCCACTTGGGGGCAAAAACGCGAAGACAGAATATTATCTGAATGGTGGCAGATTAGCAAAAGGGGAGGTGCAACAAGACCTGGGTGTCATGGTTCATCAGTCATTGAAAGTTGGCATGCAGGTATAACAGGCGGTGAAGAAGGCAAATGGCATGTTGACCTTCATAGCTAGGGGATTTGAGTATAGGAGCAGGGACGTCTTACTGCAGTTGTACAGGGTCTTGATGAGGCCTCACCTGGAATATCGTGTTCAGTTTTGTCTCCGAATGTGAGGAAGGACGTTCTTGCTATTGAGGGAGTGCAGCGAAGGTTCACCAGACTGATTCCCGGGATGGCTGGACTGACATATGAGGAGAGACTGCATCAACTGGGCCTTTATACATTGGAGTTTAGAAGGATGAGAGGGGATCTCATAGAAACATACAAGATTCTGACGGGACGGGACAGGTTAGATGTGGGTAAATTGTTCCCGATGTTGGGGAAGTCCAGAACCAGGGGACACAGTTTTAGGATAAGGGGTAGGCCATTTAGGACTGAGATGAGGAGAAACTTCTTCACTCAGAGAGTTGTTAATCTGTGGAATTCGCTGCCGCAGAGAGTTGTTGATGCCAGTTCATTGGATATATTCAAGAGGGAGTTAGATATGGCCCTTACGGCTAAGGGGATCAAGGGTATGGAGTGAAAGCAGGAAAGGGATACTGAGGGAATGATCAGCCATGATCTTATTGAATGGTGGTGCAGGCTTGAAGGGCTGAATGGCCTACTCTTGCACCTATTTTCTATGTTTCTATTTTTACTAGTGTTTAAGACTTGGCACCTGTTGGAGACCCAAGGGTCACCTGCACACCCCGGGCAGTCTACCATGTTGCTTCCTCACTCTGGAGTTACATTAAAGAGACCAAATCACAACAGTTTGAGCTTACAGTATACAGTCTTGTGGAGTTATTCTGAACAAAACACCATCCGTCCCTTCAACCACCATCTGCCGCACCTGTGACAGAGACTGTAGATCCTGCATTGGCCTCATCAATCACCTGAAATCTCATATTAGCGAGGAAGCAAGACATACTCGACTCCAAGGGACTGCCTAAGAAGAAGGATTTCCAGCATTTTCTGCTTTTATTTCAGATTTACAGCATCTAATTGTGGAGGGAAGAGGAAGAACTAGAAGAAGAGGAACCAGAATGAAGGATGCAACCCAGTCAGTCCCTTTCTGGCCGGGATATCCAGGATGGAATCATCCTCTTTCTGTAACAGTTACCACAATCTAAATTTCTCATTTAACATTTGTCCCACAACTTCCCTTCCCTCTGCCACTGACCATCACAGCGTCCTCTTGGCCATGATGCTGCAATAAAAGCCACCACAAAGCAAACTACCCAATCCAACTTTATACATCTATCCATCCAACATTACAGCAAGAAATCAACTAATTATCCTTATACATTCAATTAGTGAATGTCTTGTGTGTGCCTTTGCTTATCCTAGTGATGTCACCCAGTGGCTGCAGCATGGTTGGTGGAAGGTTGCTGACGTTCAGTGGGGAAGACATCAGTTGGCCTTGCAGATTGACCTGTAGGAGCTTGGAGTCTTCTTCATCTTCTCCTCCTCCATCTGCTTTTCCCTCTCCCTTTCCCTTTCCCTCTCCTCCTCTTCCTCTTCCTCATCCTCTTCTTCCACCTCCTCTTCCTCCTCCTCTTCTTCCACCTCCTCTTCCTCCTCCTCCTCCTCTTTATCCTCCTCCCCTTTATCCTCCTCCTTCCTCCTTCTTTTCTTCCTCCTCCTCTTCTTCCTCCTCCTCCTCTTCTTCCTCCTCCTCCTCCTCTGAAATGAGGAAGTCACAACGGTGGAGTTGTGGTGAGGGGCGGGCAGGAAAGCAAGAGGTGCATTTGAGAAGGAGGCTAATGTTTGAGAATACCAGCATCTTGTATCCTTTCAGCCCCACCGCTGACCAAGGGCTCAGTCATGCCCTTGCCAAGAATGGCCAGCATCGTCTCCTCCAAGCAGGTGAGGATGTGAAGCTAGGAATGGGAGGTGTGCCTCGTGTTTGGTACAGATCATTAGTAGGTGAGTGATTGGTGAGGGGTGTGGTGGAGGTGGGAGTCATGCAGTGAGAATTATGTGAGGCTGGTGGTGCAGTTGGTAGGTGACGGCTTTTGAAGATGCATTCACTGGCATTGACCACTGCCAGTTCGCTGTCATTGGGACTGCAAATTCTGGGCCAATATATATAATGTAGAATCAATGGGGCCGAAATTCACTTGCGCAAGAAAGCTGGCGCACCTATGAGTTTTTACCTGCTTTTATTGCAGGAATCCATGATGTGGCCATATGAGCGATTTTCAGGACTTTGTAATTATTCATTTTTCATCAGTTTTCATCTTAGGCCACTGGGCCACCAGGGAGGGTTTCGGCCAGACCAGCGGCCTGGCACCCAAGTTGGTGGCCCGGCTTAACCCGTGGGCACTATCTTGCCTGCTAATCGGGAAGTTGGCCGGCAAAAATTAATAAATGACGGCTGCGGCAGTGGCCCCTCCCCTTGAAGGACCACCGCGCTGTCGGGCCGCACTCGCTGGGGATAAAGTGCACCGACAAAGAAAGCTGTCGGGGGCACCACGTTGTGGAGGATTGATTTTTTGACTGAGGCCTATAAAAGGCTGTGAGGTCGGGCGGTGCGTCGCTGAGTCAGGAGCAGCGTCGGAGGTGCGTGGAGAGGCGAGAGGCTTGTGCAGCTACAGGGAGAAGGCAAAAAAGAAGCAGAAAGAAATAGAAAGGTGACGTCAAAGCCAAGGGGGTAAGTGATTGGCTGGTGATTGGTGAGTAGTTTTTCTTTTTTCTCTTCGAGAACAGTGAGTATATTTTAGCATTGTTGTGGCCAATTTAAGTGTATCGAAGGGTTAAGTCATGGCAGGAGAGCTCGGTCACGTGATATGCTCCTCCTGTACCATGTGGGAACTCAGGGACACTTTCGGTGTCCCTGACGACTACGTGTGCGGGAAGTGTATCCGCCTCCAGCTCCTGACGGACCACGTTGCGGAATTGGAGCTGAGGGTGGATTCACTCTGGAGCATCCACGATGCTGAGAATGACGTGAGTCGCACGTGTAGTGAGTTGGTCTTACTGCAGGTGAAGGGTCCACAGCCAGCTAGGGAATGGAAGACCAGCAGGAAGAGCAGTGCAAGGAAGGTAGTGCAGGGGTCCCCTGCGGTCATCCCCTTGCAAAACAGATACACCGTTTTGAGTACTGTTGAGGGGGATGACTCATCAGGGGAGGACAGCAGCAGCCAAGTTCATGGCACCATGGCTGGCTCTGCTGTACAGGAGGGCAGGAAAAAGAGTGGGAGAGCAATAGTGATAGGGGATTCGATTCTAAGGGGAATAGATAGGCGTTTCTGCAGCCGCAACCGAGACTCCAGGATGGTATGTTGCCTCCCTGGTGCAAGGGTCAAGGATGTCTCGGAGCAGGTGCAGGACATTCTGAAAAGGGAGGGTGAACAGCCAGTTGTCGTGGTGCTCATTGGTACCAACGATATAGGTAAAAAAAGTGATGAAGTCCTATGAGACGAATTTAAGGAGCTCGGAGCTAAATTAAAGCGTAGGACCACAAAAGTAGTAATCTCAGGATTGCTATCAGTGCCACGAGCTAGTCAGAGTAGGAATCACAGGATAGCTCAGATGAATACGTGGCTTGAGCAGTGGTGCAGCAGGGAGGGATTCAAATTCCAGGGACATTGGAACCGGTTCTGGGGGAGGTGGAACCATTACAAACCGGACGGTCTGCACCTAGGCAGGATGAGAACCAATGTCCGAGGGGGAGTGTTTGCTAGTGCTGCTGGGGAGGAGTTAAACTAATATGGCAGGGGGATGGGAACCAATGCAGGGAGACAGAGGGAAACAAAAAGGAGACAAAAACAAAAGACAGAAAGGAGATGAGTAAAAGTGGAGGGCAGAGAAACCCAAGGCAAAAAACAAAAAGGGCCACTGAATATATAGGGGCTGTAGGAGGGGTCAAAACTAAAAATCATGGTTTAAAAACGAGTATTAAAACACTCTACCTAAACGCACGCAGCATTTGAAATAAAGTAAATGAGTTGACGGCACAAATCATTACAAATGGGTATGATTTGGTGACCATTACAGAAACGTGGTTGCAGGGTGGCCAAGACTGGGAATTAAACATACAGGGGTATCTGACAATTCGGAAAGATAGACAAGAAGGGAAAGGAGGTGGGGTAGCTCTGTTAATAAAGGATGATATCAGGGCAGTTGTGAAAGACGATATTGGCTCTAATGAACAAAATGTTGAATCATTGTGGGTGGAGATTAGAGATAGTAAGGGGAAAAAGTCACTGGTGGGCGTAGTTTATAGGCCCCCAAATAATAATTTCACGATGGAGCGGACAATAATCAAGGGAATAATGGAGGCATGTGAAAAAGGAACGGCAGTAATCATGGGGGATTTTAACCTACATATCGATTGGTCAAATCAAATCGCACGGGGTAGCCTTGAGGAGGAATTCATAGAATGCATTCTGGATTGTTTCTTAGAACAGTATGTTACAGAACCTACAAGGGAGCAAGCTATCTTAGATCTGGTCCTGTGTAATGAGACAGGAATAATAAACAATCTCCTCGTAAAAGATCCTCTCGGAATGAGTGATCACAGTATGGTTGAATTTGTAATACAGATTGAGGGTGAGGAAGTAGTGTCTCAAATGAGCGTACTATGCTTAAACAAAGGGGACTACAGTGGGATGAGGGCAGAGTTGGCTAAAGTAAACTGGGAACACAGACTAAACAGTGGCACAATTGCAGAACAGTGGAGGACTTTTAAGGAGCTCTTTCATAGTGCTCAACAAAAATATATTCCAGTGAAAAAGAAGGGCGGTAAGAGAAGGGATAACCAGCCGTGGATAACCAAGGAAATAAAGGAGAGTATCAAATTAAAAACCAATGCGTATAAGGTGGCCAAGGTTAGTGGGAAACTAGAAGATTGGGAAAATTTTAAATGACAGCAAAGAATTACTAAGAAAGCAATAAAGCAAGGAAAGATAGATTTCGAAAGTAAACTTGCGCAAAACATAAAAACAGATTGTAAAAGCTTTTCCAGATATATAAAACGGAAAAGAGTGACTAAAGTAAATGTTGGTCCCTTCGAAGATGAGAAGGGGGATTTAATAATGGGAAATGTGGAAATGGCTGAGACCTTAAATAATTATTTTGCTTCGGTCTTCACAGTGGAAGACACAAAAACCATGCCAAAAATTGCTGGTCACGAGAATGTGGGAAGTGAGGACCTTGAGACAATCACTATCACTAGGGGGGTAGTGCTGAACAGGCTAATGGGACTCAAGGTAGACAAGTCCCCTGGTCCTGATGAAATGCATCCCAGGGTATTAAAAGAGATGGCGGAAGTTATAACAGATGCATTCGTTATAATCTACCAAAATTCTCTGGACTCTGGGGAGGTACCAGCAGATTGGAAAGCAGCTAATGTAACTCCTCTGATTAAAAAGGGGGCAGACAAAAGGCAGGTAACTATAGGCCGGTTAGTTTAACATCTGTAGTGCGGAAAATGCTTGAAGCTATCATGAAGGAAGAAATAGCAGGACACCTAGATAGGAATAGTGCAATCAAGTAGATGCACCATGGATTCATGAAGGGGAAATCATGTTTAACTAATTTACTAGAATTCTTTGAGGATATAACGAGCATGGTGGATAGAGGTGTACCGATGGATGTGGTGTGTTTAGATTTCCAAAAGACATTCAATAAGGTGCCACACAAAAGGTTACTGCAGAAGATAAAGATACGTGGAGTCAGAGGAAATGTATTAGCATGGATCGAGAATTGGCTGGCTAACAGAAAGCAGAGAGTCGGGATAACTGGGTCCTTTTCGAGTTGGAAATTGGTGGTTAGTGGTGTGCCACAGGGATCGGTGCTGGGACCACAACTGTTTACAATATACATAGATGACGTGGAAGAGGGGACAGAGTGTAGTGTAACAAAATTTGCAGATGACACAAAGATTAGTGAGAAAGCGGGTTCTGTAGAGGACACAGAGAGGCTGCAAAGAGATTTAGATAGGTTAAGCGAATGGGCTAACGTCTGGCAGATGGAATACAATGTCGGAAAATGTGAGGTCATCCACCTTGGAAAAAAAAACAGTAAAAGGGAATATTATTTGAATGGGGAGAAATTACAACATGCTGCAGTGCAGAGGGACCTGGGGGTCCTTGTGCATGAATCCCAAAAAGTTAGTTTGCAGGTGCAGCAGGCAATCAGGAAGGCGAATGGAATGTTGGCCTTCATTGCGAGAGGGATGGAGTACAGAAGCAGGGAGGTCCTGCTGCAACTGTACAGGGTATTGGTGAGGCCGCACCTGGAATACTGCGTGCAGTTTTGGTCACCTTACTTAAGGAAGGATATACTGGCTTTGGAGGGGATACAGAGACAATGCACTAGGCTGATTCCGGAGATGAGGGGGTTACCTTCTGATGATAGATTGAGTAGACTGGGTCTTTACTCGTTGGAGTTCAGAAGGATGAGGGGTGATCTTATTGAAACATTTTAAAATACTGAAAGGGATAGACAAGATAGAGGCAGAGAGGTTGTTTCCACTGGTCGGGAAGACTGGAACTAGGGGGCACAGCTTCAAAATACGAGGGAGCCAATTTAAAACCGAGTTGAGAAGGAATTTCTTCTCCCAGAGGGTTGTGAATCTGTGTAATTCTCTGCCCAAGGAAGCAGTTGAGGCTAGCTCATTGAATATATTCAAATCACAGATAGATGGATTTTTAACCAATAAGGGAATTAAGGGTTATGGGGAGCGGGCGGGTCAGTGGAGCTGAGTCCATGGCCAGATCAGCCATGATCTTGTTGAGTGACGGAGCAGGCTCAAGGGGCTAGATGGCCTACTCCTGTTCCTAATTCTTATGTTCTTTTGTTCTTATGTTCTTAACTCCAGTTCGCACGAAACTAAGAACTTACACAAAAGAACTAATTCCTGTAATCGGCTGTGGTACCGTAAAGGTCTCCTATGATGGAGCAGTGCACAAGCTACCACTCTGGATGGTACCGGGGGTGGTACCAGGGATGGTCCCACTCTGCTCGGCAGGATCGATCTGGCTGGGAATGATATGCTGGAACTGGGACGATGTCCGAGCGCTATCGCCCGCTGACGACACTTCGTGTGCCCAGGTCTTAAACAAATTTCCTTCACAGTTTGAACCAGGCATCGGGAAATTCCAAGGAACAAAAGAGCAGATCCACCTAATTCCGGGGGCGCGACCCATCCATCACAAGGCGAGAGCAGTACTGTACATGATGAGAGAAAGGGTAGAGATCGAGCTAGACCGGCTGCAAAGAGAGGGTATCATCTCACCGATCGAGTTCAATGAGTGAGCCAGACCGATCGTTCCTGTCCTCAAGGGAGACGGCACCATCAGAATCTGTGGTGATTACAAAGTAACTGTCAATCGTTTCTCACTGCAGGGCCAATATTCACTACCAAAGGCCGACGAGCTCTTTGCAATGCTGGTGGGAGGAAAGATTTTCATGAAGTTGGATCTGACTTCAGCCTACATGGCGCAGGAACTGGGGGAATCATCAAAGGCCCTCACCTGCATCAACACGCACAAAGGTCTTTTTATTTATAACAGATGCTCATTTGGTATCTGTTCAGCGGTGGCGATATTCCAGAAAAACATGGAAAGCTTACTGAAGTCGGTCCCTCACACCGTGGTCTTCCAGGACGACATCTTGGTCACAGGTCGGAACACAGTCAAGCATCTGCAGAACCTGGAGGAGGTTCTTAGTCAACTCAACTGCATGGGGCTCAGGTTAAAATGCTCGGTGTGTTTTCCTGGCACCTGAAGTGGAGTTCTCGGGAAGGAGGATTGCGGCGGATGGCATCAGGCCCACCAACGTGAAGATGGAGGCAATCGAGAACGCACCGAGGCCACAGAACGTGACGGAGCTGCGGTCGTTTCTGCGACTCCTGACCCACTTTGGTAAATTTTTACCAGGTCTTAGCACATTGTTAGAACCACTGCATGTGTTACTACAAAAAGGGGACGCAAGGGTTTGGGGCAAAAGCCAAGAAAATGCCTTTGTAAAGGCGAGAAAATTGTTATGCTCAAACAAATCGCTTGTGTTGTATGATCCATGTAAGCGTTTGGTACTAGCATGTGTTGCATCGTCATATGGCGTCGGGTGTGTATTGCAACAAGCTAATGATTCTGGGAAACAGCAACTGGTTGCTTATGCTTCAAGGAGACTGTCTTAAGGCTGAGAGAGCCTACAGCATGATTGAGAAAGAAGCGTTAGCGTGTGTCTATGTGGTAAAGAAAATTAATCAATACCGGTTTGGGCTAAAATTCGAATTGGAAACTGACCATAAACCACTCAAATCCCTGTTTTCCGAGAGTAAAGGGATAAATACCAATGCATCGGCCCGCATCCAGAGATGGGCGCTCACGTTGTCCGCATACAACTACACCATCTGCCACAGGCCAGGCACAGAAAACTGCGTCAATGCTGTCTGTAGGCTGCCATTGTCCACCACGGGGGTGGAAATAGCGCAGCCTGCAGATCTAGCCATGATTATGGAAGCACTTGAGAGTGAACAATCACCCGTCATTGCCCGGCAGATCAAAACCTGGACAAGGCAGGACCCCGATATTCTCTTGTCAAAAGCTGTGTGCTTCACGAGAGCTGGTCCAGTGTCCCAGTGGAAATGCAGGAAGAGATTAAGCCGTTCCAGCGGCGCATAGATGAATTGTCTATACAAGCAGACTGCCTTTTGTGGGACAATTGAGTAGTGGTCCCCAAGAAGGGCAGAGACACTTTCATCAATGACCTCCACAGTACCCACCCAGGCATCGTAATGATGAAAACGATAGCCAAATCCCACGTGTGGTGGCCCGGTATCGATGCGGACTTAGAATCCTGCATTCACAGATGTAATACATGCTCGCAGTTAACCAATGTACCCAGGGAGGCACCACTAAGTTTATGGTCTTGGCCCTCCAAACCATGGTCCAGATTGAACATCGACTATGCAGGCCCGTTCTTGGGTAAAATGTTCCTTGTGATTTTACATGTGTACTCCAAGTGGATTGAATGTGAGATAATGTCGGCTAGCACGTCCGCTGCCACTACTGAAAGCCCGCGGGCCATGTTTGCCATTCACGGCTTACCCGATATCCTGGTGAGCGACAACGAGCCATGTTTTACCAGTGCTAAGTTCAAAGAATTCATGACCCGTAACGGGATCAAACATGTCACATCTGCCCTGTTTAAACCAGCACCCAATGGTCAGGCAGAGTGAGCAGTGCAAACCATCAAGCAAGGCTTGAAGAGGGTAACTGAAGGCTCACTGCAGACTCGCCTATCCCGAGTCCTGCTTAGCTACCGCACGAGACCCCACTCGCTCACTGGGATCCCATCTGCTGAACTGCTCATGAAAAGAGCACTTAAGACAAGGCTCTCGTTAGTTCACCCTGATCTACATGAACAGGTAGAGAGCAGGCAGCTTCAACAAAGTACATACCATGATAGCGCAAATGTGTCACACGAGATTGAAATCAATGATCCTGTATTTGTATTAAATTATGGACAAGGTCCCAAGTGGCTTCCCAGCACTGTCGTGGTCAAAGACGGGAGCAGGGTGTTTCGGGTCAAACTTTAAAATGGACTCATTCACCGGAAACACTTGGAACAAATCAAACTCAGATTCATGGACTATCCTGAGCAACCCACCTTGGACCCTACTTTTTTGATCCCCCAACATACACACCAGTGGCAAGCAGCATCACGGTTGACCACGAAGCAGAACCCATCATCTACAGCAGCCTAGCAGGACCCAACACACCAGGCAGCCCAGCAACGCCAGCTGCACAGCAGCCTAGCGAGGGCTCAACAAATAATTCAACAACACTAGCTTTCACGTCGAGGTGATCAACCAGGGCAAGAAGGGCCCCAGACTGACTCACATTGTAAATAGTTACATGATTGACATTGGCAGGGGTGGGTGTTGTTATATATGTGAACTTGTATTTACTCTGTACAGCCACCAGAGGGCTCATCCCCCGGAGTCCCAAGGGATCCCATCATCCCTTGGGAGCACAGGTATTTAAGGAGGCCTCACAGGTTGGAGAGGCACTCTGGAGACCTGCAATAAAAGACTACGGTCACACTTTACTTTGAGCTCACAGTGTTCAGTCTGACTCTTTCTCCATACATAACACTAAAATCTCATTGCTGATGTCACTAAGCTGGGTGGCAGTGCGAGGAGGATGTTAGTATGCTGCAGGGGGACTTGGAATGGTTAGGTGAATGGTCAAATGCATGGCAGATGCAATATAATGTGGATAAATGTGAGGTTATCCACTTTGGTTGCAAAAACAGGAAGGTAGATTATTATCTGAATGGTGATAGATTAGTAAAAGGGGAGGTGCAATGAGACCTGGGTGTCATTGTTCATCTGTCATTGAAGGTAGGCATGTAGGTACAGCAGGCAGTAAAGAAGGCAAATGGTATACTGGCCTTCATAGCGAGGGGATTTGAGTATAGGAGCAGGGAAGTCTTACTGCAGTTTTACAGGGCCTTGGTGAGACCACAGCTTGAGTATTGTGTGCAGTTTTGTTCTACTAATCTGAGCAATTCTTGCTATTGAGAGAGTGCAGCGAAGGTTCACCAGACTGATTCCCGGGATGACAGGACTGACATATGATGAAAAACGGGATCGACTAGGCTTATATTCAGTGGAATTTAGAAGAATGAGAGGGATCTCATAGAAACATATAAAATTCTGATTGGATTGGATAGGTTAGATGCAGGAAGAATGTTCCCGATGTTTGGGAAGTCCAGAACCAGGGGACATAGACTTAGGATAAGGGGTAAGCCATTTAGGACCGAGATGAGGAGAAACTTCTTCACTCAGAGAGTTGTTAACCTGTGGAATTCTCTACCACAGAAAGTTGTTGAGGCCAGTTCGTTAGATATATTGAAAAGGGAGTTAGATGTGGCCCTTAGGGCGAAAGGAATCAAGGGGTATGGAGAAAAAGCAGGAATGGGGTACTGAAGTTGCATGATCAGCCATGATCATATTGAATGGTGGTGCAGGCTCGAAGGGCCGAAAGGCCTACTCCTGCACCTACTTTCTATGTTTCTATGTAACTCTTCAGCGACTCGGTGAGTAAAATTTCTTTTACACATTCACTGTATATGGCCTTTAATGTTACAGCCCTTGCAAGTATAGTCCCTGTATCTGCATTGGTGGGCTCTGATTTCCTCCACAGCACCAGCATGGGGCTGGCCGGTTGGCCCCCTGTAGCAGACTCAGGCTTGCCGGGCTTGGGGTCGCAGCCTTGCCTCTGAAAGGTGCCATTCGGTTCACTGTACTTGCCATGTTGGAGTCCTGGGGTTGAGTCATTATCCTTCTGGAATCGCAGACCGAGGTCACGAACGCTTGGCTCACACTAATTGCTTTCTGCAGAGTGACGGTGGTGTCCGCAGAGAGCAGCCTGTGGAGGAGGCCTTCATGACCGAATCCAATAACAAAGATGTCCCTCAGTGCGTCGGTGAGGTGGTCGCCAAAATCACACGGTGCAGCCAATCGCCTCAGGTCTGTAGAATATTTTGCGATTTCTTGGCCTTCGGGCCGCCGGTGTTTGTAGAACCGGTGTCTGGCTCTCTTTTGGTTTAAGCTGTTCCTGTATCAGGCTTAGAGCTCCGCGAACATTTTCATTGTCGTCTTCTCTGGGGCTAGCAAGTCCCTGACAAGGCCATGAACGGTGGGCCCACAACTGCTGAGCAGGACGGCTCTGTGCTTATCAGCCAATGAGGTTGGTGTGTTTCCAGACAGGTCGTTCACGATGAAACAGTGTTCTAGCCTTTCCACAAAAGCATCCCAATCTTCTCCATCAGCGAATTGTTGAAAGTTGCTAAGGTTAGCCAATTTTCACGTGGAATTCGTATTCTCATCACCAATTATAGTGTTTACAGGCACTTTAGTAATGACTCCATGAGGTAAGGTATTGCACTTGAACTGTTGTGACCTTAGTCCATTTATTGCAGCTCCTGAATGAGTTTACAGTAAGGTGAGCTCCCTTTTATACCTGGTTACCTGTGGTGTACAGGTGACCACTAGGTCTCCTCTGTTGCACCCTCTGGTGGTACAGGCAAATTGTATACAGTGTAAAGATACATTCATTGGTCTTATGTAACTGTACATTGTGTGTACAGGGTATATAATTACACAACAGCGTCTGTGGGCGAGGTGAGCTCATTTTGCTCGAGTTGCCAGAGCTCAGGGCTTTTACCTTTGCTCATAGTGTTGGACAGGCCCAAAGACAGCTGATGTGTCTGTGACCTCCCTTTTCTTTTCATTTGAACAGTGTCGCTGCTGCTCCCTGGGAAGCGGTCTGAGCGAGTGAGCGTTTCATCTGAGCGACGGTGGGACTGCCTCGTCTTGTCTAGCAGTTCACAGGGGATTGCTGACTCACTTTCCTTGAGGGCACCGTGTAAGCACTCTCTAGTTTGGGATCCTGGCTTGTCCAGGTCCCGTTCGGAGGAGCCGTTGTAGGTGACCCTTCGCTCTTGGGCATTGCCGTGGTGGCGAGTGGGTTTGTGGGCTGCGCCTTTTCCACCCGGCTGGTGGCCGACGGTAGCCGACTGTGAGCATAGGCGCAGTTTACTGTTTCTGGCCCGTGGCGGTTCATGCCATCGAGTGTCTGCAATGTTAAACCGATCTGAGGCAGGGTATCGCTATCGCTGCCTCTGCTCTCCGGGGATCGTTTACTTTGTGGCTTGTCTACTTCTGTCAGCTATGGGTACACTTTATGATACATCGTTCTGGTCCCGGGGACGCAGGCTACAGCATTGGGTAGCCCGCTGGATCTGTATACGACCGTTAGGTGTTCGACTGCTACATTGGCTGATTGCAATTTGCACCCGACATCGATCAACAACATTTTGCTCGTTACAGCTGGACTTTTACATTGGTTACCAATTTCAAGCAGTTCATTCAAAAATGGTGGGTTGCTGGCCTCCTTTAAAACGGCCTTACTACTTTTACCCCTTGCGTGGAACCACGTGTCATTGCTCCATTAGCGCTGCACCTCGTGGTTTGGAAGCCATCTTTTCCATGTCCATGATGTCGGCTGCTGCGATCTTCTTTCCCGGGGATTCTGCCACTGAAGCTGGGAAGGCGCTCTCGGAACCAATCTCCCCCCGCCCCGCCCCCCCCAGGAGTCCTGCCACTGAAACCGGGAAGATGCGTTTGGGTCGTCTCGGCCGGATTATTGCCACACAGTCGTGATGAGTGGTCTGTGCCTCGGGGGCTGCGCGGATCTGCTCTCCGGTGCCGGGTCCAACTGAAGGCCGGGGCTTGCTCTGCCTCTGAGCACGGGGGCATCGATCGCTGAAGGGATTAAGTCTTCCCAGTTCCAATGAATCTTCCCCATCCATCTTCTTCCAAATAGCATTGGTCCATCACCTGAAACAATCCACAATGGTAAGTTGTGCACCACGCCATCATGGGATACATTTACATCCACACTACCAACAACTGATATCAGTTCCTTGGTTTAGGTGCGCAGCTTTGCCTGAACTGGGACCAGCTTGGGTCTTTCAGCTTGATCGTTCCATAGCCTCTCAAAGGCATCCTGGCTCATTACTGACTGACTCGCCCCCTGGGTCCACTTCCATGAAGACTGGAACGCCATTTATCTCGACTTCCATTTTCACTGGAGGACAATCTGTGGTGCAGGTATATACTCCATACACTTCGTCCTGCAACTGAGCTGCTCCTCTAGCCACCTCCTTGTAATCTGCGCTGGATTCACAGCCATCTGCTGTCTCCTCTTCCACGTGGTGAGTCACAGCTCTTTTGTACTTTCACTGGAGGTGGCCCTTTGTGCTGCAGCCTTTGCACACATAGTCTCTGAACTGACACTGATGAGCCCTGTGATTACCTCCGCAACGCCAGCATGGTGCTACTCGACTTATGTTTGCACCCCTTGCGGTCTCTGAGTTTAAAGATTCTTGGGCCTGTACGCTCTGCCCTGGGCAGATTCACGTTCAACAGTTCTGCCTGTGAAAGACACCATTCTGTTTACAGTACTTGCCGGGTTTGAATCCTGAGCGTGAGTCATCATCTGCTTGGAGCTGCAGCTTTATAGGTCATGAACGGCTGGCTGATGCTGATGGCCTTCTGCAGAGTGACGGTGGTTTCGGCAGACAGTAACCTGTGAAGAAGGGCCTCATGATCGATGCCAATTACGAAGACGTCCCGCAACGCATCAGCGAGGGATGCGCCGAATTCACACGGTCCTGCCAGCCTCCTGAGGTCGGCAGCGTACTTCCTGGCCCTCGGGTCGGTGGTGTCTATAAAATCGATGCCTGGCCGTGAGGATGCTCTCCTTCGGTTTGAGTTGGTCTCGAATTAGCACTTACAGCTCCTCGTATGACTTGGTCATTGTTTACTCTGGTGCAAGCAAGTCCCTGACGAGGACGTAGACTGCGGGCCCACAACTGGTCAACAGGATAGCTCTGCGCTTATCTGCCAGCGTGGCCGGATCATCGCCAACCAGGTCATTTGCTACGAAATATTGGTCGAACCGCTCCGTAAAGGCTTCCCAATCTTCCAACCTCTGAGGACTTTTCTAATGCACCAACGTTAGTCATTTTTGCATGAAAGTTCGTAATCTAGTCACCAGTTGTTATGACTTTAATACTCTTATGAATGACTCCACAAGATCTAGTATTGTACTTGAGCTATTGTGACCTTAGTCCCATTTATTGTAACTCTAGAGTGAGGCACAAGCTTGGTGGGCGGCCTTTTATACTGTGCCCTGCACACCTATACAGGTGACCCTCAGGTCTCCCACTGCAATGCCCTCTGGTGGCACACCTTATGTGACTATACAGTTAATATACATAGTCTACATACATGACAATTACCTTCCTCTCTGCCGACGGATCGTTGCTTTGATTTCGCAGGCAGTCATTGTGGGTGCACTTCCGAGTGGATGGTTCGGGCATAACTCAAAACTCGTGCCGGTGCCGCAACCAAGGGCGTTGCACACCTAGTGCAGCTCTTCACGGCGGTGCTGCACACTGGAGGATCGCGGCGGGACGCTGGAGAATTCACCGCCGCCTTTCACGCTGCTTTGGGGCAAAACCCGGAGCACAAAGGACCAGAAAATCCAGCCCATAGAGTCGTAGACATTTATGGTAGAGAAGGATGCCATTTGGCTCATCATATCTAAGCTGGCTGAAAAAGAGCTATCCCGCCTAAACTCATTTTCCAGCTCTTGGTCCGTAGCCTTGTAGGTTATGGCACTTCAATTGCATACCCAAGTACTTTTTAAATGCATTGAGGGTTTCTGCCTCTACCAACCTTTCAGGCAGTGAGTTCCAGATCCCCACCACCCTCTGGTGAAAAAACTCTCTCCTCAACACCCCTCTAATCCTTCTACCAATTACGTTAAATCTATGCCCGCTGGTTATTGACCTCTCTGCTCAGGGAACTATCAACTTATCTAGGCCCTCATAATTTTATACACCTCAATTAAATCTTCCCTTGGCCTCCACTAATCCAAAGAAAACAACCCCAGCCTATCCAATCTTTCATCATAGCTAACGTTCTCCAATCCTGGCAATATCCTCAGTATATATCCTCCATACTCTCTCTAGTGCAATCACATCTTTCTTGTAATGTGACCAGAACTGTACTCTAGCTGTGACCGAACTAGTGTTTTATACAGTTCAAGCATAATCGCCTTGCCCTTATATTCTATGCCTCAGCTAATAACGTAAAATATCCCGTATGCCTTCTTAACCATCTTATTACCTGCCCTGCTACCTTCAGGGATCTGTGGACATGCACTCCAAGGTCCCTCTGTTCCTCTAATTAGCAATCTCGTTGTGCGAGGCCCCTTGGGGAAGAGTGACCATAATATGGTAGAATTCTACATTAGGATGGAGAATGAAACAGTTAATCCAGAGACCATGGTCCAGAACTTAAAGAAGGGTAACTTTGAAGGTATGAGGCGTGAATTGGCTCGGATAGTTTGGCGAATGATACTTAAGGGGTTGACAGTGGATGGGCAATGGCAGACATTTAGAGACCGCATGGATGAACAACAACAATTGTACATCCTTGTCTGGCGTAAAAATAAAAAAGGGAAGGTGGCTCAACCGTGGCTATCAAGGGAAATCAGGGATAGCATTAAAGCCAAGGAAGTGGCATACAAATTGGCCAGAAATAGCAGCGAACCCAGGGACTGGGAGAAATTTAGAACTCAGCAGAGGAGGACAAAGGGTTTGATTAGGGCAGGGAAAATAGAGTACGAGAGGAAGCTTGCAGGGAACATTAAGACGGACTGCAAAAGCTTCTATAGATATGTAAAGAGAAAAAGGTTAGTAAAGACAAACGTAGGTCCCCTGCAGTCAGAATCAGGGGAAGTCATAACAAAGAAATGGCAGACCAATTGAACAAGTACTTTGGTTTGGTATTCACTAAGCAGGACACAAACAACCTTTCGGATATAAAAGGGGTCAGAGGGTCTAGTAAGAAGGAGGAACTGAGGGAAATCCTTACTAGTCGGGAAATTGTGTTGGGGAAATTGATGGGATTGAAGGCCGATAAATCCCCAGGGCCTGATGGACTGCATCCCAGAGTACTTAAGTAGGTGGCCTTGGAAATAACGGATGCATTGACAGTCATTTTCCAACATTCCATAGACTCTGGATCAGTTCCTATGGAGTGGAGGGTAGCCAATGTAACCGCACTTTTTAAAAATGGAGAGAGAAAACAGGGAATTATAGACCGGTCAGCCTGACATCGGTAGTGGGTAAAATGATGGAATCAATTATTAAGGATGTCATAGCAGCGCATTTGGAAAGAGGTGACATGATAGGTCCAAGTCAGCATGGATTTGTGAAAGGGAAATCATGCTTGACAAATCTTCTGGAATTTTTTCAGGATGTTTCCAGTAGAGTGGACAAGGGAGAACCAGTTGATGTGGTGTATTTGAACTTTCAGAAGGCTTTCGACAAGGTCTCACACAAGAGATTAATGTTCAAAGTTAAAGCACATGGGATTGGGGGTAGTGTGCTGATGTGGATTGAGAACTGGTTGTCAGACAGGAAGCAAAGAGTAGGAGTAAATGGGTACTTTTCAGAATGGCAGGCAGTGACTAATGGGGTACCGCAAGGTTTAATGCTGGGGCCCCAGCTGTTTACATTGTACATTAATGATTTAGACGAGGGGATTAAATGTAGTATCTCCAAATTTGCAGATGACACTATGTTAGGTGGCAGTGTGAGCTGCAAGGAGGATGCTATGAGGCTGCAGAGTGACTTGGATAGGTTAGGTGAGTGGGCAAATGCATGAAGTATAATGTGGATAAATGTGAGGTTATCCACTTTGGTGGTAAAAACAGAGAGACAGACTATTCTCTGAATGGTGACAGATTAGGAAAAGGGGAGGTGCAACGAGACCTGGGTGTCATGGTACATCAGTCATTGAAGGTTGGCATGCAGGTACAGCAGGCGGTTAAGAAAGCAAATGGCATGTTGGCCTTCATAGCGAGGGGATTTGAGTACAAGGGCAGGGAGGTGTTGCTACAGTTGTACAGGGCCTTGGTGAGGCCACACCTGGAGTATTGTGTACAGTTTTGGTCTCCTAACTTGAGGAAGGATATTCTTGCTATTGAGGGAGTGCAGCGAAGGTTCACCAGACTGATTCCTGGGATGGTGGGACTGACATATCAAGAAAGACTGGATCAACTGGGCTTGTATTCACTGGAGTTCAGAAGAATGAGAGGTGATCTCATAGAAACGTTTAAAATTCTGACAGGTTTAGACAGGTTAGATGCAGGAAGAATGTTCCCAATGTTGGGGAAGTCCAGAACCAGGGGTCACAGTCTAAGGATAAGAGGTAAGCCATTTAGGACCGAGATGAGGAGAAACTTCTTCACCCAGAGAGTGGTGAACCTGTGGAATTCTCTACCACAGAAAGCTGTTGAGGCCAATTCACTAAATATATTCAAAAATAAGTTAGATGTAGTCCTTACTACTCGCGGGATCAAGGGGTATGGCGAGAAAGCTGGAATGGGGTACTGAAGTTGCATGTTCAGCCATGAACTCATTGAATGGCGGTGCAGGCTCGAAGGGCTGAATGGCCTACTTCTGCACCTATTTTCTATGTTTCTATGTTTCTATGTTTCTATACACTTCAGTATCCTATAATTTATTGTATATTCCTATGCCTTGTTAGCCCTCGCCAAATGCTTCTCCAGATTGAATTCCCGTTCTGCCCACCTGGCCCGTCCATTGATATCTTCCTTCACTCTACAGCTTTCTTCCTTACTCTCAACCACACAACCAATAGGGATCTAGTACTGAGCCCCGCAGAACCCTACTGGAAGCAGCCTTAAAATCAGGATTTCTGTGCCTTTAGCTCTCTTTGGAAATCAGCTGAACCAGTAGCTTTTGTGATTGAGACTTTTATACCGTAATTTATTAAGGAGCATTTAACAACATTGGCTATGAACAAATATCATAAAATAGCTAACTTTTGACTGTTGGTAATCCACAGAGACTTCACCCTTAATGTATGGACAGCCTCACAACTGTAAGTAAGCTTGTTGTCAGTGTGGTTCATTGGTAGGACTCTTGTCTTTGTGTCAGCAGGTTGTGGGTTCAAGTCGCCACGTGAACACAAACTAGGCTGACAATACTGCATATTACTGGGTGAGTGCTGTGCTGTTGTTAGCCAATTTTAGTGAACATTAAGAGCCAACCACATTCTCATCTCTGAGTCTGAAGGATTCAATAGGGTAGATACACCACAGAGAAACTTTCCTTTGATGGGGGAATCAAGAACAAGGGGATGTAATCTTAATATTAGAGCTAAGCCATTTAGGAGGGAAATCAAGAAGCACTTTTTCATACAAAACAAAGTCGAAATCTGGAATTCTCTCCCCCAAAAGGCTGTGGATAGCGGGATAACTGTAGCTTTCAAGACTGAGGTTGATAGATCTTTGTTCGGTAAGGGAATCAAGGGATGTGGAGCCAAGGCAGGTAAATGGAGCTGAAGCAAACAAGCTGTCGAGTTGCTGTCATCCATTTTGTTACAGCCTAATACAAATTTTAGCCTTCCTGTCTTCATGCTGTTTCAATGAAGTTGGACATTAAAGTTTCCGTGATGCTATTTACTGAAGAACAGGACATTTTCCTTGGCCAGCATTGATCCCTTGATTAACACTGGCTGCTTGTGGGATCTAGCTGTCTGCAAAATTGTCGCTGTGTTTGATTACATAACACCAATCACTAACCTCCAAAGTTAATCCATTGCATGTGATAAGCCATTATGCAAACCTATGTCTGGGGCTGAAATTGCTCCTTTCTGAAAAGTCCGTTAGCGCCTCCAGGAGGAACTAACTGACTAATCCTGGAGGCGCTAGTGGGGCGATAAGGACGTTTTGTCTGGGGGCAGGCGGCGGAAGTGACCCACCCATAATTGCTCCTGGAATAGCGGCGGGAGAAAGGCTTTCACAGCGATGATGAAATCGCCAACAGGCTGCCACCGCTGGGTACCGGACCACTGGGTATCGGACCGCTGGCCCAGCTGAAACCCTCCCTGGTAGCACGGTGGGCACCACAGAAGCAGCTGTAGAGTTCACAATGGCCCTCCCTTTTAAAAGAAGGAGAGGGACATTGTGAAACGTCAGCGCGACGTGGCACGTCCGCGTCATGCTGATGCCATCAGCGCGGCACTAAGTGATGTTGGCGCGCTTCCACCCCTCTTTCACCCCGCTAGCACCACGGATGCTACCCAGGTGTTTTTCATGCACCAAGAGAGGAGAAGGGGAAGAGGGGGAGGAGGAGAAGGGGAAGGGGGGAGGAGGGGAAGGGCGGGAGGAGAAGGGGAAGGGGAGGAGGAGAAGGGGAAGGGGAGAGGAGAAGGGGGGAAAGGAGAAGGGGGGGAAAGGAGGAGAAGGGGGAAAGGAGAAGGGGGGAAAGGAGAAGGGGGAAGGAGAAGAGGGGGGGGAAAGAAGAAGAGGTTGGGGGGGGGGTGAGGCTGAATGGGCCGGGCCCAAGACTTCGGGCAGGGTCCGTCCCCAGCACCAGATTTACAGGTAGGTGGCGTTGGGTTGGGTTGGGTCCGGGGTCCAGGGTTGGGAGCGCGGGACGTGTCGGGGGGAGCGCGGGTTGGGGTTGGGAGCGCGGGTCGGGTCGGGGGGGCGGAGGGAGGTCGGTTCGGTTCGGGTCAGAGGGAGGGAGGGAGAGGGAGGTCAAGTCGGGTGGCGGGGGAGGGGGGGAGAGCGGGTTGGGTCGGGTCGGGTTGGGTCTGGTCCGGGTGGGGGTGGGGGTTCGGGAGCGCGGGTCGGGTCGGGGGGGTGGGGGCGGTGGTGGGAGGAAGGTCGTTTCGGTTTGGGTCGGGGGTGGGGGAGGGAGGGAGGGAGGGAGAGGGAGGTCAGGTCGAGTGAGGGGGATGGGGGAGTCCGGGTCGGGTCGGGTTGGGTCGGGTCCGGGGGTTGCGGGGAAGCAGGAGTCGAGACGGGTCGGGAGGAAGCAGGAGCTGGGCGTGGGAGGCAGCCTTATGCACGCAGCCCCAGTGAGGCCATTCGGCCAGGGCTAGGAGCTGCGTACTTCGGGCCCCTCCCACACAGTTTTGGGCACCTGGAGCTACTGCACATGCGCGCCCAATGTAGCGCGTATGTGCAGAAGTCCCGGCACTGTTTTCAGCGCAGGGACCTAGTTCCGCCCCCCACAGCTCGTGCTGCGCCATGCCTGACTCAAGAGGACCAGCAAGGAGCCGGAGAATCTGTAAGTTTTTTTTAGGCGCACTTTGTGGCACGAAAAACGGGCGTCCAGGTACGGCGTGGCCCGAAACTTGGGCCCTATGGGTCAATTGGCCTACTCCGGCATCTATTTCTTATGGTCTTATGTTGTAACTGCAATATCGCAAGATAAACAAATCCTGCAGCATTCACAAAGATTTGGGAATTGTATTTTATAGCTGTAACCGTATAGATTTTTGTATGAAACTGTATAGATGGAAACAGGACAATAAATTGTTTTAGATGTGTGATAGCAAGCTGCAAGTGAATGTACTTCTTTTGGTCATTGAATTTGTGATGGAAATGCTTGGTCAAAACTAAAAAGGGACTAATCTCATCAATAAAGCAGCAATGTTTATTTTGTTTACCCTTATGTAGTGAACATTGATAAACACATTGAACAGGGAGTATTTTGCACCTGTTGATGTTTTCTAACAATATAATCAGCATGGAATCCCAATTTTACAGGAATCTGATACTCCACCAGGTACACTTGTTAACCAAGTCATCTGTGTAATTTCTATTCAATTGGTAGGAATGTTCACCATATAGGAAGCTACAAAGAAAGAACTATGAAATTGACCTATTTTATCCAACAATTTTTTTCATATATATTGGGCTGAGAATTCGTCACCATGAATTACATAATACAGACAACCATTGAAATAGTCTGGTTAATAGCCATTGAACAAATTAATCCTAGCACCTACATAGTGAAGAATAGATTTATAAATATGTGAGGTAAAATAATCAGTAACTTTCTTATTTTAAAAGGTTATGTAAAAACCTTATAAATTACACTGATTAGGAGTCACATCCTCATATTTAAGACCTGGAAACTTTCAGTGCTTACATATCAGATTTTACAGTGATCTTGAGCAAAGGACTTTCAAGGTTGCAGTCATCAATTTGATCTTGAAGATGGTAATCAGTAATCTCTGGTAAAATGTGATAAACAATTTATAAGATGATTTGGAAGGAATGAGGTATCCTTGGTGATGGCAATAATACACATTAAATACTTGCAAAACTGAAATAATTATATTTTAACACTAAATAATTTCTCGTTTATTGTATTAATAGAATATAGAGTAAAAAAACAGTTGAAGATCCTATTTGACTACATGATGTCCTTAAATCACAAATTCATTATCTGTAAATGATCTTATTCTTTTATTATTTAAAATAAACTTGATATTTTGGTATAAAAAAATCGGAAATAGGAGCAGAAGTAGGCCACCTAACCCCTCGAGCCTGCTCCGCCATTTAATAAGAACATGGCTGATCTGATCATGGACTCAGCTCCACTTCCCTGCCCGATCCCCATAACCCTTTATTCCCTTATCGCTCAAAAATCTGTCTATCTCCACCTTAAATATATTCAATGAACCAGCCTCCACAGTTCTTTGGGGCAGAGAATTCCATAAATTTACAACCCTTAGAGAGAAGAAATTCTTCCTCATCTCAGTTTTAAATTGGCAGCTCCTTATGCTGAGATTATGTCCCCTAGTTTTAGTTTCCCCTATGAGTGGAAATATCCTTTCTGCATCCACCTTGTCGAGCCCCTGCATTATCTTACATGTTTCGATAAGATCACCTCTCATTCTTCTGAACTCCAATGTATATAGGCCCAACCTACTCAACCTATCTTCATAAGTCAACCCTCTCATAGAAACATAGAAACATAGAAAATAGGCACAGGAGTAGGCCATTCGGCCCTTCGAGCCTGCACCACCATTCAATAAGATCATGGCTGATCATTCCCTCAGTACCCCTTTCCTGCTTTCTCTCCACACCCCTTGATCCCCTGAGCCGTAAGGGCCATATCTAACCCCCACTTGAATATATCCAGTGAACTGGCATCAACAACTCTCTGCGGCAGGGAATTCCACAGGTTAACAACTCTCTGAGTGAAGAAGTTTCTCCTCATCTCAGTCCTAAATGGCCTACCCCTTATCCTAAGACTGTGTCCCCTGGTTCTAGACTTCCCCAACATGAGGAACATTCTGCCCGCATCTAACCTGTCCTGTTCCGTCACAATTTTATATGTTTCTAAGAGATCACCTCTCATCCTTCTAAACTCTAAAGTATAAAGACCCAGTTGATCCACTCCCTCCTCATATGTCAGTCCAGCCATCCCGAGAATCAGTCTGATGAACCTTCGCTACACTCCCTCAATAGCAAGAACGTCCTTCCTCAGATTAGGAGACCAAAACTGAACACAATATTCCAGGTGAGGCCTCACCAAGGCCCTGTACAACTGCAGTAAGACCTCCCTGCTCCTGTACTCAAATCTCCTAGCTATTAAGGCCAACATACCATTTGCCTTCTTCACCGCCTGCTGTACCTGCATACCAACTTTCAATGACTGATGAACCATGACACCCAGGTCTCGTTGCACCTCGCTATTTCCTAATCTGCCGCCATTCAGATAATATTCTGTCTTTGCGTTTTTGCCCCCAAAGTGGATAACCTCACATTTATCCACATCATACTTCAGCTGCCATGCATTTGCCCACTCACCTAACCTGTCCAAGTCACCCTGCAGCCTCTTAGCGTCCCCCTCACAGCTCACATCACCACCTAGTTTAGTGTCATCTGCAAACTTGGAGATATTACACTCAATTCCTTCATCAAAATCATTGATGTATAATGTAAAGAGTTGGGGTCCCAGCACTGAGCCCTGCGACATTCCATTAGTCACTGCCTGCCATTCTGAAAAGGATCTGTTTATCCTGACTCTCTGCTTCCTGTCTGCTAACCAGTTCTCTATCCACACCATGTGCTTTGATTTTGCACACAAATCTCTTGTGTGGGACCTTGTCAAAAGCCTTTTGAAAGTCCAAATACACCACATCCACTGGTTCTCCCTTGTCTACTCCACTAGTTACATCCTCAAAAAATTCCAGAAGATTTGTCAAGCATGATTTCCCCTTCATAAATCTATGCTGACTTGAACCGATCCTGTCACCAAATGCGCTGCAATTTCATCCTTAATAATTGATTCCGAAATTTTCCCCACTAATGTCAGGCTAACCGGTCATAATTACCCGGTTTCTCTCTCCCTCCCTTTTTAAAAAATGGTGTTACATTAGCTACCCTCCAGTACATAGGAACTGATCCACAGTCGATAGACTGTTGGAAAATGATCACTAATGCATCCAATATTTCTAGGGCCACTTCCTTAAGCACTCTGGGATGCAGACTATCAGGCCCCGGGGATTTATCAGCCTTCAATCCCATCAATTTCCCCAACACAATTTCCTGCCTAATAAGGATATCTTTTAGTTCCTACTTCTCACTAGATCCTCGGTCCCCTAGTACTTCCGGAAGGTTATTTGTGTCTTCCTTCGTGAAGACAGAACCGAAGTATTTGTTCAATTGGTCTGCCATTTCTTTGTTCCCCTTTATAAATTCACCTGAATTCGACTATCTTCACTAATCTTTTTCTCTTCACATATCTATAGAAACTTTTGCAGTCAGTTTTTATATTCCCAGCAAGCTTCTTCTTGTGCTCTATTTTCCCCCTCTTAATCAAACCCTTTGTCCTCCTCTGCTATATTCTAAATTTCTCCCAGTCTTGATGGTTTGCTGCTTTTTCTGGCCAATTTATATGCCTCTTCCTTGGATTTAACACTTTCCTTAATTTCCCTTGTTAGCCACGGTTGAGCCACCTCCCCTGTTTTATTTTTACACCAGACAGGGATGTACAATTGTTGAAGTTCATCCATGTGATCTTTAAATGTTTGCCATTGCCTATCCACCGTCAACCCTTTAAGTATCATTTGCCAGTCTATTCTAGCCAATTCATGCCTCAAACCATCGAAGTTACCTTTCCTTAAGTTCAGGAGCCTAGTTTCTGAATTAACTGTGTCACTCTCCATCTTAATAAAGAATTCTACCATGTTATGGTCACTCTTCCCCAAGGGGCCTCACACAACAAGATTGTTAATTAGTCCTTTCTCATTACACATCATCCAGTCTAGGATGGCCAGCTCCCTAGTTGGTTCCTCGACATATTGGTCTAGAAAACCATCCCTAATACACTCCAGGAAATCCTCCTCCAACGTATTGCTACCAGTTTGGTTACCCAATCAATATGTAGATTAAAGCCACCCATGATAACTGCTGTACCTTTATTGCACGCATCCCTAATTTCTTCTTTGATGCAGATCTCCAGAATCAACCTAGTGAACCTTCTCTGAACAGCCTCCAATGCAAGTATATCCTTATTTTAAATATGGAGACCAAAACTGTACACAGTACTCTAGGTGTACAGTTGTAGCAGGACTTCTCTGCTTTTAAACTCTATCTCCCTTGCAATAAAGGCCAACATTCCATTTGCCTTCCTGATTACTTGCTGTACCTGCATCCTAACCTTTTGTGTTTCATGCACAAGGACCCCCAGGTCCGTCTCTACTGCAGCACTTTGCAATTTTTCTCCATTTAAATTATAATTTGCTTTTCTATTTTTTCTGCCAAAGTGGATAAACTCATATTTTCCCACATTATACTCCATCTGCCAAATTTTTGCCCACTCAATTAGCCTGTCTATATCCCTTTGCAGATTTTTTGTGTCCTCCTCACAATTTGCTTTCCCACCCATCTTTGTATCATCAGCAAACTTGGCTACATTACATTCGGTCCCTTCATCCAAGTCATTAATATAGATTGTAAATAGTTGAGGCCCCAACACCGATCCCTGTGGTACTTCATTAGTCACTGTTTGCCAACCGGAAAATGACCCATTTATCCCGACTCTCTGTTTTCTGTTAGTTAGCTAATTCTCTTTCCATGCTAATATATTACCCCAACCCCGTGAACTTTTATCTTGTGCAGTAACCTTTTAAATGGCACCTTATCAAATGCATTCTGGAAATCCAAATACACCACATCCATTGGTTCCCCCTTATCCACCCTGCTCATTCATCCTCAAAGAACTCCAGCAAATTTGTCAAACATGAGTTCCCTTTTATAAAACCATGCTGACTCTGCTTGATTGAATTATGCTTTTCCAAATGTCCTGCTACTGCTTCCTTAATAATGGACTCCAGCATTTTCCCAATGTCAGATGTTAGGCTAACTGATCTATAGTTTCCTGCTTACTGTCTGCCTCCTTTTTTAAATAGGGGCATTATGTTTGCGGTTTTCCACTCCGCTGGGACTGCCCCAGAATCCAGGGAATTTTGGTAGAATACAACCAATGCATTCACTATCTCTGCAGCCACTTCTTTTAAGACCTTAGCATGTAAGCCATCAGGTCCAGGGGACTTGTCCGCCTTTAGTCCCATTATTTTACCGAGTACTACATTATTAGTGATAGTGATTGTATTAAGTTCCTCCCTCCCTATAGCCCTTTGATTATCCACTATTGGGATGTTTTTAGTGTCTTCTACCTTGAAGACCAATACAAAATATTTGTTTACGTCTCTGCCATTTCCCTGTTCTCCATTATTAATTTCCCAGTATCATCCTCTAGGGTACCAACATTTACTTTAGCCACTGTTTTCTTTTTATGTACCTTTAGAAAATCTTATTATCTTTTTTTATAATTCATGCTACTTTACTTTCATAACTATCTTCCCCCTCTTTATCATTTTTTTAGTCATTCTTTGCTGGCTTTTAAAAGTTTCCCAATCCTCTGGCCTCCCACTAGACTTGGCCACATTGTCTGCCCTTGTTTTCAATTTGATACCATCCCTTATTTCCTTAGTTAGCCACGAATGGTTAGCCCTTCTCTTACAGTCGTTCCTTCTCATTGCGATTTATTTTTGTTGCGAGTTATGAAATATCTTCTTAAATGTCTGCCACTGCTCATCAACTATCCCATTCTTTATTTTCCCAGTCCATTTTAGCCAACTCTGTCCTCATATCTTTATTTAAGCTTTGGAACTGGTTTGAGAACCAACTTTCCCACCCTCCAACTGAATTTGAAATTCAACCATGTTATGGTCACTCATTCCTCGAGGATCCTTTGCTACGAGATCATTTATTAATCCTGTCTCATTACACAGTACAATATCTAAGATAGCCTGCTCCCTGGTTGGTTCAAGGAAACTATCCCAGATGAACTCTTTCTCAAGGCTACCTTGGCCAATCTGCTTTGTCCAATCAATATGAAGGTTAAAATCGCCCATGATTATTACCATTCCTTTATTACAAGCCTCCATTATTTCTTGATTTATACTCCATCCAACAGTGTAACTAATGTTAGGGGGCTATAGACTACACCCACCAGTACTTTCCCCCCTCATTATTCCTTATCTCCACCCAAACTGATTCAACATCTTGATCATTTGAGCCAATATCATTTCTCACTAATGCACTGTTCTCATCCTTTATTAACAGTGCTACCACACCTCCTTTTCCTTTCTGTCTGTCCTTCCGAATTGTCAAATATCCCTGAATATTTTGTCACAGTCCTGGTCACCTTGCAACCACGTCTCTGAAATAGCTATCAGATCATTCCCATTTGTAGCTATTTGTGCCGTCAACTCATCTATTTTGTTATGAATGCTATGTTCATTCAGATAAAGAGCATTTAAATTTGTTTCTTTAACATTTTTTCCTGCTTTGACCCATTTTCTGATTCAACTTTATGTTTATACATTCTGTCCCTTCCATTGCATATCCTCCAAGTGCAACACAGGTTACAAACTTTTTGAAGTGGGGTTCAACCCTACAGACTTTTATTTCAAAAATTATTTACCACGGTAAAGATAGAAATTGTCACATAGCAGAATATAACTAAAAAATGTGACAGAAGAATGGATCTGGTCACGGTATAGAAAGAATGAATAAATTTGCACTTATATAGCATCTTTCATCTTTTCAATGCCCCAAAGCCATTCACTGCCAATAAAGTAATTCTGATGCAGTAATTTTGTAGGAAATGCAGCAGAAAAGTTGCACAGTAAGGTTGCCTAAACAACAAATCAGGTAAGTGACCTGTTAATTTGATTTGTTGATGTTGAGGGATGAATGTTGGTTCGGACACGAGGAGAATGCTCCACTCTTTTTCAAATAGTGTCATACATCCACCTGAACAGGCAGACAGGGCTTGGCTTAATGTTTCATTGAAAACATGACACCTCTGACAATGCAGCAGTCCTTCAGTATTGTGCTTCGGTGTCAGCTTAGATTAAATGCTAAAGCCCAACAGCAGGGCTTGAACTGACAATCTTCTGACTCCCAGGCAAAAGTAATATCAATTGAGCTGAGATGATACTTAATATGTAGCAGTATTGGAAGTGCATTCAAAAACAACTAGTTAATAATTTTGCTGCAGTCTGTGCTGAGTTAGCTGACTTTTCCATTCACTGTGCTTGGCACGGAGACCAATTGCAGTGCCCCTACCACTGTTGCATCTGAGATGAAGTGATTGAACCTGGTGCCTTTCTGACCGATATGACTCAGAACAACTGAGTATTGCACTGATATTTTTTCCTCAAAATATTTATGAGATGATAAAATTACAAAATAGGATGACATCATGATTAAATCCTACCTTGGACAAAAATAACAAGTGTATGATTGATATGAATGAAAAATGATTTCTGCTGACAATTGACTATCCCATGCCAGGTATAAATATTCAGCAACAATACAAATTTGTGTCCCATGATTTTTATTTTGTCAATTAATCTGCACAATCAAGAAACATCACCAATAAAGTATTGCCATCAGTGCTCCCCTATTCTTTGTTTCAGATTAATCTCCCACTGGGAGGTTATTGCTTTTGCCGGAATACTTTCTTTGTCATTATACACTATTTAATGTTTCCTACTGTCATGTATGTAACCACAACCTATATACTCTCAACCTAGATGCACACATTGAGCACAAGGGGTGAACTTGTGGGAGACACTTCTTACCTGATCAAAAGGGAGGTCCCATGCAGGGTCATCGTCTTTGGAGTCCTGTGAATAAAGAGTTAAGGTCACAGAGTGACCTTGTCCCCAGAATGTGCCTCGTGTGGTTTCATGCTGTCGAGTAAGGATTTTACATTGGCGACAAGAAATGGGAATTCACGGCCCAACCGTAGTACAGAAGAACAGTACCGTGTTGGGGAAGACTGGGATGATTTTGTCGAGAGGCTTCAGCAAAGCTTCATTACAATTGAATGGCTGGGGGTTGCAGCGGCCGACAAGCGAAGGACTCATCTTTTGACCAGCTGCGGACTAAAGACTACGCGCTCATGAAGGACTTACTAGCACCCGAAAAGCCGGCGGACAAAACCTTTGAAGAACTTAGCAAATTGATCGGGGAGCACCTCAAATCGGCGAGTAGCATACATATGCCCTAAACACAGATTCTACACCCACCGACATCGTGAAGGACAGAGCATACCGGACTTTGTAGCGGACCTCCTGCGTTTGGCCAGCCTCTAAGTTCACAGACGCCTGCAGGGGGGAGATGCTAAGGGACTTCTTATTCGAGGGCATCGGTCATGCGGGAATTTTCTGCAAATTAATTGAGACCAAAGATTTGACCTTGGAAGCGGCGACGTTGATGGCTCAAACTTTCATGGCAGGGGAGGAAGAGATGAAAATAATATACGCGTGCAATTCTGCCTCTAACGCGGCGATGGAGCAGGGAGTCAACATCATCAATGCAACTCAGAGCCCCGCAGGCAGGCAGGGGCAGTCCTACATGCCCCAGGCAGTAATAGACCCCAGAGTAGGACTTCAACAGAGGCAATGGCAGGCTGAACGGACATTCACGCCATCACAGTGGACAATGCGGCCCGGGATGGAGCCATTGACACCCACTAATAGGGTACTTAAGAGCAGTCAAAGGGACGGTCAACGTGGAATGCCTGGCCATAGTCCCTTTGTTCCCAACAATGGAAACTTTAACTCATGCTGGAGGTGTGGGGGAAAACACTCAGCTAGATCTTGCAGATTTCAACAGTTTGTCTGCAGGTACTGCAAACTCAGTGGCCACTTAGCTCGAATGTGCAGGAAGTCTGCTACCAGACTAATATATGAGGCGGATGGACCAGAAGAGGGTTCTTTGAGGCAGGATGACTTTTGGGGCAAATCGATGGACGCCGAGGTTCAGCTGGTCCATGTGGCAAATATTCACAGTTCATACACCAGAACGCCACCAATGATGATGAGGGTTTTATTAAACGATATCCCTGTACGCATGGAGCTGGACACTGGGACCAGCCAGTCACTCATGGACGTTCAGCAATTTGAGAAGCTATGGCCACTTAAAGCCAGTCGACCCAAATTAGCACGTGTTGAGACACAATTACGAACTTACACTAAAGAAATCATTCCGATGCTAGGCAGTGCAATGTTGGCTGTCACACACAATGGGTTAGTGAATCGGCTGCCACTCTGCATTGTACCGGGCAATGGTCCCGCACTGTTGGGGAGGAGCTGGTTAGCCAAGATGAACTGGAAATGGGGGGGATGTTCACGCAATGTCATCTGTGGAGCGAAGTTCGTGCTCACAAGTCCTACAACAATTCGATTCACTATTCCGACCTGGCGTCGGGACATTCAAAGGGCACTAAAGTAGTGATATACATCACCCCGGACGCCAGGCTAGTGCACCACAAAGCCAGAGCGGTGCCATATGTGATGCGGGAAAAGATCGAGAGCGAATTGGACCGGCTGATGAGAGAGGGCATCATCTCGTCTGTTGAATTCAGCGACTGGGCGAGCCCCATCGCTCGGTCAGGATCTGTGGCGACTACAGGGCCACCATCAATTAGGTGTCCCTACAAGATCAATACCCGCTCCGGAGAGCGGAGGACCACTTCGCCACGCTGGCAGTCGACAAGCTGTTCACCAAGTTGGACCTCACTTCAGCCTATATGACCCAGGAACTGGCCGACGAATCTAAACTACTGACCATCATCACCACTCACAAGGGACTGTTCGTTTATAACAGGTGCCCGTTTGGCATTCTATCAGTGGCCGTGATTTTTCAATGTAACATGGAAGGCCTGCTTAAATCCATTCCTGGAATGATTGTATTCCAGGACGACATCCTCATTACGGGTCGAGACACCGAGGAACACCTCCACAACCTGGAGGAGGTGCTATGCCGACTGGAACGGGTAGTCCTGCGACTCAAGAAGTCTAAATGTGTGTCTTAGCTCCTGAGGTTGAGTTTCTGGGCAGGTGGGTTGCTGCAGATGGGATTCGGCCCACCGAACCCAAAACAGAGGCGATTCGATGAGCACCCAGGCCCTGCAACATATCGGAGTTGCGTTCATTCCTGGGACTGTTGAACTATTTCGGGAACTTTCTGCTGAACTTGAGCACGTTGTTGGAGCCGCTACACGTGCTCCTGCGTAAGGGTTGTGATTGGTTTTGGGAGGACTGTCAGGAATTGGCTTTTGATCAGGCGCGAAACCTACTTTGTTCAAACAAGTTGTTGACCCTGTATGACCCCTGTAAAAAATTGGTTCTGACATGTGATGCATCGTCCTATGGGGTTGGGTGCGTGTTGCAGCAGGGCAATGCTGAGAGTCAACTACAACCTGTGGCTTATGCCTCCAGGTCGCTCTCTCAAGCAGAACAGGGATATGGGATGATCGAGAAGGAAGCGCTTGCATGTGTCTATGGTGTAAAAAAATGCATCAGTACCTCTTTGGTAGGAAGTTTGAATTAGAGACGGACCATAAGCCATTAACATCCCTATTGTCAGACAGCAAGGCTATCAATGCCAACGCATCAGCTCGCATACCGCAATTGGCTCTCACGCTGGCTGCTTATGACTACTCCATCCGGCACCGGCCCGGCACTGAAAGTGCGCTGATGCACTCAGCAGGCTTCCACTGGCCACCACTGAGGGGGCAGCGAAGCAAAGCGCCGAGATGGTCATGGCTGTCGATGCCTTTGACAGCACAGGCTCCTCCATCACAGCCTGCCAGATCAAAATCTGGACAAACAGAGATCCCTCCTATGCCTGATTAAGAAATGTGTCCTTACTGGGGATTGGGCGCCCGCACACGGAGCATGCCTTGAGGAGATCAGACTGTTCCACAAACGGATGGATGAGCTCTCCATCCAAGCCGACTGCCTACTATGGGGCAGCCGGGTAGTTATGCCCCAGAAGGGCAAGGTGGCATTCATCAGGGTACTCCACAGCGAGCACCCTGGCATCGTGCTAATTAAGGCCATTGCCCGGTCACACGTTTGGTGGCCTGGAATTGATTCAGACCTGGAACACTGTGTTCGCAGGTGCATGACGTGTGCCCAGCTGGGTAATGCCTCCAGGGAGGCCCCGCTCAGCCCGCGGCCCTGGCCCACCAGGCCATGGTCACGCATTCATGTTGACTACGCAGGCCCGTTTATGGGTAAGATTTACCTTATTGTGGTAGATGCGTACTCGAAATGGATCGAGTGCATCATTCTGAATTCATGCACGTCATCCACCACCGTGGAAAGCCTACGTGCGATCTTTGCAACCCATGGCTTGTCGGACATCCTGGTTAGTGATAATGGCCCATGTTTCACAAGCTACGAATTCCGAGAGTTTATGTCGGGCAATGGCATCAATCACGTCAGGACTGCGCCGTTCAAGCCGGCCCCCAATGGTCAGGCGGAATGTGTGGTCCAAATCATTAAGCAAGGTATGCTCAGGATTCAAGAACCCTCCCTACAATGCCGCCTATCGCGTCTCCTGCTGGCCTATAGATCCCGCCCGCACTCGCTCACGGGAGTCCCGCCCGCAGAGCTACTAATGAAATGGATACTCAAAACTCGGTTGTCCCTCATTCACCCAGTCCTGACCGACATAGTTGAGGGCAAGCGCAAGTCACAAAACGAGTACCATGACTGTAATTCAAGGGGGAGATGTATAGAAATAAATGATCCTGTATTCGTCTTCAATCACGCTATGGGGCCCAAATGGCTTGAGGGCACTGTAATTGACAAAGAGGGGAATAGGATCATCGTGGTAAAACTCAACAATGGTCAGATATGCCGTAAGCATCTGGACCAAGTAAAAAAAAGGTTCAGCATCGGCCCGGAGGAACCCGAAGAAGATCATGAGATGGAGCTCACAACACCGCCAGTGAATGAGCAACAAGAGCAATCAGAAGAATGCACAGTCCCTGCAGTCAGCCCAGACAGGCCGGAATCACCACAGGTGACAGACACTCACGTCAGTGTCCAACAACCAGACCCCCAACTGCGGCGCTCCACGAGGGAGCGTAGACCACCTGAAAGACAACCTATAATCCCAAAAGACTTTGGGGGGTGGGGGGAGGTGATGTCATGTATGTAATCACAATGTAACACCACTGTATTACTGTATACTCTCAACCTAGATGCACACCTTGACCACAAGGGGTGAACTTGTGGGAGACACTCCTTACCTGATCACACAGGTATAAAAAGGGAGGTCCCACGCAGGATCATCGTCTGTGGAGTCCTGTGAATAAAGAGTTAAGGTCACAGAGTGACCTTGTCCCCAGAATGTGCCTCATGTGGTTTCATGCTGTAGAGTAAGGACTTTACACCTACTTTGTAGGTGAAAATTTAGGTTGCAGGATCTGCTGCCTGTAAGGCTAAAGACGAATCAATTACATCTTGAGCAAATACGATTCCAGTGATAACAATTTTATATCTGAAAAAAACACCCATTGGCAACAGTGGGTCATTTCTGATTATGCCTCCAGCAGTCATGGGAGAGGAGCCTGTCACAGAACAATGTAACGATTATTTAGAAAAGCAATTCTTTAGGTATGTCATTAATCATATTTGTTCTTATTATTCTTGTGCCACCTTTTTCCATTCCATTTCTGAATTATTTTCATAGTGACTACTGTGCTTTCGACACATTCTCTGTGACAATACTGGTTGCAATGAGTAATGTTTTGCTAAGTCCCAGTGATCGCATATGTGGTTTCCTGTGTGCAGTATAACTAATGGGGGTCCTCTGTTCAGGGCAGGCTATGCTTTGAGATTTCAAAAATAGTCAACTGTTTCTTGGAAAGTTGTGGAGCTAAGATATTGTTCAGTAGATAGGTTAAAGATTTGGGGTTTTAAAAATCAGTACTTTGCTGGTCTTAAATAACTACATCTCATAAATGTTATCGTTAGAATTTTGGCCTTAGAATTCTGAATCTGCTTTTCTTATGATCCTCTAAGAAGCACTTATCCTCCTATTAAAACAACATGGAAATTAGTTGCTGCCAAGTAAAACAAACAAAAAATGTCACTTATTAAAAACAAACCCTCAAGAATTATGGGCTCAATATTGCCAAAGCCCATTTTCTGGCATATTGCCAGAGTTATGCCCATTTTTCTAGGCCAGAAATGAACTAGAAATATTTTTCCAAAGTTTCCCCGATGTATAATTTAAATTTGGTGCATCGCAGCGGGTCCAATCGCCTCGGAGGGTGGCACTTGCTGTCTGCATTGAAAAAACAATGCCGCACCTTCTGCACATGTGCAGGAAAAAAAGTAACTTTTTTGATGTTATTTCAATGGACACGTATGCGCAGTACTGCTCCGGCTTGGCAATGGCCATTTTTAAAGAGCCAGTTGTGTATGTGACAACGTTGAGTGCTGTGTGAGAGCATTGGAAAACTCAGAGATGCAACAATACAAGATGCAATGAGGCGCAAGGACCAAGAATTTCTAGCAGGATGAAGTGGAGGCACTAGTTACTGTGATTGAGAACAGTTAGACACCAGCAGAGGTCACATAAAAGGTTCACCAAAAGAAATGAAACGCTTGAAACAACTTGCAGAAGATTACTGTGCAATGGTGACCACCACGAGATCTGGAGGCCAGTGTAAAAAGAAGTGACAGGACCTTGGTCAAGTAGTTAGTATAAGTAATATTTTCATTTATTCAATGGAATTGCAATTGTAGATGTTCCACCCAGCAGAAAAACACCCTCTCTAAAAAGTTGCATTTTCATCTTTGCAGAGAAAGGTGGCACATAATAAAAGGGAAAGAACTCGAAGAGGAGGAGGCCTGGCAAATCTGAAGCCGCTGACACCCTTGGAAGAGAGGATTGCTGCTTTGATGGGTCCTGCCTGGAGAAAAGCAACCAACTCTGCACAAGCTGGGCACACACTCGAGGGAGATGGTATGTCCTGCCAATTCCTCAGTCTAGCTTTGCTAAATGTTAAGTACTGCACGGGCTAGCCATGCTTCGGTTCATGGGGATGTCGCCATCAGCTACGCTTCGGTTGATGCAATGTGCTATCATTCATCGTGGTCCTTCAAATCAGCCTGTTGCCTGTGCTGTATGAGCTTACTCGTGCCACCCGGCCTGCCCGCTTCTCTGCTGCTATATTTTGCAGCACTTGAGGCCAACCCTGACGATGCAGAAGAAGGTCCAGACGAGGACGAGCCTGAAGAAGAGAAAATCTTCCAATCCCACATTCCAGACCAAGAGCATTGGGGTGAGGGAGAAGGGGAGGGGGAGGGGATGGATGAAGCTACATCTCTTGTACTCACTTTGGAGGAAGTACAGGTGCCACCCATTGAGATGCTAGCCCCTTCCCTCACAAGTGGATTGAGTATTGATGGGATATTCCATGGTTTCCCACAGTCCAAGGCTAGGGATTCCAGTGGGGTGCAGCAAGGCACACCCAGGGCCCCACCTTCCGAGGCTGTGGGTCACAGTGGTGGGGTGCGAGCCACACCCGTGAGGAGGAGGGGAAGGAGAGCTTGACCGCGCTCTCCTGAGGTGCATGATCTCACAGATGTGGTTCACATGATGGCAATGAGTGGGGAGAGCACGGACCTTACCCAATCACTCCTGGACACCATCAGTGGGGTGAGTAATGAGGTACCGGGACTGTCGGGAGAAGTAACAGCAATGACACGAGAAATGGGAACGATGTCCGGGACCATGCGTAAGGGAATATCTCAGTCAGCTGAAAACATGTCACTGGTAGCTGATGCGCTGTCAGTGAACATCAGGGAGGGAATGACAGAGATGGTGCAAACACCATCACTGAACATGAGAAAGGGAATGTCACAGGTAATTGAGACAATTTTGCTCAACATGAGGGAGGGAATGTTGCAGGTCATTGAGACACTGTCAGGATGCATGAGGGATGGCATATTGGAGTTAGCTGCTGCAATAAGGGAACACGCCCAGACCCCGCGCCCATTGACAGAATCAACTGTCACTCCCACTCCCATCCCCATATCAGCCTCTGAAGACCCCAAGCTGGGCCCTCCACATTGCCGCCTGGGCCCTCCACATTGTCGCCTGCCTCCCTCGCCGCCCCCCCCTCAACAGGTGCGCACTACCCACGATCTTAGAAAGAATAAGCTTGGTACCAACCCCAGAAATACTGCACCACCGCCTGCGGGCAGAGGTGATGGAGTCACCAAGAACAAGCATGGCGGGCGGTCTTAGAATAAGGTGGAGGAGAGTTGGGTGCAGCCTTTCTCTGCTGCTGCCGCTGCTGTTGTTGTTATTGTTATTGTTGTAACAGTTCTCAAATTAAAAGATTTTTGTAAGTTATGTAAATTTACAAGTTAGAAAGTTAGTAAGTGACCTTAAAGTTTTTAAGTGATCTTAGAGTTTGTAAATGATCGTAACTGAATACTTTAAAGTTTGATACAAGAATAATTTTAAGTTAAGTACAAAGAACTGTTTGTTAAACTTTTGAATAAATTATATTTTACATTAAAACTGAATCAGTTACATTATTTGTTCGATTATTAACACAACTTTTGAAGTAAATAAGAATCATTTCCGCCATTTGTTCCATTAACACAACACAACATTATGGAACAGGTACAAACAATATACATGGCCCATGTGGAATAGTTGTCACTGAGCCTTCAAGCAGCAAAGCATTCATGGATGAGCTGCTGGCGCAAGGCTCGAGCAATCGTAAAGGGGTATGACGGACCACCCTCCACCGTCGTCGTGCTCCGGGTTCAGGTATTTGCATGGCTTCCTAGTCCTCATCCTCTTGCTCGTCATCTGCATCTTCCTCATCATTATCAATAGCCACTCTCACCGCATGTGGGTCTTCTCCTATCAGCTGGTGCTGCCTCATGATGGCTAAGTTATGCAGCATGCAGCACACAACAGTGAACTGACTGACAATCTCAGGGGAATATAGTAAGTAGCCTCCGGAATGGTCCAGCCATCGGAAACACTGTTTCAAGATGCCAACGGTCCTCTCTATGAGGTTGTGCTTTGAAATATGTGACATGTTGTATTCCCAGTCAGCTTCCACCCAGGTTACGCGTAGGGGTGTCATGAGCCAGTTGGCGAGGCTATGCCCTTTGTCTCCCAATAGCCAGCTCTGTCTTTCTGTCTGCTGCTGAAACATGGCAGATATAACGCTCTCACGTAGGATGAACGCATCATGGGTGCTCTCAGGGTATCTTGTATCGACTGACATGATGCGATGCATGTCATCACACACAAGCTGTACATTAATGGATTGGAAGCCTTTTCTGTTCCTGTGTATCTCGGCATCGTCCAAAGGTGCTCACTAGGCGATGTGGGTACAATCAATGCAACCCTGTACCTTTGGAAAGCCAGCAATCCTGGAGAAGCCCACAGCCCTGTCATGTATTGCCTGTGTGGTCATGGGGAACTTGATGCAGTCATTCCTCTGGGCATATAGTGCAGCTGTCACCTGCCGAATGCAGACATGTGTTGCATGTTGAGAAATGGCGCACACATTCCTAGTTGTTGCTTGAAACGTTATCGGAGGCATAGAATGAAAGTAAACTTCACTTCAACTGACAAAGCAGTCCTCCTGATGCTTCTAGGTTGCAAGTCTGCTTTCACCAACTCACAGATCTCAATTACAAGTTCTTTGCGGAAACGGAGCCTTCTGACACAGTCTGCAAAACTCGGATGCAGGTACGAACGCCTGTCTCGGTATACCCGAGATGAGTAAGGCCTCCTGCCCAGAACCCTACGGGCTCTGATGTTCCTCATGCGATGACGTTGAATCAATTGTCTCCCTTGTAGCACCATGATGCAGAAGGCTTGCGCAAGGTATGGCATTGTCAGGATTTCCCCCATACTTAAATTGTACCTTTGCAAGAAGCTCAAAACTACAGGAAGGAAGGCAGGACAGGTTCTTTGTTCTCCTCCCCAAGGTCTGTATGGATGGACCACACTCAGGGCTTGTGACTTCTCCTCCCATCACCCCCTCCCCCTTCCCAACTCATTGCAGTCTTGTGACTTCTCCCTTTCTCTCCACACCCCCCCCCCCCCGACCCCCCCACCAAACTCATTGCAGTCTTTTGCCAAGTGCATCAGCCTTCTGATCGCCACCTCCCTCCCCGGGCTCAGTGTAGCAGCCTTTCAATCGCCACCTACCTCACCGGGCCCACTGCAGAAGCCTTCCAATCGCCACCTCCCCCACCTCCCCCCCGCACCGCCCCCTCCCCCAGCTTGTTTTCCAGCCGAACCCCGAACCCCTGTGTCCAGGCGTGGGGCCGATTCTGACGGCCGACGCTACGACACCCCTCCAGCCCTACTTGACAATATTCAGTGGTGGCGTTTGACTAAAATAAAAATGAAAGCTTCGGAAATCCAAGAAAACTTCTATGTACTCCGTTGAAAGGTAAAAAAAGTTGAGCTTTATTATGGGTATTTTAAAGTGTTCCTGACTCCCTCCAAAAACTTCGATGAAAAACAATGGCGTCTTCTCAGTGGGCGCTGCTTTCTGTTAACGCACCAGAAGGTTTTTTGGGAGTGGCCGGATATGCCGACCTAGGATTAAACATTTTTGGGCAAACTGCGAAAAATGATGAAAACTGGTGCAGACATGGGGGATTGCATGACGTAAAAAAAAACTAACCTGGAAAAATAGTAACTAAAACAGTTACGCTGTCGCCAATTCTAGGGGCAACTTTAAATTAAATAATTGCGGCAGAAAAAAAGGTGTGCGCCAAATAAACGACGCAAATGACCTAGGAAACTTGATCCGTGTATCTTATCCAACAAGGAAAGTCTCAAAAAACAACAAAAAAGGACAGCCGAATGCTGGGTCACCTACAAAGTTGACCCAGTTTTAGTTCCAAAATGCTCTTCAAATTGCCTTCTCATTCAATCCATTCATATTTGATATGAATTTGTAACTGATATTTACGTTTAGTTTAGTAGTATGCTATTCATAGGCAGGTAAATGTAGCTGATATTGTAGATACAATTATCGTCTGATTAGAGAGGCTAGTGGTGTTTTTTCTTCCTTCGGGGGCACCTTCACGTTCAGTGCCTTGTCTGTCATCAGGCATGGCTAGCAGCAATGTTGCAACAAGGTCATCCACTGCTGACAGGTCCAGTGCAGGTGAGCAGAGCGTGTCAGAAAGTCTTTTTGTTTCCATTGCCAAATGTTTAAATGTATCCACGCTCACAACGAGAGACAAATCGATCAGAGATAAGAGGGTTTGTGCTTCAGCTGAGTGGATTCTTGTCTCTTTCCTACAGTTTCTCTGCAACAATAGCAAGTGCAATGATTATTTTATAAGTTTAATCGCAGCATCATATCTAATCTGCTTTTTATTCCTGACCAGTTTCCTCTTCTATCTTTTCCTGAAGGTGTTGGGTATGGTTGCATGATTTCTGATCGTCATGAGGTACTTTAATCAGTTTTGAGCCTTGACAATCAGTGTTAGCAGCCAAGCCTGATCCTGTCCCTGTCTGTTGTTCATCGACACATACATATACATACATACACACACACATACACATACACATACACATACATACACACACACACATACACATACACACACATACACATACATACATACACACATACACATACATATGTACACACACATACACATACACACAGATACACACATACACACATATACATAGATACACATACACATACATACACACACACATATACATACATACACACACACCCATTCACATGCACATACATATACACATACACATACAAACACAAACTCACTTGTACAAACACACACTCTTCGTGCAGCCATGATACTTAGCTATCAGGTGTGGGAACACTGGTCTATTTTCCCCTCGCTAACCCGTGGTATTGGAGCCAGTTGATAGCTTGATAGCTTGTGCAAAACCGTCCCAACCATTGTCATCGGCTACAGTACGTGGATGATGCCTGCGTCTGCATATATTCAGACACTGAACTCCAAGTCATAGTCAACATCTTCACTGAGGCGTTCAAAAGCATGGGCCTTACACTAAACATCTGTAAGACAAAGGTCCTCCATCATCCTGTCCCCGCCACACTACACTGCCCCCCACTGCCCATCAAGATCCACGGCGCGGCCCTGGTCAATGTGGACCACTTTCCATATCTCTGGATCTTATTATCGGCAAGGGCAGACATCGACAACAAGATTCAACACCGTCTCCAGTGCGCCAGCGCAGCCTTCTGCTGCCTGAGGAAAAGAGTGTTCAAAGATCAGGACGTCAAATCTGCCACCAAACTCATGGTCTACAGGGCTGTAGTGATACCCGCCCTCCTGTATGGTTCAGAGACGTGGACCATATACAGCAGACAAATTGCTGGAGAAATACCACCAACAATGTCTCCACAAGATCCTGCAAATCCCCTGGATCCTTGATTAGCATCCTTGACCAGGCCAACATTTCCAGCATCGAGGCACTGACCACACTCGACCAGCTCCGTTGGGCAGGCCACATTGTTCGCATGCTTGACACCAGACTCCCAAAGCAAGCGCTCTATTTGGAACTCCTACACAACAGGCAGGCCCAAGGTGGGTAGAGGAAACATTTCAAGGACACCCTCAAAGCCTCCTTAAAGTGCAACATCCCCACTGACACCTGGGAGTCCCTGGCCAAAGACCGCCCTAGGTGGAGGAAGTGCACCCGTGAGGGCACTGAGCACCTCGAGTCTCATCGCCGAGAGCATGCAGAAATCAAGCGCAGGCAGCGGAAGGAGCATGAGGCAAACCAGTCCCAACCACCCTTTCCTTCAACAACTTTCTGTTCCACCTGTGACAGAGACTGTAATTCCAGTATTGGACTGTTCAACCATCTAAGGACTCATTTTTGGAGCGGAGGCAAGTCTTCCTCGATTTCGAGGGACAGCCTATGATGATGGTGATGGTTCAACCACTTGATGGGTGTGCATGTTGAGCCATTTGGGCGCCTTCTATACTGTGTTAATTCAGTAAATTACCCTTTCAGTATAAGTTTAGTGTGATTTACTTATCAAACATTAATGTGACATGATCCTGCAACCCCAACATTAAACAGGGAAATATTGCCGCACGCTCTTTCCGCTACCTGCGCTTGATTTCTGCATGCTCTCGACGACGAGATTCGAGGTGCTCAACGCCCTCCCAGATGCATTTACTCCACTTAGCGCGGTCTTTGGCCAGAAACTCCCAGGTGTCAGTGGGGATGTTGCACTTTATCAGGGAGGCTTTGAGGGTGTCCTTGTAACGTTTCCACTGCCCTCCTTTGGCTCATTTGGCTCGTTTGCCGTTAAGGAGTTCCGAGTAGAGCGCTTGCTTTGGGAGTCTCGTATCTGGCATGCGAACTATGTGGCCTGCCCAGCGGAGCTGATCAAATGTGGTCAGTACTTCAATGCTGGGGATGTTGGTCTGCACGAGGATGCTAACATTGGTGCGTCTGTCCTCCCAGTGGATTTGTAGGATCTTGCGGAGACATCATTGGTGATATTTCTCCAGCAACTTGAGGTGTCTACTGTACATGGTCCATGTTTCTGAGCCATACAGGAGGCCGGGTATTACTACAGCCCTGTAGACCATGAGCTTGGTAGCAGTTTTGAGGGCCTGGTCTTCAAATACTCTTTTCTTCAGGCTGCCGATGGCTGCACTGGCACACTGGAGGCGGTGTTGAATCTCGTCGTCAATGGCTGCTCTTGTTGATAGGAGATTCCTGAGATGAGGGAAGTGGTCCACGTTGTCCAGAGCCGTACCGTGGATCTTGATGACTGGGAGGCAGTGCTGTGTGGCAAGGACAGGCTGGTGGATATCCTTTGTCTTCCTGGTGTTTAGCATAAGGCACATGCTTTCGTGCGCCTCAGTAGGTACGTCGACCATGTCCTGGAGAACAGCCTCAGTACATGTGCAGATGCAGGCGTTGTCCGCTTACTGTAGCTCGATGACAGAGGTTGGGGTGGTCTTGGACCTGGCCTGGAGATGGCGAAGGGTGAACAGGTTCTGTAGTCTAGTTCCACTCCAGCGGGGAGCTTGTCGACTATGAGGTAGAGCATGGAAATGAGGAAGATTGAGAAGAGGGTTGGGGCGATGACGCAGCCCTGCTTGACCCCGGTCCGGACGTGGATTGGGTCTGTGATGGATCTGATAGTAAGGATCAAGGTCTGCATGTCATCAAGAATGTTATATATTTCAATTAGATCACCTCTCATTCTTCTAATTTCTAGGGAATATAGGCCTAGTCTACTCAATCTCTCCTCATAGGGCAATCCCCTCATCTCAGGAACTAGTCTACTGAGCCTTCGTTGAACTCCCTCCAAGGCAAGTATGTCATTCCTTAGGTAAGGTGACTAGAACTGGACACAGTACTCCAAGTGTAGCCTCATCCACGCACCCTGTTTAATTGGAGTAAGATTTATTTACTCTTATACTCGAATCTCTTTGTAACAAAAGCTAACATTCCATTTGCTTTCCTAATTGCTTGCTGTACCTGCATGTTAACATTCTGTGATTCATGTACAAGGACACCCAAGTCCCTCTGAATGCAAACAATTCCCAGTCTCTTGCCATTCAAAAATATTCTGGTGTTTTGTTTTGCCTACTGGATAACACACTTCCCCACGTTGTATTCCATTTGCCATATTCTTGCCGACTCAATCTGTTATGTATTTAACCCTTGGTAACCTGTATCACACCACCATCAATAGGCCTACCTGTTGGAGTCCCAAGGGATCCCAGCATCCCTTGGGAGCACTGTATATAAGCTGACAACCCACGAGGTACCTGCACTCTGGAGTCTTATTAATGGAGCTAAGGTCATACTTACTCATTGCTCACAGTGCTCAGTTTCATCTTTTACAATCTGTCCATATCACTCTGCAGCCTCTTTGCATCCTCCTCACAGCTTACTTTCCCACCTATCTTTGTATCGTCAGCAAACTTACACTAAGTCTTTAATATAGATTGTAAGTAGCTGAGGTCCAAGGACCAATCCTTGCAGCACCCCATTATTTACAGCCTGCCAACCCGAAAAAGTCCCGTTTATTCCTTCTCTATGTTTTCTGTCCATTAACCAATCCTCAACCTGTGCCAATATATTACCCCCAATCGCATGAGTCCTAATTTTGTGTAATAATCTTTTATGTGGCATCTTATCAAATACTTTTTGAAAATCCAAATACATTACATCCACTGGTTCCCCCTTATCCATCCTACTAGTTACATCTTCAAACACAATCTCTCTTTCATAAAACCATGTTGGCTCTACCTTATCATAATACAATTTTGTAAGTCCCCTGTTAACACACCCCAAATAAGAGATTCTAGCATTTTGCCTACAACTGATGTCAGGATAACTGGCCAATAGTTCCCGTTTTTTCTCTTCCTCCTTTCTTAAACAGTGGAGTTATGTTTGCTACCTTCCAATCCTTGGGGACTATTCTAGAATCTAAGGATATCTGGAAGATTAATACTAGTGCATCGACTATCTCTGCAGCTATCTCTTTTAAAACTTTAGGATGCAAGTCATCAGGTCCAGAGGAATTGTCGCCACTTATTCCCATTAATTTCTTCGGTACAATGCGCTGGATTTTTAGTCTTCTGCTGCCCCGTTAATAATATGTCCTTACTATACAGTACCAATGCACACGAAGCCCATACTGGAGAGAAGGTCACTCTGTGACCAGTAACCTTTATTAGCCAGCACTGAAGTGCCGAAGATGGGTGGAGCTTCCCCTTTTATACCTGAAAGTCCAGGTTAGGAGTGTCTCCCACAAGTTCACCACTTAGTGGTCAGTGTTCTCACGTTGTACAACTTAGGTCAGTTTATACATGGATTACAATAACAGTAGAATACATGACATCACCTCCCCGCCAAAGTCTTATTGGGATCACAGGTTAAGTCTCTCTGGTGGTTTACGCTCCCTTGTAAGTTCCAGGTATGCGTCTAGCCCTGGCCACCAAACGTGTGACCTGGCAATTGCCTTCACCATGACAATGCCCGGGTGCTCATTGTGGAGTTCTCGGATGAATGCCTCTCTGCCCATCTGGGGCATGACTACTCGGTTACCCCATAGTAGGCAATCGGCCTGAATCGAGAGTTCATCCTTGCGCCTGTGAAATGGTTTAAATTCCTCAGGGCATGCCCCGTACGTGGCTGCCTAGTCCTCATTAAGGACACATTTCTTGACTAAGGACAGTAGTGGGTCTCTATTTGTCCAGACTTTGATCTGACGGGCTGCCACGGGTGAGCCTTTGCTTTCAAAAGCTTCAACAGCCATGACCATCTCAGCAGCATGCTCGGTTGCCCCCTCGGTGGTGGCTAGTGGGCGCCTGCTGAATGCATCAGCGCAGTTTTCGGTGCCCGGTCTGTGCCAAATTGTATAGTCATCGGTGGCTAACGTGAGTGCCCACCTCTGTATGCGGGCCGACGCATTTGCATTTATGGCCTTATTGTCGGCCAAAAGGGACGTTAGGGGTTTGTGATCTGTCTCCAGCTCAACTTTCCTGCCAAACAGGTACTGGTGCATTTTTTTTTACTGCATATACACATGCAAGCGCTTCCTTTTCTACCATCCTGCAGCCCCTTTCTGCCTGGGACAGACTTCTGGAGGCATAAGCTACCGGCTGTAACTGACTCTTGGCATTAACATGCTGCAACACACACACCCGACCCGATAGGACGACGCATCGCACGTTAAAACAAGTTTCTTACATAGGTCATATAGCGTTAACAGATTGTTGGAGCATAACAAATTGCGTGCTCTATCAAAAGCCCTTTCCTGGCTGTCCCCTCAGACCCATTCGCGACCTTTGCATAGGAGCACGTGCAGTGGCTCTAACAGCGTGCTCAATTTGGGAAGAAAGTTACCAAAATAGTTCAGGAGCCCCAGGAACGAACGCAGCTCCATCGTATTACAGGATTTGGGTGCTCTCTGGATCGCTTCCGTTTTGCATGCAGTAGGTCTGATCCCGTCTGCTGCTACCCTCATCCTCAGGAATTCTACCTCTTAGGCTAGGAAGATGCACTTCTCCTTTTTCAGTCGCAGCCCTACCCGGTCCAGTCTGCGTAGCACCTCCTCCAGGTTGTGGAGGTGTTCTTCAGTATCGCAACCCATGATGAGGATGTCCGCTTGAAAGACCACCATCCTTGGAATCGACTTGAGGAGACTTTCCATGTTTCGTTGAAAGATCGCGGTGGCCGAGCGAATCCCAAACGGTCATCTGTTGCACTCAAACAACCCCTTGTGTGTTGTGATGGTGGTCAGCTTCTTCGACTCACTCGCCAGCTCCTGGGTCATGTAAGCTGAGGTCAGGTCCAATTTTGAAAAAAGTTTCCCACCGGATAGCGTCGCAAACAGATCCTCCGCTCTCGGTAGCGGGTATTGGTCTTGGAGTGACACCCGATTGATGGTGGCCTTGTTATCACCACATATCCTGACCGACCCATCCGCCTTGAGCACCGGCACAATCGGGCTCGCCCAGTCACTGAATTCGACTGGCGTGATGATGTCTTCCCTCAGCAGGCGGTCCAATTAGCCTTCTATCTTTTCCCGCATCATGTACGGCACCGTTCTGGCCTTGTGGTGTACTGGCCTGGCGTCTAGGTTTATGTGAATCACTCCCTTGGTCCCCATGAAAGTGCCAAGGCCGGGTTGAAATAGTGAGTCAAATGTGTCCAGGACCTGTGAGCATGATATTCGCTCCACAGAAGAAATTGCATTGACAGCGCCCCATTTCCAGTTCATGACAGCAAGCCAACTCCTCCCCAGCAGTGCGGGACCATCTCCTGGGACAATCCAGAGTGGCAACCTGTTCTCCGAATCTTTGTGGGTCACGACTACCGTGGCGCTGCCGAGCACCGGAATCTTTGTATATGTCCGTAGCTGTGCGTCTATCGGCAATAATTTTGGCCTCCTGGCCTTGGACGCCCACAACTTTTCGAACTGTTTGATGCTCATCAGGGACTGGCTGGCCCCTGTGTCTAGCTCCATTGATACTGGGATGCCATTGAGGAGCACTTTCATCATTATTGGTGGCGTCCTGGTGTATGAACTGTATATGTGCTCCACATGAACTCGCTGAACTTCAGCTTCCAGTGATTTCCCCCAGTGTCCATTTGGCCTCATAGGGCTTACATCAGACTCGTCCTCCTCGTACATCAACCTGGCTGCAGGCTTCCTGCACATACGCGCCAAGTGACCGCTGATGTTACAGTTTCTGCAGGTATATTGCTGATACCTGCAAGCTGTGGCTGTGTGTTTTTCTCGACACCTCCAACATGAGCCGTTGTTGTAAACAAAAGGTCCATTACCAGTCAATCGTCTCTGACTGTCTCTGTAACTGTCCTTAAACACACCATTGACAGGTGTTGATGGCTCCATTACTGGCCGCATTGTCCCTTGCGTGAATCGCCGTTCAACTCGCCATTGTCTCTGTTGAATTCCCCCTTTGGGTTCGACTACATGCTCGGGCATGTCCTATTGCCCCTGTCTGCCTGGAGAACTGTGTGCTGCGTTAACAATGTTGACTCCCTGTCGATTTGTTGCATTTAAACCAAGATTTTTGTCAACCATCATTTTGGTCTCTTCCTCCCCTGAGATAAATGTCTGGGCCATCAAAGCCGCCATTTCCAGGGTCAAGTCTTTGGTCTCAATCAGTTTCCTGAAAACCCCAGCGTGCCCGATGCCCTCAATAAAAAAATCTCGCAGCATCTCCGCTCTGCATGCATCTGGGAACTTACATAGGTTCGGCAGTTGCCGGAGGTCTGCCACAAAGTCTGGAACGCTTTGCCCTTCTCGCCGCTGGTGCGTGTAAAACCGGTGTCTCGTCATGTGCATGCTGCTCACCGGTTTAAGGTGTTCCCCAATCAACTTACTGAGCTCTTCAAAGTCTTGTCCGCCGGCTTCTCTGGCGCTAGAAGATCCTTCATCAAGGAGTACGTCCTGGATCCACAAACCGTCAGGAAATGAGCCCTGCGTTTATCGGCCGAATCCTGTCCAAGCCATTCCTTAGTGTGAATCTTTGCTCTAGTCTCGCAATAAAATCATCCCAATCATCATCAACACAGTACCTCTCGTCTGTGCTGCTAGTGGCCATGCTCGCGTGGTTTGACTCCCAGTTTCTTGTCGCCAATAATATGTCCTTACTATACAGTAAAAATGGGCCTCGAGGCCCATACTAGAGAGAAGATCACTCTTTGACCAGTAACCTTTGTTAGCCAGCAGTGCCGAAGATGGGTGGAGATTCCTCTTTTGTACTTGAAAGTCCAGGTTAGGAGTGTCTCCCACAAGTTCACCACCTAGTGGTCAGTGTTCTCACAGTGTTGAACTTAGATCAGTTTATACATGGATTACAATGACAGTAGAATACATGACAGTTAGCACCCTGGAGGGGCGGCAATGACGGCGGTAAGCACTTCCGGGCGGCCAGCCAGCTTCCAGCGCCCTGCCGAGACATTCGGTGCCGGTTTCGAGCGGGCACAGTGCTTTCGCGCTCGTAAGTGGCAAGCCGGTGTGCAATGCCCTTGGTTGCGACACCGGTTCGATATTTGGATTGGGCCTGACACGCAGCACTCCATCGAGCGCCCTGATGGGATCGCCTGTGGAAGCTGGCATTCCAAGCTATAGCGACCGTAGTGAGGTAAGTAATGTTGACCTGGAGTGAGTGTGATTGATTTTTTTGGGGTGATTTATATTGTGGTGGCATGTGTTATTTATTGGGAATGTTTTTGGTGGATTTCTTTCAGATTTTTTAGATTGCTTCAAGGCTGGCTGTTTAGCTCGGGATTTTCACTTGCTTAGCCTGTCTAGCACCCTAAAAGAGGTGTACAACGCCTCCCTTAGCGCTATGCTGCAAACTCGGGGCTTAGCTAATGAATTGTGCGGCAGCAGACGCAAACCATTTACCGCCGCAAAATTTACCACTCCACCTGGATTAACACCGCAACAGAGGCGGGACCAAATTTCCATTTTACATATGCTGATTTCTTTAAGTTCCTCATCCCTTGGTTCCCCATTGTTTTCATAATGATTTTTGGGTCTTCAACCATGAAGACAGATACAAAATATTTGTTTAATTTCACTGCCATTTCTTATTGCCCATTATAATTTCTCCTGTCTCTGCCACTAATAGGCCCACGTTTACTTTCACTAATCTTTTGCCGTTTTCAGGGTGAAAATGGAGGCGGGGCGGGACAGTTACCGGCTGGGAATAGGTTGCGCTCGCATAAGAAATTTTTGCCATCTGGGCCATGTGCCAGGGTGTGAAGCGCGAAGGGAGCCTTTGCACTACTTTCGCGGCACAAAAATAAGAACTAACTAAAGTGCCGGGCCGGGAGCGCTCGGAGAGAGGTCTTGAGAGGCGGTCGGGGGGGACACAAAAACATTACCAAAACATTGCTCACGCTACCACAAATCGCTACAAAAATTAAAAGAATAAACACTCCCACTTAACTTTGCTGCACTTTACCTACCTCACCAGCGCCAGCATGGCTGTATTGCTCTGGTTTCTCTGGCGGTCATCGCGGGACTCGCTTCGGATGCAGTCAAAACTGGTGCCGGTGTCGCAACAAGAGGTGCTTCTAAGTTCCGCCGCAAAGCCTGACCCGGAGCTCCTAACCGGACGCAGAAGACCTTGCCTGCCCCATTTCATGCCGCTCCGGGACGAGACCCGGAACACAAAGGAATCGAAAATCCAGCCCCATAAGCCTGTTCCTTTGATCTAATATTATCTTTAACTTCTCTTGTTAGCCACGGTTGGACCATTTTTTCAGTGGGGTTTTTGTGCCTTAAAAGAATGTATATTTGTTGTAAATTATGTATTAATTCTTTAAATGCTAGCCATTGCTTGTCATACCTTTTAAGAACATAAGAACATAAGAAATAGGAGCAGGAGTAGGTCATACAGCTCCTCGAGCCTGCTCCGTGCTCCGCCATTTAATAAGATCATGGCTGATCCGATCATGGACTCAGCTCCATTTCCCCGCCCGCTCCCCATAACCCCTTATTCCTTTATTGTTTAAGAAACTGTCTATTTCTGTCTTAAATTTATTTAATGTCCCGCTTCCACAGCTCTCTGAAGCAGCGAATTCCACAGATTTACAAACCTCTGAGAGAAGAAATTCCTCCTCATCTCAGTTTTAAATGGGCGGCCCCTTATTCTAAGATCATGCCCTCTAGTTCTCGTCTTCCCTATCAGTGGAAACATCCTCTCTGCATCCACCTCATCAAGCCCCCTCATAATCTTATACGTCTTGATAAGATCACCTCTCATTCTTCTGAATTCCAATGAGCAAAAACCCAACCTACTCAACCTTTCCTCATATGTCAACCCCCTCATATCCGGAATCAGCCTAATGAACCTTCTCTGAACTGCCTCCAAAGGAAGTATATCCTTTCGTAAATATGGGAACCAAAACTGAACGCAATATTCCAGTGTGGCTTCACCAATACTCTGTATAACTGTAACAAGACTTCCCTGCTTTTATACTCCATCCCCTTTGCAATAAAGGCCAAGATTCCATTGGCCTTCCTGATCACTTGCTGTACCTGCATACTATCCTTTTGTGTTTCATGCACAAGTACCCCCAGATCCCGCTGTACTGTGGCACTTTGCAATCTTTCTTCATTTAAATAATAACTTGCTCTTTGATTTTTTTCTGCATGACCTCACACTTTCCAACATTATACTCCATCTGGCAAATTTTTGCCCACTCACTTAGCCTGTCTATATCCTTTTGCAGATTTTTTGTGTCCTCCTCACACATTGCTTTTCCTCCCATCTTTGTATCGTCAACAAACTTGGCTACATTACATTCGGTCCCTTCTTCCAAATTGTTAATATAGATTGTAAATAGTTGGGGTCCCAGCACTGATCCCTGCAGCACCCCACTATTTACTGATTGCCAACCTGAGAATGAACCATTTATCCCGACTCTCTGTTTTCTGTTAGTTAGCCAATCCTCTATCCATGCTAATATATTACCCCCAACCCTGTGAACTTTTATCTTGTGCAGTCACCTGTTATGTGGCACCTTGTAAAATGCCTTCTGGAAGTCCAAATACACCACATACACTAATTCCCCTTTATCGACCCTGTTCATTACATTCTCAAAGAATTCCATCAAATTTGTCAAACATGACTCCCCTTCATAAATCCATGCTGACTCTGCCTGACCGAATTTTGCTTTTCCAAATGTCCTGCTACTGCTTCTTTAATAAATGACTCCAGCATTTTTCCAAAACAGATGTTAGGCTAACTGGTCTATAGTTTCCTGCTTTTTGTCTGTCTGTTTAATGTAGTTTCCCAATCTACTTTAGCCCCTTATACCTATGTGGTTTGCTTTGTTTAGGTTTAAAACCCTAGTTTCAGACTTAACTAAATCGCTATCAAACTCAACGTAAAATGGTATCATATTATGTTCGCTCTTCCCTAAAGGTCCCTTTACTACCTGTGCTGCAAGGTTCTCAATTAATCCTTTCTCATTGCACAATACTAAATCTAAAATAGCCTGTTCCCCAGTTGGTTCTTCAACATACTGATCGAGAAAACTATCTTGTCTACATTCCATGAACCCGTCTTCCACACTATGGCTGGAATCTTCCCAGCCCTGTGAGTGCGGGTTTCGAGACGGGCCTGCTGACAAAATGGCCCTGATTGACAGCGGGCCTGGATCCGCTCTGAACATGCCTCCATGTGAGTTTCTTAGCAGATGTGCGTTTGGATAGCAGACTCGACAACAAGTGGCGGGACAGGTAATTAACATTGTTAAAAGGTACTTAAATACTAGTTAAGAGGCTTAAAAGCAGGCATTGCAATTTTACCTAACTTTTGATGGGTAGGTTGTGCCTTGGGTTTCACGCCAGGTAAATGTGTCGGGTTCTCAGTGACTCTCTATTGCTTTGGTTAATTGACAGCTGCAAAAGTGGTATAAAAGCTACCATTTCACAGCTGTTCATTTTCCAATGTCAGAAGCTGAAGCCTTCAGGTTTTGAAAAAGTCTTTGAACTGCATGCACTTTGGAAGTGTTTGCAGTGAACCCTTTAATCACTGTCGCCTCCTTGGAGCAACCTCTCTCACCATTGACAGGGCGCTTCTGTCATCTCAGCATTACCTACCATCTATTCCAGCAGCATCAGTGCCTTTCTCACCTTTGTCCTTAGAATTCCACCATGATCAGCCCCAACACCAATATCACTAAACACACCAGCATCACCACCAACAACACCAATCTTCTCCTCAATCACCTAATGCTGCACAGTGCACAGGCATCAGCACCCGACCACATTGCCCAGGAGGCCAGTGATGGCCTCACCATGGCCACATTTACTTCACTTCACACTTTACACCCTGACTGCCACATGATGTGCCAGGTTGGCACCACCACACACCAGCTCCATAAAGCATGTCTACAATGTCCAACCTATTCCTTTCACACTTGTGACCCTTGTGTCTCATCACTAAAACTCACTAAGCCACTTCCAAAGGTGCCCACAAATCTGTCCAAGAACACAAAGTCCTGAAAATAAAGATTTCTATGTTTGACAATGCATCAACACATACATAAACATTGGCTAAAGGACCCAAGTACATACCCTTGTGTGTTATTGGTTGGTTTGATTGGACAAGGATGAGGGTGAGTGTGAGGGGTGGCTAGTAAAATGGGGATGTGATAATGTAGGTAGAGAGAGAGAGAGAGAGAGAGAGAGGGATGGGTGGAGGTGCAAGGTAAGTTGTTGTGAGTAATGATGTGCAGGTGTAGAGTAGGGAAGGCAGAGTGATGGGGATGTGATGAGTGGCACAGCAGGATGAGGTTGAGTGTGGCTTTGCAGTAATGTTTCATGATCTACTGAGATCATCGAAAGGTTTGTGCCACTGCAGCCAACTCCTCCAGACGACATCGCTGCTTGTGCCCACTTGTGCAATGTGCAACCAGGCTGTGTTGGTCTCCTGGAGAGGTCTCTTCCGTCCATTGGAAGGGAAGAGAACCTCCCTGCTTCCTGTGACTCCATCCATAACCATTTGGAGGGATTCATGGAAGAGCCTGGGTGCGGCCATGCGCCTTTGTGCAGTGTTTGTCAGTGTTTGCAGTATCTCAATGCTGCAAAAGACTGACAGAAGAATTGTCAAAAAAAATTGGGTATGGTCTCTTTAAGGAAACCGGCTGATGACGCATCATCAGATGATGTCATGAGACCAGCTTCCAGTTAGTTGACCAGGAAATCCACAGCACGGCCCCAGCCATGGAAGATTGAAGGGAGAGAGCAGACTGCTCTTCGGAGCGGGTTTCCCACGCTGCACCAATGCCGCCCGCATCAAACTTGCCTCTGTTGGCGAAATCTTGGCCGATTATTGCAACTTTGGTTTGCCCAGTCTATATGTAGATTAACGTCGCCCATGATTACTGTATTACTCTTCTTACAGGCCTGATTTCCTGATTTATACTCTGCTCTACATTACAACTACTGTTTGGGGCTTATAAAACTGCTCCAATGTTTTCTGCCTCTTGCTGTTTTTTAGCTCCACCCAAACTGATCCTACTTCTTGATTTTCCGAGCTAAGATCCATTCTTTCTACTGTCTTTATCCCATCCTTTATTATCAGGGCTATCCCTCTTGCCTTTCCATTTTCCCTATCTCTTCTAAAAGTTAAGTATCCTGGAATATTTAGTTCCCAAACTTGGCCACTTCGCAACCACGTCTCCGTAATGGCTGTTAGATCTAACTAATTCATTTCTATCTGAACTATTAATTCAACTATTTTGTTGTGAATGCTTCACCCATTCAGATATAGTGTCTTTAGCTTTGACTTTTTTCTATTCTTCCCTAATGTCACCTTAGTCACGGATGCCCTATTACCTTTGTGACTCTTGCTGTCCCTTCCTGACCCATTCTGCTTATTTTTACCTGAAACTCTGTTCTGCTCCAGAGTCTTGACATTTCTCTTGCTGCTTTTAACTTTACTCTATCCTGAATGCTCCAACCCTGCATCCTCCCTTCATTAGGTTAAAGCACTCTGTACTGCCCCAGTTATTCAATTTGCCAGGACACTGATTCCAGTGCGGTTTAAGTGGAGCCCGTCCCAATGGAACAGCTCCCTCTTTCCCCAGTACTGTTGCCAGGGACCCTTGAAACAAAGTGTCTGCCTCTCACACCATTTGAGTCACACATTTAACCTTCTAATCTGCTTATCCCTATGCCAATTAGCACATGGTTCAGGTAAAACTCATTGGGCTGGATTTTTGATCTGTTGCCGTCGCAGTTCACGCCTTGGAGGTGCAGTAATGGCCGTGGAAATGATTTCTGGCCAGGCAGGCAGCTTCCAATGCCTCGCCGGGACATTTGGTGCCGGTTTTGCGGGGGCATGGAGCATTACCGCCTGGGAGAGTCGACCGATGATCAATGTCCCCGGTTGCGACACCGTTCTGAAATTTGTCTGCAAGAGGACCTGCAACACCCCGTAACATGCCCTAGTGGGACCGCCTGAGAAAGCAGGCCTTCTGAGCTGTTCCAGTGGCGAAGGGGGAAGGAATGAATACATCAGGTAAGTACCATTGTTCTTACTTTTTTTTATTTTTGCGATTTATGTTTGTGTGGTGAGCAAGGTATTGGGAATGTTTTTTGTGGATGTTGTGGAGATTTTTTTTCCCAGGGTGCTCCGAGGCCAGTTCTTTAGCTTGGGATTTTCAGGTGGTCATTCTAACTCCCTAAGAGAGGTGTGGAATGCCTCCCTTAGTGCTCCGCTCCAAACTCAGGGCCCAGCTTCTGACTTTTGTGACTGCAGACGCAAACCATTTCCCGGTGCTAAACTTATCGCCCCACCGCCATTAGCACTCTAGTTAGCCTCAAACAGAATTTCCACCCCCATATATTTATCAGGTGACTGCATAAAAATCAGTGAGGGACATTTTCAGATCAGGAAAAAGAAAATTGAGCTATTTTATAATGTAAAGGTGAGCGTGGCCATGAATCTTTATGCGTCGGACTCCTTCCAGGTTGGATCAGGCAATATTTCCAACATCCTCCAGTTTGCTGTAAACTGCTGCATAAGAGAGGTCACTGAGGCTCAGTCTGCAAAGGGAAGTGAATACATCTCTCTTGCCAGAGAGGAGCAGGCGGCGAGAGAATGTGGCTTCACCAGGATAGAAAGTCCCCTGCCACCAGGTATATGACGAAGAGCTGAGGAGGAGAAGGAGAGGGAAGAGGAGGAAGAGGAAGGGAGGAAGCAACCAATACAGCTCATTTATGGTTGCGCTGTCCGTGAGTGACTCATTTGACTGCGGTACCATTGAACGCAACCCCAATTCCCCATTCACCATCAGTCCACACCCTCCCTCGGTTACTCACTATCACAGTGTCTGATTGGCCACAATGCAAAAATAAAAGCCAATACAAAACAAACATTCCAAACCAAATTTATAAATCAAACCTTCCGATATTACACACCAAAATCAACTAATCACTCTTGTGCATTCCATTAGTACCTGTCTTCCGTGTGCCTTTGCCTGTCCTAGTGCTTCAACGCAGCGCTACCCCAGTGGCTCCTGCATGATTGGTGGAAGGCTACTGACATTCAGTGGAGTTGACTGCAGATGGCCTTGGAGAACAACAGTGAGCTTCTCTCGGCCTAGAAGGCCCAGCTTTGGATGGCACCATCTCACTCTGGCTGACAGTAGTCTAGGCTGGCTGGCTGACAGGAAACAGCAAGGGGACTGGTGGGATGGCAGTGGTGGGAGGATGAATGCTGCCGCCCTGAGAGAGGACAGCAATTTTGTGCTCCACGGAGCCACTGCCATTCCCCTGGGGCAGTCCCTTCTGCAATCCTAGTAATCTGTTGGCGGACAGATTGCTTGACTGCTGCGACACCCTGCAAGCCCCTTTCAACATTGGTACCCGCAGCAATGAAGACAGCAGTCTGTGCTTGCATGGCAGCAAACTGAGCTTGCACGACTACAGTCTGAGCTACCACTGTACCATTCACGTGTTGGGTGGCTTCTGCATGTGCTGCAATGGAAGCTGAGGCATCATCCATCAGATGCTGCATCATGGTTAGGTCCACATGTGCGCTAATGGAGTTGGCCACCACCTCCAAGCTTGAAAGGATGGGCTCCAAGCTCTGAGTAATGCCCTGCGAAAAGTTGGTGTTGAGGGCCTCCAGCTTGTAAATCAGAAAAGATTGTGGAATGAGGGGGAAGTGGGATGTGAGAATGAGGATTAAGTATGAGGATACCATCAACTTGGATTGTTTCAGCCCTGCCGCTGACCACAGGCTCAGCGATTGCTGCTCCAACAATCTCCAGCATCATCTCCTCCATCCATGTCCCCCTGCGGGTAGTCCCTGCTGCCTTTCGTTATGACCCACCTTGTCCTGCAAGAAAGAGGGAAGTGTGCCAGTGAGTGCGGTGCAAAGTGTTTGGCTGATGTGGCTGTCATGGTTGACTAGCTGATATTGTTTGTAAGCTGTGAGGTATGGGAGTGAGGCTTGCAGCAGTGTTAAGCCTGTGAGGGTGAGGTGAACCTATGAATGTAAAGTGTAAGTCGTGATTGATAGAGATTGTTGGTCAGTGAGTGAAGAGGATAGTGAATTGAGCAGTGTGTGAGCTAGTGGTTCAGTTGTAAGGATATGGCATTTGAAGATGAATTCACTGACCTTGACCACTCGTGTCAGGTCATTAAAGTTCTTCCAGCACTGCATCCTGGTCCTCAGGGCTACACTCCTGCATTGACTGCGATGGCTAACTGTTCTCATTGACTTCTTAGAGTTTGTCTGGAGGGCCTCTTGGTCCCCTGTGGATACATGACCTCTCTCCTCCTGTCCACCTCCTGTACCAAGGCCTCCAGTGCTGCATCAGAGAATCGTGAAGCACACTCTCAGCCCTGTTGCGCCATTACTCATTGTTGTACCTCTGTTCTCCAGCCACTTCCAGCACCTTCTGCAACCAGAATGCAACTCCCATTTAGGAGGTGTAGGCTGCCTTTAAGTAGTGCAGGCTAGCCTCGCACGAACTTGGGCACCCTGCTGAGGCATGCAGCCACTCAGTGTTGTGTTCAGCACTGGGCTGTATGCTACTATTATTTAAATTAGCAGGAGCATGAAGTTTGCGTGCTGCCTGCATCGGAAGCATCGTCCGTGGGTTGATCGCATATCGCGATCTTGTTGGCAGTATCTAGTTTTTTCCATTTTATATGATTGAAAGCGAGCCTGACCAATACCTTATTTGTCTCCGTCTCTGGCTTCTTGCTGCCGTACAAAGAGTATTTTTTTCTCTTTGCCAATTTTGCAGGTATTCCAACTGCTAAAGTTTCAACCGCTGTGACCTTTGTTTTGTTTTCTGATATGGTCAGCTGCTAAAGCAGACAAAGTCCATATGTTAATATGTTCATTCATTGTGGTTGAACTGTTGACTCAGCTGGATCCTACACCTGTTCTAGCAGGTAAATCCCACACTTAGATCTTGGTGGTCTTATGCCCTGGAAGTCTGAAGGGTGTCCTGCTTTAAACTCAGCCTACCCCCTCTGTGCTGCGATCCATTTGTTTCACCCCCTAAGGTGCGTTTCAGTGAGGTGGCTGTTTCAACTGCACCTGCAACTCTAATGGCTTGCATTAAATACTTTTGTTGTCAATTAGATTTTATTAAAGAGGAACTAAAACCATGCAGTGAAGTAATTCCTGTCATCACACTGCTCTCTGTACTATGCATTTAATTACTGTACAAAATTCTTCAGGACCGAAATTGCCCCTTCCGATAAGGGACCACCTGAAAGCGGCGGCCACAGGATGGCGCGGAATGGCTGCCGACTCTCCATGGAAGGGCCGCCATATTGTAAATTGCCCTTCCTCAGAAGTGGCAGATAATTATGGCTGTGGGTTCGGCCGGGCCGCCAACAGGCAGCCTGGTATCCCCGCTTGGGTGCCAGGCCATTGGCCCGGCTGAAACCCTCACTGGTGGCCCAGTGGACCTAACTAAAATGAATGCAGACTTCGGAGTGGCTCTCCCCTTTAACTGAAGGGGAGAGATGTTGTGACGGGCCAGCGTGATGACATCATCAGCATGGCGCTGATGAATGGCAGTGGCGGACACTCCATCCCGCCCCCACTTCTGCCACTCTAGTGACGGCCACTCTGCGCTGCCCCCACTTCCGCCCCGCTGGAAAAAAACCCACGAAGAGCTGAATTTCAATGAATCATCCATTGCGGTGGCTAGAACACTTCAAAAGCTGTACGTACGGCCCATTTCGGGCGGAGGTGAATTTCTACCTGTCAGCCTCTTATATATCGGCCTGCTGAAACCTATGTAAAGTCATGGATTTGGGGCTATCTTGATCCCAATAACATTTTCTGTCTACAAAAGATCATGGGTAACATATGTCACTGAGGACTCACTGATGCACCGTGATTTGTTGTCATCTCCATCATAGCATCAATTTAATTAACAAGAGTGATGCAATCGGTCAGGCTGGGTTTTCTTTTAAATTATATTACAGGCTATCTTTGCTTCTTGCATCTGTACTATTGTAAAACTCTAATTAAGAGAGCTTTATATTAATTTCAGTGAAATTGCAGTTACAGGGATAAAATTAAGATTTCAACCCGTATTGTATTAGAACAGGACCTGAAGTCGATGCAAGAAAATAGAGAAATGAAAATATATTTTTTAATGAAATCTCATTTACTGCTGTTGAAAATGCACTGGTGTGTGATTCGTGCCTACAGTTATCCCCAACAACACAAGATTTGACCTTTTTAGTTATATAAAGCTGGTAGTAGCTGGAAAACTTCAGCCCATAGTGTTCAATACTCATTAGGAATAGGCTTTAAGATTGATTTTTTGTGTATTATAGAGATATAGGAACATAGAAAATAGGTGCAGGAGTAGGCCATACTCTACTTTGAGCCTGCTCCACCATTGAATAAGATCATGGCTGATCTTTGACAGTACCACTTTTCTAGCCGACCGCCATATCCCTTGATTCCCCTAGAATCCAAAAATCGATCGATCAAAGCCTTGAATCTACCCAACGACTCAGCTTCCACAGTCCTTTGGGCTAGAGAATTCCAAAGATTCACAACCCTCTGAGAGAAAAAATTCCTCCTCATCTCAATCATAAATGGCCGACCCCTTATCCTGAGACTATGCTTCCTAGTTCTAGACTCTCCAACCAGGAGAAACAATCTCTCGGCATCTACCTGTCAGTGATGGTTATATAGGCAAATGTGGCAGTCATTCTGTGGCACTGATGTCCCGTAAATAGCAATTAGATGAATAACCAAATAATGTGGATTTTGATGGTCTTGATTAAAGGAGGGATGTTGACCAGAGGAACTCCGTGCTCTTAAAAAAAAAACTTGGCTACAGGAATTGCTGAATCTGTCATCTCTAAAATATTGTAGAGCACACTGCATTGTAAAGCACATTGATCGAAGGAGGATGGGGCAGTGTATGACAGATTACAAGGCCTGGTTCATTTTTCAGATTTGCTGAACTTGCCTTGGTTTTCACTTAAAAAAAACACCTTTAAAGTGAAGTAAATCTCGCATGGTTTATACATGCATATCAAATATTTATAACTTGTTCTGGTATGAATCAAAAGAAGGTGCAGGACCTGAACTCTTAGAGAATTATAGGTGATTTGTAGTGTGCAACAAGGCAGTGGCAAGATCAAACAGTTCAGGTGGCATCAGAATCCCAAGAGTGAAAGTTGAGTGCTCTTGTGTCAATGATAGTACAGGTATTATCATTTTGTAATACATAATGCAAGCCACCTATTCGAAATAAAATATGTAATTTGCTTCATGTGGGACAAAAAATAAGTCAATGATTTTACGTGTAACGTGGATGGTTCTGTCACTTAGAGTGATATCACTTGACAAGAAGATATTTATTTTCCACATGTTGCCATGGAATTCTATGCATTAGCTTATATTATAGTCTACTATTTGCACTGCTAATTCTGCTTGCAGCTTATACTGCTGGTTACACATACTAGAGGAATTTGAAACCAAAAGAAAGAAAAATTTGGGCCAGAATTTACTGGAGCATAGCATCTCTTTAATTAGTTAGACTTTTTCCTGCACCCTTCAGCTCAACTCTTCTTTGCCCTGTAAGTTACTGGAAGTGCGAGCTGATAAAGGCGCAGTGAGGGCAACGAGGATATTGGTGAATGACCGGACCAACACTCGATCTCCTTAACCAATGAGATTTAAGGATTGAGAAATAAAGAGAGGAAGGTCTAAGAAAGAGGGTGAATTAGAGTGAATGAATTTAATGTCAAATCAGGTACAGAAAGAGAAAAAAATGAGAAGAAAAGAAAAAGTAAGAAAACAATTAGCAAATTTAAAATTTGACATCAAATCT